>NC_141093.1:25906185-26496185 GCF_041138505.1 Cibotium barometz
AACCCTCTCTCAC
The DNA here is from genome assembly GCF_041138505.1 of Cibotium barometz. NCBI lineage: Eukaryota > Viridiplantae > Streptophyta > Polypodiopsida > Cyatheales > Cibotiaceae > Cibotium > Cibotium barometz. The sequence goes on from NC_141093.1 coordinate 25,906,199, forward strand.
ACACATACACATGCACATGCACTATCTCTCTTTTCATACCTGTCTTGTACTCTCTCTCTCTCTCTCTCTCTCTCTCTCTCTCTCTCTCTCTCTCTCTCTCTCTCTCTCTCTCTCTCTCTCTCTCTTTCACACACACACACACACACATGCGTAATTGGGGAAGTGCCTTCTAAAGAACCCCTTCTTTTGGTTTCCACTTCTACCTTTACTTCATTGAGAGAGTTTGTCAAATGTGTTACCAATTATTGATGGTTGCTTATTGCTAACTCCATTTGTTCTTTGCCTTTTTATACCTCAGCATGGAGGGAGTCAATTGCATGTGCATGGGCTTTGTTTAGCTCTTCACACTCACCCTCAAAATGTGCTATGCGTGCTGCCTGTGAACTTCCTCAGCCTCTTGTAGCACTGTCCACTACTTCTCAGCTTGGTTCTTGTTGGCTTCAAACCATTCCTCAGTTTGTTATAGATGTTTCTTGATTTTGTATCTTAATTTCATTGACTTGTTCTGCATCAATTCAATGTTTACTTCCAATTCTTTCAATTTACCCTCATGTAATTGCTACTACTTCTAGGCGCTTATTCGGCTTTTTTTCTCTTGCCTCTTTCTACCAGCAACTTGTCGTTTATCATCTCCAGTTCTTCTTCACAAACCTTGAGGCGATTTTTGTGAAGATATTGATTACGATCTAGGATGTAACTTGTTAGCATGTGGTAATCTGCTGAGACCACATCCTCATTATCATCATCTTCCTTATCTAGATTTTCAATGTAAGCTTTGGTATCTGTGTACTTATTTTTGAGACAATGCTCCATGATTGACATGTAGCTTACAAAGTTCTGCTCAATGTTGCGTGGTGGTAAGAGTGGAAGATCTTTGATGAAATTTGGGACGAGCATCTTGAATCTTACATCTTTTAATGGGAATCTCCTATGCATCTTACTTTGGCACTCCTCGGTGCCTTCAGCGTCATTCCCTCTCAAATGCTTTGTTGATGGCCTCCTACTTTAGTTTCTTTGGCCACAAGAGTGGTTTTACCTATTCTTTGTTGTTATCTCCTCTTTTGGCACATCTTCTTCTTTTTTGGGAACCTTTTTTCAATCACCCTTTCTTCTATCTCATCTTCTCTTGGTTGCTCTTTTTGTTGTGGTGAAGGTACCTGTGGCTCTTTAGGAGCATCCGGTTCCTCAATGGGTGTCCTCATATCTCCAATACCTACTCTTGTTAGGGTACATGAATAATGGGCGTTACCTATACCTTAGTGAATCTAATGAATTGAATGCATGTGGTTGGATCCACTCTTGGAGCTTTGATGGAGAAAGTGGTAGATCAGCTTGCACACACTTCTCACAGTGGACTCACGAGGAGAAGGCCTAATGGAAGTCTTCTTGGTTTGAGAGCTTGTTTTCTTCTTCTTTTCCATGGTGGCCAAGATTTCCTTTATGCTGGTGATGATGACATTAGCCTCCGCCAAGTCTTCTACCACTTCTTCTTGGCTGAGCTTGGATGGTTCTATAAATACCTCTTCTTCTATGGGTAGGGCCATCCATGCTTTGTGATTAAGGACCTTTGTGAGGAGATAGGGGTTTACCACTTTATTTTGATATTGGGGTAGGTAATAAGCATTGAGCTCTTTGTGGAGACAATATGCCTAGTGGTTGTTAATATTCACGTGAATCTTTTAGAGCTTGTGGAGAGTGATTTGGTTGTACCGAACATGGCCTAGTTTGTATGATCATTGAAATTGCCTTGCCTGCTATGAGGTCATCTGCTTTTTATTTTATGTTTGTATAGTCTACTCCATTGTTATTAAGCACCTTGCAAGTCCTTACACTCCACCTTATGTGTCTGTGTTGCTAGTTGGTAGCCACATGGGATGGTTTCACAGAATAGGTACACATCTCCGAAGCAATGATACAAGAGGTGCTTCAACTACCACCTTCCATTCCATCACATCTTCATCACATCAATCAGATGCCAATGGAAGATATGTTAAAGAAAGTTTCCTACAATTCAAATGGCGCTGAATATAAAAGCATCAGGGAAGAGGTAGATGAAAGAGCCTACAAGGCCATGTCAATGATCATGTAAGTAAAGCCGATGGACAGGTATAACAAAATACCTCTTCACAGAATAGCAAAGGTGCATAAAGAGAAGGAAGATGATTGAGCTTGGTTCATACATAAAGAAATGGAGCACTACCTTAAGTCCCACCAGTCATTCAAAGGTGTGCAACCCTTACCTCACCAAGATACTTAGCCATGCAAGCGACATCCCAATACCCCAAGGAACTCAGGAATAGGAAGTATCACACACCCAGATGCAACAGGGAGTCATGGCGGATCTTGTGCATCTCACAACAGACTTGCAGCAAGGACAAGCTATCCTTAAAGATACCAAAGAGATCCTAAAGGAAATAACCAAAGGAGTCAAGGAAGGCAAGAAGCTGCACAAACCAAAAAAGATGAGAGGTAGTATACAACAAGTGGAAGTGGAAACCAAATGCCTAGAAGAGGAGGTTGCCAAGGACATTGCATTATATTAGAAAGCATTGGCAGAACAACAAACACCATTGAAGCACCACCCTTGACCCCAAATTGGGATTTGAAAGCATAAGCTTCAGAGAAAAGTTGTCCTCGAAACCCATGGTTCCAAATTCAACCAAAGATACAAACTAACAATTTCTTGGGATGCACATGAAGCAGCCATCTCCACACTCCTCAATGACAAGGACTATTATGCAAAATCTTTCAACACACTGCAAGTACTCAGTATTCATTGAATGCAACCCCGGATGGCTGCCAGCCATGACTATGCAAAATCTTTCAACACACAGTATTCACTGAATGCAACCCCGGATGGCTGCCAACTGTCTGAATCACCTGCAAAGTGTATGAAAAATAACACAGGGTAGAGAATAGAGTGTTACTAGCAAAAGTATGATGGTCGATGTTGTTTAAGACATTGTAGATGCTGCTGCACACCAAGTTTTTACCGTTGCACAGCTCAAACACCCAAAATAGAGCAGAACCAATCGAGAATGACACCTCTCTAGAACGTTTGCAGAAACCTTGTGGTGCCCGAAACGCACCCGAATAGCATCGTGGACCTCAAAAACTTTGTATACTCCATATATATCACACTACAATATACACCTTCTTCTCCTAAGAGGGTATCTCAATTGGAGACAGAAAACATGGTCGTGAGGAGGGAGGCAGACTACTAGATCGAGTGGCAAGGAAGCTAGCTTTGATACCAATTGTTGGAATTAGGGTTAGGGTTGCAACAATGCACACACACAAGATAGAGAAGCTTGAGAGCACACAAACTCACTAGATTAGAATAATCAAATGTGTGCCAGATACAAAAGATAAAAGTAAACACCCCAAAATGAGTAGATAAGAGGGTGTACATATGCACGAGGGAAAAAACCTCCTAGTGAGGGAAAAAGTGCCCTAGCGGTCCTAAGTGTGTTCACACACATCACTACCATATAATGCTACAGGTGTCGGTTTACTTCATAAAAGAGAAAAGCAAAGTGTTTACACACTTTTAGAGCTTCACGGGGCTATGGTTGAGAAAGACAAAGGTATACACATAAAATGCCTAAGATTAGATGGTGGGGGAGAATATTTCTCTAATGATCTTCACGGCTATTGTTGTTGAAAGAGAACAACAAAGTTTTTTCATACTTTTAGAGCTTCACGGGCTATGGTTGAGAAAGATAAAGGTATACACATAAAATGCCTAAGATTAGATGGTGGGGGAGAATATTTCTCCAATGAGTTTAGCGATTATCTAAAGAGAGCATGGGATAAAGAGGCAGTTCACAAGATAGGAAACACACATTGCAAAAGTTATCCATGCACTGATGAATGAGAAAGGAATGCCTTATTTGAGGAGCTGAAGTAGCAACCATAGTTTACATTATGAATAGGACCCCAACTACAGTAATTTATGGCATGACACTTGAATAGAAATTAACTGGAAAGAAACCAGATTTGGCACAGTTTGAATTAAACATATTTCACCTCCTACCTCTCCCACACTTATTTGGCTACATCAACATATAGAAAAGTTTTAGTGTGCGAAAGTGGGACCTACCTTTTGATTGGCATATTATGGCTTCTGCCCAAGCCAATCATCCTCCATCCCATTGGCTAGGAGAACAATCCTTTTTCTAAACACAAACTTAGGACCTTACATGCACATTTTTATAAAGAAGTCAAAACCACACTCATTATTAGGAAAGGTTTTTGGGTCTCATCCTTCTCGCTCTCAGGCTAGAGATTGGATCGTATCGACACTCATTAGGAAAGGTTTTTGGGTCTCATCCTTCCCACTCTCAGGCTAGAGATTGGATCATCTTGACACTTCCTGTAGAGCTTGCCCCACATTTTACTAATGCCCACTTTCTTGGAAGAAAAGGTTTCTTCCAAGAAGATTTCAATTCAAGGAACCTCACAAACACTTGTGAGTATCCCCTTTCCTCTCAACCAAAGGAAACTATTCTTCATCTAATACCAATGTGAGCTGGTGCTAGAGGATGACAACTTCTGTTCAATCTTCCTCAGGTTCCCCAAGCTCCCATGGATCTATTGGAAGTTTTTGTCTTCCATAGGATCACCCTTTGGATAGTAGGTTTTTGAAGTCCCCACCTTCCAAAAACATTTTCCACGACTGTAGCAATAGAGATGTTCATGGCTAGCATTGATGGGGTACCATGATTCATGACCCCCTTTCTTATTAATAATCATGTGATGCTGCCAGGACGAGATGGCTCTTTATTCAGACTTTAGATGTAGATTGCCGGTAGACTAAACTAGTGCCATGTTTGCTCACAACAGGGCCACATTGCCATACATTGTCCCAAAGCCAGGGGCTACCCTAGGAGATGGCACAAGCGTGCCCCCCGATGACATAACCCACAATCCATGTAGCCACCTATGATGGTGCAAACATGCCCCCCGACAAGACAAAACTTGCACCCACTCCTGATCCACCTATGATGGTGCAAATGCACCCCCCTGACGAGATAGCCCATGGCCCCTCTAGCCTGCCGCCCCCCCACCCCCCTCCCACCTCAAAACCTTGGCTTGTTTATATTTCTAGATGGGTTGACAAACATGAACCCACTCCTGATCCACTTGATGATCACATGAGATCCCATTAAAGTGGGTGAGATGCAAACGCTGATCTCGTTTAAGTGCGGGATATGCGGACATTGATGAATCACAATTACCGTTAAATGTGTTACATAAGGAATTATTACATGAGGATGTATTGCATGGTGATGTACATCAAAATGTGCAACTAGATGAGTCAGATGTACACACCTTGTAGCATCTTGGTGATGATGTCCATGTTGATGAGATGTCTTATGCTCCTTGATTTCCATCACACCAAATAACTTCCTTCCCTTTAGGCACAGTGCACACCTATAAGTGGCACCAAACTAGATCTGCTACCATGTTTTTTGTCTCTTTACCATAAGAGTTATCTCATGGAATGTCTCATGGAATGTGTAGGGCCTTGGTGGTGTCTTTCCTCAACACTGATGAAGGCAGGTCATCAAGAACCAGCTTCACCCCATAACAGTTATGGATGGTCCCATGGATATTTTGCTCTTGCAGGATCATAAGCTTGATGCCGGCCAGTATGGCCACAATAGTGTGCTAAATCTGGCAAACTTTTATCTTTTTCACACCCCACTACAGATGGAACAATTGTAATTCTTCTTTATATGATTGGTCATGGAGTTATTATCCTTGCCAGAGCATAGTGGATTATGGTAAGGTAGTGCTACACCAATGTAGAACTAAGCAAAATGCCTTAGATATCTTCAGGAAAGCATTAAGAAAAGAGCTCTTCTACAAGCATAGAGCTCATCTTGACATGATGGGGCTTCCCTTGTGTGGAAGGAATTTGAGCAATAAGGGAATTCTTCGGTCATCTCAACCAACTAACATTAGTTTTGTGATTGGTTGGGGATTTCCTTTTCTTTTATGTTTGGTTTTGTAGATTAGATTTAGAGATGATGTTCATCTTGAGGGAAGGTGTCAAAAACACACAAGATCACACCATCTCTCACCACATGGAATAAGATATAGAATGTATTTAAAGGCATTGCAAGATTCATCTTAGACTATGTGCATCTTGTAGGATGCATCATAATTATTTGAAATAGTTGTTCCTATATTAGATGAATTGTCTTTTGGATATCATAGTATTATAGACATCATACCTTGTAATCCAACCATTAAAAGCGTTCCTAAAAGTTGGATGAGGAAGAAAAAGGTCAAATATTATTTACAACTTGAATGTTGGGATTGAGTATATCACTTTCTGATCTAAAGATATCTCAATTTCTAGATTACAGTAACATCATGTCGAAATTCCAAGACTACACCTACCTACCTACATTGCGTAGCAATTCAAGCAAAATGTAACCACTAGATTAACTTGATATCTTTAGCAAAGTTGTCCCTTAGATTATGAACTAGACTCTCACCTTTGGAATTAGCCAAACTATCTCTATTTGGTGAGTTAGGTGAGGTTTGCTAACCTATCATTTTCTAGGCAAATTGTTAGGATGTTATTCGTAAATTATAGGAACATCTATAAAATAAGATCTCCTTCTCATAAGGATGAATAATCAATCTAAGTTCAAACTTCAATAGGTCACCCATAGGAGGTGTGCTTTAGCACTCATTATTATATATCATTAGGATTGAAGCAGGGTGGTTGTACAATAAGTTTCCTCACTTTGGATCACCTTTGAAGATTTTTTATAGCAAAATAGTCATTTTTAACTTAAATTTGCTAATCTCACCTACTTGGTAAAGAAAGTTGACATTGAGCTCTTCTAATGAAACATCACACTGTTATTCATGAACTTGAACACATGGTCCAATCAAAAATCAAAAATTTCAAATGCCAAATTTCTCGCGTCACAAATATAGTACATATGTCATGTCCCAAACTTAGACAGATAGACAGTATGATCATAAATATTAGTAACTTCCTTTTTTTACTCCAACTGCATCCCCACTTTGCACACAAGGAAGGCATGCAATGGAGATCTTAACTTGATTTATTGAGTAATTTTTGCATGTAATTTCTATTTTAAATTAATTATTATATATTTTAAAAGTATACAAAAAGAGTAGTTTTTTTGTATAGCACATCTTTATATTCAAATTTATGTATTTTTACTTCATTAAATGATCCAAGGATAGACAATTATAAGGACAATGTGACCATATGGTCAAATTTCATTCTTAATGGTTAGATTTTTCAAAATCTCCGTTGGAAATTTACTTCAAAGTCTTAGAACAACTCAACATAATTAATAAATTAATTATAAATTCATTTTTATGTGATTATATAATAATTTTATGTGAGAAATTAGTGCTAACCATGGTGAATCCATGTGGAAAAAATTTTGGCTTAATTTGAGTTAAAAAAAAGGTATATTTTCTTCTATTTTATGTGAAAATAGTAGTTTCTTTCCTTCCAAGCCTAAACCCAAGTCTAACTAAGCTTGGTAAAGTAGGTTAGGTGATGTGCCAAACCTAGGTAAAGACCTCTAAGGTGGCCATGCATGTGGCCACATGTCTGACATATCACCTACACATGGCATGCATTCCACCTCAATGTGCCACCTTACTGTGCCACCTCATCATTGATGACATGGCATGCCATAGCCACTAGACAATAGTAAAAAAATATCATATAATGACTACAAAAGTAGGTACCAACCTAACTACTCTGGGTTTAATCATCTGTCACTATCCAAGTCTAGCCAGTCTAGATCATCCTTTATAAAATGACCATGTTGTTGTGAGGAGCCTCTATAACTCGTTGTGCAATAGTAGAATCCCGTCGTGGAGTCTCCACCACCCCCAGGTGCATGCGGTAGTATGCCTATCCACACTACGTCAAGAGTCCTTTATGCCCCTGTCTTGCGTGGTGTCCACAGTCTGGACTGTCTCTCTAGCCAAAGAGTGAAGTCAGCATGCACACATGTCTCTCTAGCCAAAGAGTGAAGTCAGCATGCACACATGTCTCCCACTCCACACACATAATTTGCTCAACAGTCATAAATCTTGGCAGATGTGCCACTAGGTCTAGCACCGCCAATGTGCTCAAGTGATGAGCCTGTGGTTACTCAAACTCTTTCGTTTCGATCCACTCCAACTATGCTTGCTCCTCGAAGCCCACTTGGAGGGTCTCGATGCCCAACTCACGAGCAATGACTAGCAAGTTCTCTCACATCGTGTGAGAGATTGGCTGCCCTTTTTGTCCCTGCTGAAAAAGAACATCAATACCCAAAACTCAGTAGGTGGCTAGGTCCATGTCATATCTACAGAGACTGGGCACCTAGCCCATCGCACCAGCTGGAGGGAGATGCAAGAGAGGTGGAAGAAGAGCTACATCTAGTGTATATGGACCTGTCGCAAATTCTATGCAAGAGAGGTGGAAGAAGTGGCTGCATCCTAGTGTATATGGACCTGTCCGCGACAGATTCTATGCAAGAGAGGTGGAAGAAGTGGCTGCATTCTGGTGTATATAGACCTATCACAGATTCTATGAAAGAGAGGTGGAAGAAGTGGCTACATCTTAGTGTATATGGACATGTCACATAATCGAGGGGCTGAAAACACATTGAGCACTCTCCCTTGTATAGAATCTGTGCGGCCTGTGTAGCAAATGGTCGTCCGGCCAAGATCTCCGATGGGGTGCCGAGGATATAAGGCAAGGTAAAGGTTACTATGGACTCCTCAGCAATTTGTCAAGATTATTAAAAAAAGTTCTCTGCCCTATGCTTGGCTATGTGGCACCTCATGACGTCCTCATATAGCCTCTACCTCTACTCCCCCATATGTACTGTCATCTACTCTATCCCTCATATGCTCGACCTCTGCAATCAGCCTGCATTATCTCTGACGATGCTGGTTCCATAGTAGAATGTGTAGGTTTCTACACGAAAGAGCAAACATGAATAAGATACATAGAAAAACTACACAAGACATTAACATACATGTAAGTAAACAAATCAAAATCAAGTACCAACCTCAGTCACTAAAGGCAATGTGTGTAAAAATAACTGCACCACATGCTGGATGCTCTTGTACCAAGCTAAAAAGATCTAAAAAAAATTTCCTAATGCCAGGGATCTTGTCCACCTCATGGTAGGATAAGTCACGTGAAACTCCCGTGGAACAATACATCTGTAGCCGCTTGTCCATATACACGATGCTACCTAGGCTGTGTAAGGAGGACAACATTGCCTCAAGGTCCACCACGATGTGCAAGGTGGATGGTGTGTCACCTGCACTCACATAGACCATCAATAACTCACGGGTGAATCACAGTTATGAGGTCCTCAATGCACTCGCTTGAGTCCATATGCTAAAGAGGATGATGTGAGGTCGCCCCAATGAAAACATTAACCTAGGTGTGGAAGGGATCAAAATGTGTGATGAAGTTTCATTAGGGAAGTCCTAATAGAGATTAGGTGAATGATTATATGAAAGTTAATGTAGATTAGGGAGAGAGAGAGAGAGCACTAAGAGTGAATAGTGAGAATGAGGGGGGGGATTGGGGCTTTTATATCTCAACCAAGTTAGAGTTAGGGTTTTGAGCCAAGAAACACGTGTCACTCTCCAATTAGTTCCTTGTAACACACATGTCATACATGCATTGGTACCCACGTAACTCAGTCAAGTTATGTGGAAAATTTGTATTTTTAGTTTTTATTTCATTTGCAACATCCAAAGCTAGACACGTGCCCATACTTCAGTTACATGGAAAATTAAAAAATGATTTTTTTTCCTTATATCGTCGAGCATTACATGTGTTAAACACTGGTTGGGTATTCACGTAACTTGGTTGAGTTACATGAAAAATTAAAAATTTATTTTTGAGCAATTATTTTTTCCCTCACGACATCGAAATTAAAAAACGGTTCCATAATTGGTTCCACATAACTCGGTCGAGTTACATGGAAAATTAAGAATTATTTTTTTCTCTCATTGTCGCGCTTTACATGTATTCATCTCATCAGTTGGTTGTCCATGTAGCTCGGTCGAGTTATATGTATTTTTAAAAAAAATTATGATTTTATCCTTTGGGAATTGGTCAAACTACACACGTGTCCAACTATGGTTGGATATTTCTGTAACTTGATCGAGTTACATGGGATTTTTTTTTTTGGCATGCATGCTTGATGTACAGGTATGCCATGGTGTAAATATGTAACTCGGTCAAGATACATATTGGACATCCACATATGTAGCTTGTAACTCGATCGAGTTCCACGGTGGATGTCCAATTATAGGTAAATCGATCAACATAGGTGGCACGTACGTGGATATCAACCACATAACTCGACCGAGTTACGTGGATGTCCACCTCGCACCTTGACAAAACAATGAAAGGCTTCTAATATAAATAGCCTCTAGCCTAATCTCCTTTACACATTATCATGCCATGTGGTGATTCCTTTTCCACATTCTTTTATGTAGCTTTCACCATTCACACAATATCTCATGTGGCATTCTTATCTTTCCACAACTCTCAAGATGATATCTTGAACCTCTATGTTGAGATATCGAGCTCAACTAGTGCTACGGTGGCGGCGGACATTGATGACCCACCTGGGTGATAGCTTCCGCACTTATGTTAGTGGCACAATTGGTGCGATTATGGTTGATATGCCACCAGATGACAGGCTCTATTGCACCCACTTTGGAGTACTAGAGTTATGGCATAGTTATAGTGCCAGCTCATATAGTCAGGTTCATACTATAGACCAACCACTTTGTATGTTGTTGTAGGAGAGTACTTTCCCTTTATGTATGTACTCTTATCTTTTAGTTATGTTGTTTTAGAGAAGATCAGAATATAGAGGCATATTCTGATGTATTCTTGCTTTGTGAAGAAGAGTCCTCACCACCTAAAGACTTTTCTTCTATGATCAACATATACACCAAGTCCCAGAAGTTGGGAATATTCTCCCTGACTGCAATGGAGGTCATGAATGGTTTGTACTCTTTGCCAAGCCCATTCAGACACACACTTACCGAGTCATCATCTTCCATTGATACATTGATAGACCTAAGGGATTCAACAATGCCCTTGATCTTTAAATCATATTGATAGACGTGCTTTTCTTTTCCACAGTATGCAGCTCTTATTTTAGCTGCAATTTTCTTGCCTTTGTGTTGGTCTGGAACATCTACACCAGGTTTTGCCACGCAACTACCGGAGTGTTGGCATCCTGTATGTGTCCTATCATCATGTCTGTGACACTACTTGAAAGCCGATACATGACTTTCCTTGCACCCTGGCTCCAATCCTTGAATGCCTTTATGTCTGTTGGAGTGGCATTCTCTTAAGACAACTTAGGAAGCTTCTCATTGTCTCCTTCGACATAGTCCCAAAATCCTTTAAAGACCCATAAGGAAATTGGTCATTCTGAACTTCCTGGCATGGAAGTTGTTTTTCCTCGGCTTCTCATTGACAATCTGATTGATTCCATCACTAGACATGTTTTCCTACAACAATAAAAAAACTATAACAGACAATTTATGTATGCAACCTATAACACATCAGTATCTTCTGTAACTATTGCAACGATACTTCAACATAACCTGTAGATCACCAGATTTGACCAAAGTACATGTACATACACCCAATGTCAACAATACATGTGCAATCAATGTTTTCACTCCCAAAATGCATTACTGCACTGCAATAATGAGATTTCAACCAGAGAGTTCTCAACCAAAACTTCTCGAAACTGTCAAAAATATCTTGCAATGACAGAACGGAGACCGAGACGTGCCTGAAACATGATTCTGGCCACAAAACTACTATATTAAGTACTACATACCACATAGGCACCTCCAAGCCTGTGAAGATAGCTTCTCAATAAGAGATGTGTAGCTCTCGTAGCTACTAAGGGGTGTTGTACCTAAACCAAGAAGGGAAAGAGATGATGTTAAAACCCTAAGATCTCTCTAGATAATTGTTATGCATAAACATGCATCAATCAGGCATAAACTCATCCACCCAACCACCCCCGAGCCCAAGGGATGCACACATGGAACATAATGAAATACATCATACCTCTACCTTGATGTCCCATACCATCAAGAGGTATAACTGCAATCCAATAGCATGTAGCTATAGTGTGAAATGGTAGGTGAGTAGATATGGACCTCTACACAAGAGACCATAGCATAAGCCTCCAAGCCCTCCTTAAGTGTGCCCCATGTCCCTATTATATAGGAGGGCCCTCAAGTGACTCTTGACTTTCCATTTCCTATGTGTGACCCTTGGATGCCTGACCCTAACCTTAACCCTTAAGGTTACTTCTCCACTAGAGCTTGTTCCCATGCTCCCATGCTCACAAGCCTAATGTGGGTTAGCCTCCTAGTATATGAACACATAATGTGCATGTAACAGACTTCCTCTCTCTCAAAACATTTCACTCTTGCAATGAAAAGAAGAAGAACTGCACTGAACAATCTCAACCGACTCCCAAGTCGAAACCTCTATTTCCCTATCTTTCCACCTACTTTTAACCTCAGGGATTAGTCAACTAGAAAGTTTTCTTTCCCTGAATTCAAGTACCTTATCAGGTTCATGTGGAACACAAGATAAATCTTTGACTTCAACAAGTTCTTAAGGAGTAACTACGTAATCCTCACCTCCTAGTTTCCCTTTCAATCTATTGATATAAAAGACTGGATGAACTCTAACATGTGGAGGGAGTTTATAGTTCATACACAACCGTGCCAATCCGATGTATAACTCGAAATTGACCACAATATCTAGGAGATAAATGAGCATTTTCCTTTTGACAAAGTCTAAAAATCTTTAGGAACTTTTAAATAAACCAACGCTCCTGGTTCAAAAGACCGAGATGAGCATCCCCTATTAGTATAAAATTTTACTCTATCCTGAGCACTCCTGATAGAATCCCGAGCTTCGGTCAGCATTTCTTGCATATCTCGCAAGAAATCCCTCGATGCATTAAGCTCGATGTCCTTAAGACCGGCATCAATAGGTGCCCTGGGTTGATACCCATACATAAGTATGCACGGACTAAAACCAATAGCCGTATATTTAAAACTGAAGGCAAATTCCATCATTGAAAGATATTTTTTCCAATATGATGATTTTCTAGAGACATATGCACGAAGCATATCATCTACAATCTGATTCATACACTATGTTTGCCCATCAGACTGTGCGGCGGATGATCAGAGCAATTCACATTCAAAGTAAGTTCCTCGTTGTAAACCATTCAAAATAAAGTAGGAAAACATGGCATTATAACAGCAGAAACTAGGGATTCATCAGCGCCCCGACATACCCACATTTGCACATGGAATAATCAACGTCCCGAGTTACCCATATCAACATAGAGAGTCATCAGCGTCTTGATGAGTCACATATGTCCATCCGTAAACAAACAGGTTGACTATATAAATCACCTAAAGTATGAAACTAGAGAAAGAAATGCCAACAAAGAAAGAATCCAAATTTCCTTATCCGAACACAACAAGATAAACTTGTTTGAACTCTAAAGAAAGAGATTTCAACAACTGAAAATACCAACAAGATTATAGTCATCAAAACATGGAGGCTATAAATAAAAGAAGTTTATCTAGAGAATGCCCACAGTATAACTTCTAGTGAATTTAAAAAATGAGATTGTTTTTTATTATTGAGGTCAACATGCTAAGTGATGTAAGCAAAGCAACAATCTTGAGCCCAAATTATCCCATAAGATATATAAGTGAGGGATCACTAGCGTCCCATACCACCATGATACCACCCATACATACCTTAATAATTTGAAAACTCCCTAGTATGCCGTCTAGGAAATATGAATAAAATCCTGTATAAAAGGAATAAGATAGCCTTATCCAGACTTTCACATACTAAAACCTGTCTCTATATACCTGAGACTACATCAAGGAATAACCCTTATTGAACATCATTTAGAAAAGAATCTTGAATTATTGGCGCCTTTCTAATGATAGCTACCCAAAACACAATAAAGTTAGGGTAGAAAAATAACTCACCTAGATACATAAGCAACTAGGTATCCAAGTTGAAATATGTACAAGAGTACAAGGAACATAGTCCAAAATTATGTGCCAAAAAATAAAGGCAAATGCAACTTCAAAGCACATAAAATTATCCAAAAGATCAAAAGATTCTTATAAAACCATGGATAAAAGCATAGAAGCTCCTCGAATTCGGAGTATATAAACGTGGTGTCGTTCAAACAAAACTCTAAAGTAAGCAAGTGAAACACGTGTGTAGCACTCAATAAAAAACCCCTAGACACAGTGATCTAGGTAGAACCTAATGAGTCTATATAAAACTTGGAGGAAAACATCCAATAAAATCCACCAAAACAAACCGATCAACTAATCCATGATAGAATTTGTCTTAGACTTAAGAAATTAAGCACAAACCACACTTAAAAAAGTGTAAAATAAATTATCATGGAAAAGCGTCAAAGGTGAAACACACTTTGAACGGAGATTCTAGCCATCATTGAAGAAATTAAGGAACATGTCCAAAAAGAATGGCTAAACAAAGGCCAAATCATGAAAACATCGTTTAGAATTAATCCAAACAAAAATAACTACTAATACGAGATACAATCGTATTAATAATATGCAAATAACCCGCAACTATCTAATGTCAGGCACAAGAAAATGTACTTCAACATTAAATAACTCTTAAAAATATTAAATTCTTGAGAAAAAGAATTATCATGATTTTTTTCTAATTTTCTAGGACCTTAAAATATAATAATTTTGAATTCCACCAAACTTATCTTATGGCATTCCAAACCTATATTTTTTCATAAATTTTTTAGCAATTTAATTTGCCAAAGTACCATTGATATTTAATAAATACCAAATTTCAGGATTTCTAAAAATAATTTCTAGAATACTCCTAATTTTTCTTGAGAATCCCATCGTTCATGAAATTTCCAATTCCGCCCGACAATTCTCAAATCCAATGAAAATTTTTAATTTTAATGGATTTTTAATTTTTTGGGTCAAAAAATATATTTTAAAGGAATTTGAATGGTCGCGGGTGCCCAAATGGACACACCACATGCCAAACACCAACCCCACATTTTTTTGCAATTTAAAATAACCTTTGTCTAATTCTAATTTTCCACTAATTTTCAAGAATTTTTAAAAAATTTTAAATTACCCCAAACGCATTTAGAATACGAATGGTCAAAAAATTTCGGACTTCCAACGGTTTTCTCGGAATACGGAAAGCCAAAAGTTTCGGGAAAATGAAAAGACAAAAAAATCGGAATGTGAAAGGTCAAAAGTTTCCGGAATCCAAAAGGTCAAAAGATTTTCCGGAATTCGGAAAGCCAAAAGGTTTCAGGAAAACGGAAAGCCAAAGGTTTTCTGGAAGATGAAAAGCCAAAAAAAAAATCAGAAATTTTCAGAGATTTTTTCCTCAAATCCCATAATTTCTCATAATTTTCAGGCTTTTTTCAAGCTTTTTTTGAAACATTTTCAAGCTTTTTTTAAATAAAAAACTCATTTTTTTAAATTTTTTTAATAAGCTTTATTAACTTATTGGGTTTTGATTTTTTAGGGGGGGGGGCGGTTTCTGCCACCGGCTGCTGCCTCCCCCCCCCTGTGCGCAAGCCTGTGCGCAAAAGAGTGGGAGAGATAATATTCAACTCAACTCCACTCCTCTCCACTAAAGTCTTCCTCCTTCTCTCTCTTTCTCTCTCTGTTAAACAGAGAGCTTATCATTAAACTTTGGATTAAAGTTTTTAATTAAACCCTTAATCATAATTAACATTAATTATGATTAATGATTAATTTAAAAAATCCCTTTTAAGAGAAATTCACACGAGAAAATCAGAATTGAGAGGTGGAGAGGGTCCCACGTACATAGGAGAGCATTTCATACATCAACATGCTATCCCCCTACTGCATTTCAGCAGAAAATCGACAGAAATTTGATCGCATACCCATAGAAAAACCCGCAAAAAATACATTTTAACCATAAAAATGATCAAAAATTCCTTAAAAATTAGAAAAAATTTCCTAAAAATTCTAAAAATTTAGGGAATCCATTCTACCAAAAATATCCACAATAAAATATGTGGTATTTTTGTAAAAATTTCCATTAATGCTTATTTTAAACCACAAAAAATAGAGAAAAATAACATTAAACTCATGGAATTCCCTCGCAACGTCGATTCATCCATTGAATTGTAGTAACACGCGTTCCAATTGCCATATCAATGATCCACGTGCAA
The DNA here is from genome assembly GCF_041138505.1 of Cibotium barometz. Taxonomy (NCBI): domain Eukaryota; kingdom Viridiplantae; phylum Streptophyta; class Polypodiopsida; order Cyatheales; family Cibotiaceae; genus Cibotium; species Cibotium barometz. Next base: position 25,922,533 of record NC_141093.1, read on the forward strand.
ATCATCAACACAAATCAATAAAATAACATTTTTATTAGTAAATGTTAAAATTTACTTCAAGAAAAATCAACAACAATTAACTAGAGATTGCTCTAATACCACTGTTGAAACCCTAAGATCTCTCTAGATAATTGTTATGCATAAATCAGGCATAAACTCATCCACCCAACCACCCCCGAGCCCAAGGGATGCACACATGGAACATAATGAAATACATCATACCTCTACCTTGATGTCCCATACCATCAAGAGGTATAACTCCAATCCAATAGCATGTAGCTATAGTGTGAAATGGTAGGTGAGTAGATATGGACCTCTACACAAGAGACCATAGCATAAGCCTCCAAGCCCCCCTTGAGTGTGCCCCATGCCCCTATTATATAGGAGGGCCCTCAAGTGACTCTTGACTTTCCATTTCCTATGTGTGACCCTTAGATGCCTGACCCTAACCTTAACCCTTAAGGTTACTCCTAACCCATTCTCCACTAGAGCTTGTTCCCATGCTCCCATGCTCACAAGCCTAATGTGGGTTAGCCTCCTAGTATATGCACACATAATGTGAATGATGATGCTCTTACCCGTGTACCACTTCCTTGCTTGCTTGTTCTTGCCTCTTGCTTGCCTCCTTAGCTCTCATACGAACCGGAGCTCTGATACTATAAAAAGAAAGTGGGGGAGAGAGAGAGCTTGAGTTCCTTACAAAAAACACGCACATGCACACAAGATAGTGCAAGACACAAGAGAAAGATGGATGGCTGAATTTTCTTCTATCTTCTTCTCTTCTCTTCTCTACAACCATATAACTAAAAGATAAGAGTACATACATAAAGGGAAAGTACTCTCCTAAAACAACATACAAAATGGTCGGTCTATAGTGTGAACCCGCCGACTATATGAGATAGCTCTAGAACTATGCTATGACTTTAGTACTCCAAAGTGGCTGTCACACAACCTGTCATCCACTAGCGGTCTATCAACCATAATCTCACCAACCATACCAGTGGCATAAGTGTGGAAGCTGTCACCCACTAGCGGTCTATCGACCATAATCTCACCAACCATACCAGTGGCATACCAGGGTCATCAATGTCTGCCGTAGCACTAGTTGAGCTCGATATCTCAACAAGAATTCATAAATATTTTCAAGTAACGAGCACTAGAAAAGTCTATAAGCTAAGTTGTCTCTACGAGGTATTGTAGACCTTATTTGATCTTGAAAAAGGTTAATGAGGTGGCTTATAGATTATGTGCATCTTATCTTTCATGGTAATAGATTAATGATGTGGTGTGATTCTTGCTTTGTGGATGTTAAAAATCCTCTTGCTTTAAGTCTCGATCTTAAATGGGTGAAGCATGGGAATGGAAATTGATACCATATAATACCACTTTTCTGATCTTGTGCTTTCTCAAGTTAAATTTTGAATTTCCATTCCCATGCTTCACTCCCAAATTCTAACTTAACCCTTTTTTTTCACCACACCAATAAAGACCACCAAGGGATCAGATGGGTGGGGAAATAATGGAAACTACACTTCAAGATAATATGAACCATGGTGTTAGTCATTAATTAGCTACCCCAAAACCTACAAATATATGACCTAACCACCTGATGAGTTCTCCATACCGATCTTTTACCAATGATCCATCTAAGCAAACTAGAGCCTGTAGTTGTGCCAATCTTCATGAAGTTGGTGGATGAGGTTCATAATTGGTAGAAGAGAGTGGTTGGTGGGTATATTACATGGGAAAATAATGTGAGAAAGCCACTAAATAAATAGGAGACCCCTCCAACCTACAAGTTTGTCAATCTCAAGCTTAAAGTCACCTAGATCCCATTAGCACTAACCTCAAAGGTTATTGCTAATAAATAAAGGGGTGAAGGAAGGTCTTAGGCTCAAGATTGAAGCTATTCGATGCTAGACTTTAATGCAATACCTCTCAAGAAAAAGATTGCTTGGCAACATCGTATGAGCATTGTGCAAGCAAGAGTGTCTATGTGAGACAAAAATATCAAATTTATATAACCACCATCTAAACCATAATATTACAATGCTAATGAAGATCAAACTAACTAATGTGAACATAGCAAGAAAGAATAAAGTATCAAGAAAGCTGTAAATTCCACGACACTAAAGCATAGTTGTCCAATCTCACAACTGGAATTTGTAAAAAGTATAGAAAGGAAAGAGTTGCCATTTTGTAAACATTATGAGAGTTTTAACTTTTGTAATCATTCTCGTGCTTGAGTGATTGTACTTAACTTCAAATTTTTTGAGAATAGAATCATTCTATACTTTCACCTTTTCTAATACAATATCTGTTTTTGAATCAATAGTGTCTCACTCACTCATTGCATTTGCATTTTTCTATCACTTGAGTAGTTTACTTGTACTTCTGTACTCGTATAATAGTCCACCTCTATGCTTGAGCCCTAGTAGGAAACCTAAGTCAAGAAGGATAGATACACCTGAGGTAGGAGCTCGAGTAGACATTCTGTTAAAACCCTAAGATCTCTCTAGATAATTGTTATGCATAAACATGCATAAATCAGGCATAAACTCAACCACCCAACCACCCCCGATGAGCCCAAGGGATGCACACATGAATAATAATGAAATACATCATACCTCTACCTTGATGTCCCATACCATCAAGAGGTATAACTCCAATCCAATATTAGCATGTAGCTATAGTGTGAAATGGTAGATGAGTAGATATGAACCTCTACACAAGAGAGCATAACATAGCCTTGGCCTTATAAGCCTAAGCCTCTAAGCCCCCTTGAGTGTGCCCCATGTCCCTATTATATAGGAGGGCCCTCAAGTGACTCTTGACTCTCCATTCCCATGTGTGACCCTTGGATGCCTGACCCTAACCTTAACCCTTAAGGTTAGTCCTAACCCATGCTCCACTAGAGCTTGTTCCTCCCATGCTCCCATGCTCACAAGCCTAATGTGGGTTAGCCTCCTAGTATATGCACAGATAATGTGCATATAACATAGCACACATAATGTACATATAACATACTTCCCCTCTCTCAAAACATTGCACTCTTGCAATAAAAAGAAGGAGAACTGCGCTGAACAATCTCAACCGACTCCCAAGTCAAATCCTCAATTTCCTTATCTTTCCACCTAATTTTAACCTGAGGGATTAGTCAACTAGAAAGTTTCCTTTCCCTGAATTCAAGAACCTTATCAGGTTCATGTGGAACATAGGATAAATCTTTGACTTCAACGAGTTCTTGAGGAGTAACTGTGTTATCCTCACCTCCTAGTTTTCCTTTCAATCTATTAATATGAAAGACTGGATGAACTCTAACATGTGGAGGTAGTTTTAAGTTCAAACCCGACCGTGCCAATCCGATGTATAATTCGAAAATGGACCACAATATTTAGGAGATAAATTCGAGCATTTTTCTATCGACAAAGTCTGAGAATCTTTAGGAACATTAAAATAAACCAACGCTCTTAGTTCAAAAGACCGAGATGAGCGTCCCCTATCAGTATAAAACCGTACCCTATCTTGAGCACTCCTGATAGAATCCCGAGCTTCGGTCAGGATTTCCTACATATCAAGCAAGAAATCCCTCGATGCATCAAGCTCGATGTCCTTAAGACCGACATCGATAGGTGCCCTGGGTTGATACCCATACATAAGTATGCACGGACTAAAACCAATAGCCGTATATTTAAAACTGTTATAGGCAAATTCCATCATTGGAAGATATTTTTCCCAATATGATGATTTTCTAGAGACATGCACGAAGCATATACTCTACAATTTGATTCATACGCTCTGTTTTGCCCATCAGACTACGGATGACCAGAGCAATTCACATTCAAAGTAACTTCCTCATTGTAAACCATTCGGAATAAAGTAGGAAAACATGGCATTATAATAGCAGAAACCAGAGATTCATCAATGCCCCGACATACCCACATCTGCATATGGAATAATCGACATCCCAAGTTACCCATATCAACATAGAGAGTCATCAGCCTCTCGATGAGTCACATATGTCCATCCGTAAATAATCAGGTTGACTATATAAATCACCTAAAGTATGAAACTAGAGAAAGAAATGCCAACAAAGAAAGAATCCAAATTTCCTTATCCGAACACAACAAGATAAACTTGTTTGAACTCTAAAGAAAGAGATTTCAACAAGTGAAAATACCAACGAGATTACAGTAAAGAGTAATCCTTATGAATTCTATATTCTAAAGTGTCATTTTCATGCATAGAAGATGAATTTTGATTATTTGTATAAAAGAAATTTAGTTTTATTATAAAAGTATTACTTTCATTATTAATGGGTGCATAAAAGATATTTTTATATTAAAAGTATGATTTTCATAAATGATTTTATGTTTAAATTAGATGCATAAGAGAAATTCTTTTATTCTAAAAGTGTAATTCCTACTAAATTGGATTTATGAATGGAAAGATGCATAAAGAATTTATTTTAATCCAAAAGTGTTATTCTCATCAATTTTAATTTTATGCATAGAACACCATATTAGATAATTTGGAAAAAATCCCATTCCCATTTGAAAAATGGGAGCATGGTGAACTTGTCCAAAAGTTTGTCAAAACCCCCTCATGTGACATATCATCAGAAAGATCTTGAAGAGTAGAATCTAAATCTATGATCTCCGATAAATTTGGAGTTAGTATGTTTAAGATATGTCCAAAACTATATGGAGTAATTGATTCCCAAAATGTGAGATTTTTTCCAAATTACCTAATATTGACTTATAGAAAGATGCATAAAGAAATCTATTTTTAGTTCAAAATTATTTTTCGTCAATTTTGATTTTATGCGTAGGAGGATGCATAAAAGATTGATTTTAATTCAAAAGTGTCATTCTCATTTAAAATGAATTTATGCATAGGAAGATGCATAAAAGATTGATTTTTATTTCGAAAGCGTTATTCTCCTTAAAATGGAATTTATGCATAAATAGAAGCGTAAAGAAATCTTATATAAAAAATGAGAATTCTCTTGTATTCTATAAATAGATATGAGGATGTGAAACGAATCAGATAGATGAAAATGAACGATGAATAGATGGAGATGTATGTATGTGAAAGAATGGATGAAAACATGCAGGCTATAAATAAAAGAAGTTTATCTAGAGAATGCCCACAATATAACTTCTAGTGAATTTAGAAAATGAGATTATTTTTTATTGTTGAGGTCAACATGCTAAGTGATGTAAGCAAAGCAACAATCTTGAGCCCAAATTATCCCATAAGATAATATATGTAAGGGATCACTAGCGTCCCATATCACCATGATACCACCCATACATATCTTAACAATTTGAAAACTCCCTAGTATGCCGTCTAGGAAATATGAATAAAATCCTGTATAAAAGGAATAAGATGGCCTTATCCAGACTTTCACATACTAAAACCTGTCTCTATATACCTGAGACTACATCAAGAAATAACCCTTATCGAGTACATCATTAGAAAAGAAATTGAATTATTGGCGCCTTTCTAATGATAACTACCCAAAACCCAATAAAGTTAGGGTAGAAAAATAACTCACCTAGATACATAAGCAACTAGGTATCCGAGTTGGAATATGTACAAGAGTATAAGAATTATACTCCAAAATTATGTGCAAAAAACGAAGGCAAATGCTACCTTCAAGGGACATGAAATTATCCAAAAGATCAAAAGATCCTTATAAAACCATGGATAAAAGCATAGAAGCTCCTCCAATCCATAAAGACCATAGTTGATCATAAAAATCAATGCATACCATCTAATGGACATCAATCATGCCAAAAGAAGCATTAAAATTGGTGGCCAACTCATCAATCCAGAGTATATGAACATTGTGTCGTTCAAGCAAAACTCCAAGTGAAACACATGTGTGTAGCACTCAATAAAAAACCCCTAGACACAAGTGATCTAGGCAGAACCTGATGAGTCATATAAAACTTGTTGGAAAACATCTAATAAAATCCACCAAAACAAACCGATCAACTAACCCATGATAGAATTTGTCTTAGGCTTAAGAAATTATGCACAAACCACACTTAAACAAGTGCAAAACAAGTTATCATGGAAAAGTGTCAAAGGTGAAACACACTTTGAACGTAAATTATAGCCATCAAAAGAAATTAAGGAACATGTCTAAAAAGAATGGAAAGAATGACTAAACAATGGTAAAAAATCATGAATACATTGTTTAGAATTAATCCAAATATAAATATCCATTAATATGAGGTATAATCGTATTAATAATAAGCGAATAACCCGCATCTATCTAATATCAGAACGAGAAAACGTACTTCAACATTAAATAACCCTAAAAAATATTAAATTCTCGAGAAAAAGAATTATCATGATTTTTTTCTAATTTTTCCTAATTTTATAGGGCCTCAAAATATGATAATTTTGAATTCCACCAAACCTATCTTATGGCATTCCAAACCTATATTTTTTCAAAAAAAAATTTAGCAATTAAATTTGCCAAAATACCATTGATATTTTAAAAATATCAATTTTTAGGATATCTAAAAATAATATCTAGAATATTCCTAATTTTTCTTGAGAATCCCATCATTCACGAAATTTTCAATTCCGCCCGACAATTCTGAAATCCAATGAAAATTTATAATTTTAATGGATTTTTCTAATTTTTTGGGTCAAAAAATATATATTTTAATGGAATTTGAATGGTCACGGGCGCCCGAATGGACACACCACATGCCAAACACCAACCCCACATTTTTTCGAAATTTAAGATAACCTTTGTCTAATTTTCCATTAATTTTCAGGAATTTTTTGAAATTTTTAAATTACCCCGAACACATTTTAGAATACGAACGGTCAAAAAAATTTCAGAATTCCAACGGTTTTACAAGAATACGGAAAGCCAAAAGTTTTGGGAAAATGAAAAGACAAAAAAAAATTGTAATGTGAAAGGTCAAAAGTTTCCGGAATACAGAAGGTCAAAAGTTTTTCCAGAATTCGGAAAGCCAAAAGGTTTTGGGAAAACAGAAAGCCAAAGGTTTTCCGGAAGATGAAAAGCCCAAAAGTTTCAAGAAGAAATTTTCAGATAATTTTTATCTCAAATTTCACATTTTCTGGCTTTTTTTCCAAGTTTTTTTTGAAAAATTTCCAAAAGCTTTTTTTTAAATAATAAAAAACTCATTTTTTAAAAAAATAAAAAAAAATAATAAGCTTTTTAATAAGCTTTGGATTTTGATTTTTTTTAGGGGGGGCGATTTTTCGCCGGCTGGCTGCAGCTAGCGCAGCCCCCACCCCCCCCGTCTGTGTGCAAGGAAGGAGAGAGGGAGGGAGGGAGTAAAAAAAACTCCCTCCTCTTCTTCTTCTCCCCTCTTTCCTCTCCTTCTTCTCCCTTCCATTCTCTTTCCTCCCCTCTCTCTGTGTTAAAACAGGGGATTATCTTTAATCATTTGAGTAAACATATCTTAATTATATTAAACTTTTTAATTAAACATATCTTAATTATAATTAAAATTAATTATGATTAATGTTTTAAAAAAACCCTTTTAAGAGAAATTCTCACAAAAAAAAAAGAAAAAATCAGAATTGAGAGGCGGAGAGGACCCCACGCACACAGGAGAGCATTGCATGCATCAACATGCTGTTGCATTTCAGTAGAAAATCGACAGAAATTTGATAGCATACCCGCGCAAAAATGTATAAAAAATATATTTTTAATCATAAAATAAAATGTGGTATTTTCATAAAAATTTCCATTAATGCTTATTTTAAACCATAAAAAATAGAAAAAAATAGCATTAAACTCACGGAATTCCCCCGCAACGTCGATTCGTCCATTGAATTGAAGTAACATGCATTCCAATCGCCATATCGACGATCCACGTGCAATTCATCAACACAAATCAACAAAATAATATTTTTATTAATAAATATTAAAATTTACTAAAAAAAATCAACAACAATTAAATAGAGATTACTCTGATACCACTGTTAAAATCCTAAGATCTCTCTAGATAATTGTTATGCATAAACATGCATAAATCAGGCATAAACTCAACCACCCAACCACCCCCGAGTCCAAGGGATGCACACATTAATAATAATGAAATACATCATACCTCTACCTTGATGTCCCATACCATCAAGAGGTATAACTCCAATCCAATAGCATGTAGCTATAGTGTGAAATGTTAGATGAGTAGATATGAACCTCTACACAAGAGAGCATAACATAGCCTTGGCCTCATAAGCCTAAGCCTCCAAGCCCCCTTGAGTGTGCCCTATGCCCCTATTATATAGGAGGGCCCTCAAGTGACTCTTGACTCTCCATTTCCCATGTGTGACCCTTGGATGCCTGACTCTAACCTTAACCCTTAAGGTTAGTCCTAACCCATGCTCCACTAGAGCTTGTTCTCATGCTCCCATGCTCACAAGCCTAATGTGGGTTAGCCTGCTAATATATGCACACATAATGTGCATATAACATAGTACACATAATGTACATATAACATATTCCTAGTAGATGCCTAGTCTAACATTGGTAGTGGCGAAGAGTTACCCAACTATCCTGGCCCTTTTGCCACCCTTATACTGGAGTCAAGGAGTCAAATATATTATGTAGACTTAAGTGAAGTTTTGATAGTGCATACCCCTGATTTAAATATAGTAAATTTAGAGGGCGTGAGTGTCGTTCTTTAAGCACACCAAAATGGATTGTCCACAAGGGATGGTGGCCTAAGAGGCTATATGGTTTAGAGATGGCCTAGAAAGGTCTCACACACTACGGAACATCCATGTATGGGGTTGGTTGACTTTACACTAAGAATGGGTTGTGGGGCCCAAATAGGCACCCATGTGATTGAACTTAAGTCCCACTTAGGTTTGGTTTGGGACAGCTAAAAGTTTATTATATTGTACTTCAAGATAGCCACTTAGGTGATCTAAGAAGAAAGTGATAATGTCATGTTGATCCTTGTGTAGGGGTGAAGAAGAACATTGAGCTCAATAAATTATTGATGGTGGCCATAGTTAAAAAGAGATGTAAATTTCTTTATGCCATACTATTTCTTATTCAACATTTCAAAGTTTGTAAGAGTTAAGTATTTTAAATTGCCGCATCCTTTTTCTATCCTTGAAAAAATACACAATGATATTTTGGTTGTAATTGATCGCTTGACTAAATTGGTCCACAATCAAGAAAGTGGAGCACTATAAGTTGCACATATGCTCATTTAAAATTCATTTTGTTTGCATGGTTTGGTAGGGGGTGATCAACCAAGAGGGAGTATTAGATAGAGAGTAAATCAAGTACTCAAGGATATGCTTATCGGGAGAGCTGTGGCTAGGCCAGAATGAGTAGGAGGTGATCAATTGAAGAGGGAGTATTGGATAGAGAGAGTAAATCAAGTACTTGAGGATATGTTTGTTTTTTGTTTTTCAAGCAACAAGCGGACTCGTTCTGAGACTCGAAAACAGAGAAAGTCGGGCTTATCGGGTGCTATGACTAGACCACAATTATTTGCATAGATCGATGAAAATAAGCATGGATGAGAAAAGTATAGCTTCAATTTCTATATCTAAAACACGCTGAGTCTGAAAACACTTTGCATTAAGAAATGGCTACCTAAGCAGACCAGTTGAATTGTTGGACGATCCACACTTGACTACCCAAGCACAACAGTTGGGCGGGCCAATTCTTTATCCGCCCGTCCACTTCGTATATATATTATGACCGCCCGCGCTACAGCCACACCGGTTAGTTTTGTCAAGCTCAGAGGCTTCCGGGATTGAACGTTAACTCGGTAAGATCAATCAAATACGTGCAGTGTTCACAGAGAGGTTTAACCTTAGGGTTTAAAGCATAAAATTGGCCTTGGGAAGAATGCCGACTCTACCCTACTGCGTTTATGTGCATGCTAATCTTTTGCTTTGCACAGTTTTACATGTTCTGATGATTGAAAAACATATTGTAATCAGTTACCAACACCAGGTTCTTTGAAATGGCAATGCAACTCTGGTTGTTGTTATGCAACATCATTGCTGCTGCTCTTGTACTGCTTCCATGTCCCCTTGAGCTCATATGACTTGTAATGCCTCACATGATGTGAAACATGCGGCTTTGTACTCATACTACTTGTGATGCCTCCAATGATGTGAAACATGCAGCTTTGTTCTCGGGTTTTGTTGCGTCGTTGGCTGCTTCTTATTGATCCAAGACATAGCTCCCCCCTGTCACTGAGCATGTGGTGCCATAATCACTAGCCACATCTTAGTCACGATAGCCTTGGAGGGTCCTATCAAAATACTGTGTCATGAAGCATGTGGAGTGTTCCTTTAAGCCTTTCCAATGGTTTCCCAAGGGCTTATTAGAGAACCTACTTAACACACCGACTAACCCGCTGATGTTTAGTGAGGGTTTGAGAGAGAGATGAAACTTCACACTATATGCATGTAAAGGGTCTTGTCTACTGTCTTTAATGGACAGCTCCTGATCTACCCTCATGTGAATTGAGCTTGTGTCCCTTCTTCCCATAACAATTCGAGTAATTGAAGAGGAGAAGTTGCCCTGAAATTGGCCTCTTGTGGCAATGCTTGTCAGTGTTGCTTGCCCTTCATGGTGGCAGTGACTACATGCTTGTAACAGCTTAGGTCATTTGAAAGACATGCCTGAAAAGTAAAGGTTGTAAAACAAGGCAATGAATGGGGGTACAACATCCGGTCATTGTCAGGAGTTCTCAAGCCCTGCACACCCTGCCTTGATGGATGCGCTGGGAGTTGTCAGAATGGGGAAACTTGGCTTTAGGCCTAAAGTACACGTGGATGTATCCAAATCCCAACAAAAGCAAGAGAATAGTAGTTGGGAGATGCTGTCCGTTGAGGATGCACTTGCATCTTTTGGAGGGATGGCCGAGTTACCGTCAGTGGAGAACCTTATTTGCATTTTGCAAAAATGCCGTACAATGAAAAATGTCTCGTGTGCCAAGCGCACACACATGGTTATGCAAGAGAGTGGACTGGAAGCACACAAAACACTTGGGAACTACCTTGTTTCGACACTTGCTGAGTGTGGAAGCATATTTGACGCGGAGCATGTTTTCCACAGGTTGACACATAGGAATGAGTTCTCATGGAATTCCCTCATACAAGGGTATATTGATAATGGGAATGCCCGACATGCTCTTGACCTGTTCTGGAAAATGCAGGAGGATTGGGTACTTCCTAACAAGTATACTTTTCAGGTCCTACTAAAGGCTTGTGTACAGATGAAGGCTGTGCAAAGTGGACAAGAAATGCATATGGAGATTGCCAAGGGGGGATTGGAAAGTGATCCTTCTGTTGGCAGTACTTTGGTTGATATGTATGCTAAATTTGACTCACTTGCAGAAGCCCGGGGGGTGTTTGATAAGTTGCTGTCCCGAGATGTAGTCTCCTGGACCACACTTATCACAGGGTATGCTGAACATGGTTTTGGGGAGGAAGCACTGATTTGTCTGGAGGAGATGCAAAAGGAGGGCGTGCTTCCAAATGCCATAACATTTGTTGGTAGCTTGAAAGCTTGTGGTAACATACAAGCCAAAGACAAGGCCCAAGAAATACACACGGAGATTACTAAAGAGGGACTTGAAAGAGACTCTTTCATTGGCAGCACCCTCATGGACACGTATTTTAAATGTGGATCACCTGCACAAGCACGACATGTGTTTAACAAGCTGCTGGTTCGGGACGTAGTATCATGGACTGCACTAATCTCAGGGTATGTTGAACATGGGCTTGCAGAGGAAGCACTGAACTGTCTAGAGAAGATGGAATTGGACGGCGTGCCTCCCAATGCTGTCACGTTTATCTGCAGCCTAAGAGCTTTTGGCAGCGTGCAAGCTATAGACAAGGCTTGTGAACTACATGCTGAGATTGCCAAAGAGGGATTTCAAAATGATCCTTCTCTTGGCAGTGCTTTGGTGGATATGTATGCCAAATGTGGTCTACTTGTTGAAGCACAGAATGTATTTGATGAGATGCCGGTTCAAAATGTAGTGTCATGGACTGCACTAGTTGCAGGATATGCTGAACATGGACTTGGGGAAGAAGCACTAGATTGTTTGGAAAAAATGCAACAGGAGGGTGTGTCTCCGGATGCTGTCAGTTACGTTTGCAGCTTGAAAGTTTGCGCTAACATAGGGTCCATAGACAGGGGGCAAGAAATACATGGCATGATTACCAAAAAAGGATTCGAAAAAGATTTATCTGTTGGCAATACTATGGTGGACATGTATGCTAAATTTGGCTTGCTTGTGGAAGCACAAGACCTGTTCAATGAGCTTCTGGTTCAAACTGCTGTCTCATGGACTGCGTTGATTGCAGGGTATGCTGAAAATGGCGTTGGCAAGGAAGCACTAAGCTGTTTGGAGAAGATGCAACAGGAGGGCATTCCTTTGGATGCTGTCACATTTGTCTGCTGCTTGAAAGCTTGCAGCTACATTCACGCCTTAGGAAGGGGTCAAGAATTGCATTCAAATATCATTAAAACAGGTTTTGAAAGAGACTCCTGTGTTGGCAGTGCTCTGGTGGATATGTATGCAAATTGTGGCTCACTTCTAGAAGCACAAGAAGCATTTGATATGCTGCCAGTTCAAAATACAGTCTTATGGAATACACTAATGACAGGGTATGCTGATTGTGGGCTAGGTGGGAAAGTGCTGAACTGTTTGAAAAAAATGCAAGGGAATGGAACGTCTCCAGATGTTGTCTCGCTGGTTTGTGGTTTGAAAGTTTGTGGAAGCATGGGAGCTATAGATACAGGGCAAGAGTTACATGCCATGATAGTCAAAGCGGGCTTGGAGAATGATACTTTTGTCGGCAATACCTTAGTGGATATGTATGCCAAGTATGGCTCACTTGCAGAAGCATGGGGTGTGTTTGACAAGCTGCAGGTGAGAGATGTAGTCTCATGGACTGGATTGATCATAGGATATGCCTGTCAAGGAGAGAGTGACTGGGTTTTTCATCTGTTTGAGAAAATGATAGAGGATGGCATACGGCCAGATAGGGTCACAATTCTTAGTCTTCTCACTGCATGCAGCCATGCGGGTCTTGTAGATAAGGGCCATAAATGTTTTGAGGCTATTAGCAAAGAGTATGCCATCACACCAACAATTGAGCACCACAATTGCATGGTTGATCTCTTTGGCCGTGCAGGGCAGCTTGATGAGGCAGTGAAGGTGGTAGAGGAGATGCCTTTCCAACCTAATCACATGACATGGAATATCGTGCTTGGTGCTTGTCGGAAGTGGGGTGACATAGAGCTTGCCAGGCATGCCTTTGAATCTGCAGTGAGCTTAGATGAGAAAGAGGCTGTGGGATTTATCTTGATGTCTAATGTATATGTGGATGCTCACAGACAGGGGCATGAGAGGATTGAGACGAAGGATAAATGCATGGAGAAAACCAGTAAAGAGTTGGGTTTCTGGTGGTGGAATGGTGGTACTTTTTTAAATGAAGCACACATTTGTGAAGTCAACTCATGAGACACATTGTAATAGAAAGGTGAGACACATTGTAACGAAAAGATCATTCAGTTACGATACAGGGTGTTTCCAAGATGCTGAACAGATGCTTATCCGAGCAAGCAGGCCATTTCATGTGTACTGATCGAGGGCTGGACACAAGTTTGTACTAATGAAATTTTTTGAGTTTGCGATGGCATCCATGGTCTTCACATCTAAGGTAAAGCTGGGATCTTCTTGCTAAAATCTTATACATTTTTAAGATTCAAAAGTTGGAGTCACAAGCCCTATTGGCCCTTCAAAGTAATAAATAATTCTGTTTGCAGTTTTTTTAAAAATCTTTTTAAGCTTCAAGATACTCAATTTTTAGATTTGAAAGTAGAAGTTACAGGCTTGAAGGGCCTTTCAAGGTATTGAATAATACTCTTTGCAATCTTATCTGACATTGGTACCATTTTATCAGGTGACAACAAGGCCCTACTTGGATAAAGGGATAGTAACACCATGCGGATTCATGGGATGGCACTTATTACTTGGAATCTTATCAAAATGTCAGATTTTGACGGAATATGCTCCTGTACTTGTTGAATCTTGTAATGTATTCAATTAAGTTACTGTGTTCATACAAGTGGGTGGGGTGCCTTAAGAGCTAAAAGAGCGCTTGCATTTCACCCTGAATGGATAGTAAAAGTGAACTCTGAGCACAATGGCTGCAGAAGGGAGCTTCTTCTTCCAGGTAGAGTATTCTTTTTGGTCAGCTTTTATGAGCAAAACAGTTTTATATCAATTCTTTTCAGGAGAGTTCAATAGGAGTGTCCAAATTAAAAAATGCAAAGAGTAGAGAAAGAGATTTGTTTATGGGAAATATGGGCGAAATAAAGGTTTGACAGTCTTCTAAGGGGTCTAAGGGGTCTAAGGGGGCACCTATTGACAGTCTTCTAAGGGGTCTAAGGGGGCACCTATTGACACAAAATAAGAAGTAACGGGTTTGAGAGTTATTGGAGGATGCCCCTTTGGTTTTTGGGGAGTTTTAATGGTGTTGCATCTTCAAAGTGGCACATTTGGATCATGTGGATATCATTCTAGTTCACCCTTGGCTATTCTATAATCAAGGGTTGGTCTACCACAACGACCACAAATTGATATTCCAGGATGCTGCCGGTGGCAGTTGGAGGTTTAGGGAAGTCATTGTCTTCTTTCATAAGTCCCATCACTTGTGTTTCCGCTCTTTAGGTGAAGTGGGCGATATGAAGGGTGGATAAGGCTGCATGCTTTTATGTCTACGGCAGGTAAAAAGATGGATGAAGGCAGGAAGTGATTTCCGGTGCAGTTTGGTCACCTCTTCATTTTGGAGTTGCCTCCTTCCATACCTAAGGGACCATCATATTGAGCTCATTCGAGGTGCTGAGCCTCCCTTAAGGGCTGTGATGAGCACGCTTGAGCTGGAATCAGAGCTCAAGCAACACCTCGAGGGGATGTTGGCCAAAGGTTTGATTAGACTCAGCTCCTTTGGTACTTTTGGTAAGAAGAAGGATGGGAGTATGTGCTTATGTGGACTAGAGGCCACTCAAACAAGCTTACCATCAAAACAAGTTTCCTCTTCCTCGCATCAACGATCTGCTAGATTAGCTAGCAGGTGCCATGATGAATGTTGAGTAAGATGTATTTGGAGTCAGGCTTTCACTAGGTATCGTTGCACCGGGTGACATTTAGAAGATCGCATTCTACACATCCTTTGGATAGTTTGATTTCATGGTGATGCCTTTTGGCTTGACAAATGGACCAGGAACGTTATTAAGATGGGGACCTTGGTCTTTCATGTGTACTCGAGGCAGTTCATGTTACATACTTGATACTAATCCTCGAGATTAGGGCCTAATCTGGTAGGGTTGGGGGAGCCTTGAGATTAGGGGAAGCAGCTGATATATAGGTGGCTAGGGTTTAGCAAAAGTAGCAATGCCTCAACTTTTTCTGAATCAGCATCAATGCCAATTTCTGAAATGACATGGCCAAGAAACTTGACTCTTGGTTGAGCTAGATGACATTTCTTTGGGTTGAGCTGGCCTCCACAGTCATCATATCTCCTCAAAGCCATCTCAAGCTTCATGCAATGTTCAAATCGTGTACTATAAATAGTAAAGTCATCAATGAAGTCTTTGAGAAACTTCCAAGAAAAGGTGAAAACACCCAATTAACCCTTCTTTGGTATTCCCCTGAACCATTTGTGAGACCAAAAGGAAGAACACGATAACAAAAGCAACCCCAAGGAGTAATGAAGGTAGTCTTCTTTTGATCCTTTGGAGCAATGGCAAGCTGAAGTATCCCAAGAAGCCATCACACACACTATATCTCTCATAACTTGCTACTGAATCCAAAACCTCATCAATGAAAGGTAGGGGATAAGGATCCTTCTTGGTAGCAGCATTCAATGGCTTGTAGTCAACACAAATTCTCCAACGGCCATCCTTTTTTGGAGTAACCACAACAGGGCTTACCCACTCTGCATTATCGACAGGATAGATGAAGCCTGCTTGTAATAGCTTGTCCACCTCCTCTCGTAGTGCAACCATTTGCTCCTGGCGAAGTCTTCTCAACTTTTGTCTCGCTGGTTGGGCCGCTTCCTTGAGTTGTATCTTCACATAGTCACCCTTGAAACCTCTTATCTCTTGATACGATGTGATGAAAAGGTTTGGAAACTTCTTAAACATGCACATATATTCATCCTTCTCACCTTGTGAAAGATCAGGGCACAACATCTTTTCCACGATCTCTTCCTTTGTGGATGGCTCCACCTTAGGCTGCATCAAATCTTCTAGTTGAACAAAGCGGCTTGAAGATCCTTCATCTTTTATGACTTGTGACACCCTTGAATCTTCTCTCTCTTCATCTTCAAGAAGAAGATAGGATACCGCATCAAATTTTCTAGTTGATCAAAGCGGCTTGAAGATCCTTCATCTTTCATGACTTGTGACACCCTTGAATCTTCTCTCTCTTCATCTTCAAGAAGAAGATAGGATACCTCACTATCTGACAAGGATGTAGTAGTGCTTTCACTATCCTCTGAATCATATTCACTTGAGCCTTCATCTTCACCGTTTTCATCTAGGTCTTCAATCACCAAGGGTTGCTTACTTGCCATATCAAATGTTCTTTTGCCTCCCTTCCTATTGTACACGGTGATGGTACCATGCCTCCAATCTTGAATGGCACCAACGGCTCTCAACCATGGTCTCCCAAGGATAAGGGGAAAAGCACCAAGTCCAGCGGGCATAACATGGCAATTCACCAAAGCTTTGACATCAAAAACATCCACTTCCAAATCCTTGATTATGCCCAAACACCTCACCTTTGCATGGTTGGCAAGCCGAATCCTAAACCCTGAACTTCCTGACATGACAAGTCTCAATCTCTCAACACATGATTGTGTGATGACACAAACTTGAGCTCCTCCATCTATGTAAGCTTCACCCATCATATTACCCTTATACCATGCATCAACAGTTGGACATATGTCGGGTAGCTCACCAAGAGACAACACCTTGATAGATCCACGTCTAGGCTCCTTCTCAATGGGGCTCACAAGTGACTTCCATTGCCTTTTAAGCTTTGGAACCATATTCATGAGTTGTCCAAAAGTCACATCGCCTTTTCTTCCAATGAGGTCATCCTTGAGGCTATATGTACCCTGGCCTTCTCCTAATGGAAGATCTGGCACCTGGAACTGTCTACGTGGTCTCCTCCTCCTCTTCGCCTTGGCATCTTCACCTTCTTTCTCCTTACCTTTCTTGTTACTTGGACCTGCACCATTGGTACCTGCTCTTTCCCTCTTGCCCAAAGGCATCATGTTAGCCTCCTTTTGCTTAACTTGAACCACACCAACATGACTAGGACCTGCTGCTTGTGCTTGATGAGCTTCATTTTCAACATGTTCTCCTTTGCCTCGTCCACCACCACGTCCTGCTCCATTGGGAGGAGCATCATTCTCTTGGAAAGCTCCTCTATCAGCTTGTTGACCCCTAGCATTACCACCACCTCTTCCTCTTCCACCTGCAATAACACTTAACCGTAACTCTTGCATAATATTCATCATGTCTTGCATGTTGCGTTGCATTTGTTCTTGACCCCCTGATCTTTGAGCCGCATGTTCACCTTGCCCTCCATTTCCTTGAGCTTCTCCTTTATCTTCCCTTCTCTCCATTTGTGTATTTTTTGCCTTTCCATGCTCATTCATCTGCTCAAGTTTCCACTCCTTCTCCCTGGCGATAGCTATGGCATCATCAAATGTAGCAGGCCTCTTCAACTTCACCTTGAACCTCAAGGTTTCTTTGAGATTGTCCACAAGGCGATCCTTCTTCAACATAGTGGGTGGAACCTCATCGTATAGTTGAGGATTTGATGCCATATTCCATCCGCCTCTTCCACCTTCCTAGATTCATTCAAAAAGCACGTTTCACCCCATTATAATCAATTTGGATTGATGGATTTTGACCCTGCGATTCGGCTTCATATGTCTGCAGCCACTTCCTAGCTTCATCTTGTAGGCTATAACGAAACAAGCGTAGCATAATACCTGTATCCTGTATACCATGGATCAAACACTCCACCTCTAATTGCTCCACAAAAACATTAGCATCCTCTTGTGGGAGGCCATAAAACTTTGGAAGATCCTGAGCCATGACTTCTCTTCAACTATCCACACCGCACACGATCACAAAGAGTACTTGCTTGTCCTCAGTGGGGGCACCAAAAACTGACAAGGGAAGCCAACAGCGGGGCACAGTGCACCTCTATAGCTTAGCTTCCTGGCCGTCTGGAAAACCAACACCCAACACAAGCTAGACCAACAAAAACACAAAAGGGTATCTCCTTTCTCCCAACTCAAGCTTCACCTCTTGGGGATTTTGAACATACACCAACCCGAAAGATCCTAGGAGGCGAATTGAAGAACCATGGCTTGGGATTACTAGCACACGCCAACCAAGCCTTGATGATCACCTTCAAAACGAATCATGGATCTGAACATGATTAATCTTCTTGTCTAGCAATCTGAGTTGCATGGTGATGTCGATTATCTTCTTTATGATGGAAAAAGGGCCAAAACTTGTAAATGACAACTTTGGACAGCGCTTGTCCACTTACTTGAGTCTTTGCTTCATGATCCTTAAATAAATCCATTCTTCTTCTTTGAAAATGACGTCTCTCTGTGACTTGTTTGCTTGTCTGGTGTAAGCCTTCTGAGCTTTCGTAAGACGCTCTTTGACAGACTCAATGATGGCTGAAAAAGTTTCTGTTGTCTTGTTTGAGTTGATGTGATCACCTTGTTGGAGTTAATGAGCACAGGGGAACTGTTTTGGGACTCATCTTCTAGATTTGTCATGTAGTGTGGAGGTAGAAACCTGGTCTTCAAATTTGACACAAAAGTGTCCCAATCATAGTCCAGTAAGCCAGTGTAAGGATCTGTATGCAAACGGGACCAATGTTGCCACCAAGTGACTGCATCCCCCGTGAGGTGTGGAGCCGCGAGGTGGACTTTGTCGTGGGTTTCTCTGATCTTTGAAAGAGGAAAGTGGGCAACAAACTGGTGGATAAACTGAGTCACAACCGAATGGTCGCACTTGCCGTCGTACTTGGTGAAGTTCGGTGAGGCACAGATAACTGCTGTCGAGGCCAAGGTTGGTGTTGCAAAGGTTTGAGCAGGGCGGAAAGAAGTTACCAGAGTCCGAAGCGTATGTTGGAACTGGTGCTCATGGTATGCCTTCGCTTTGAGCTCCGCCGGCAATCAATCCTCTTTGGCCTTGTGTTTGGCTTTCTTGGCCAGTTGTTCAGCCAGTCTTGCTTCACGGTCTCACTCCTCCTTTCCAGTCATACAACGACACCAGTGTTCCATTGAGGAACTTTGTTCTTTAGGTGTCTCCTGCTGGGCCAAGGTTGCTTGTAATTTTGCTAGTTTTTTTTTTCCATCTGCACTCTTTCGAGTTGAATCTAGAGTTGCCGTATTTGCTCCTTTAGCTTCTGGGTGTCTTCGTCTTCTTTTTGCGGAAGCGTTTCTTCATCTGGTTCTTCTTTTTTGGGATGTCTTCGGAGCTTGATGCCATTGTGGATGGGTGAGTGATTTTTCCCGATCTCAGCTTTACGATCCAATGGATGCCCTCACCCTGGGTTGCCTGGTTGAATCACATCCCAAGCTCTGATTGTGGCTTTTGCATAATTCATAATTTGCTTCATAAATTGAAGCTAATATGGTCCACAATTTGGGGATTCTATCCAATTTCACTCCTCAACCCAAAATTGAAGCCTCCATCCCTGCAGTTTTGAGAGTCATGGGCAAATTGCCTTGAATAGTTGTTTCCATTAGCTACACCAGCATTACTTTCCGAGGCATTCTTGCCGATGGCTTCACTGACAATGTCACTGAAAAGTAGGAGTGTGTACACGTGTGCAATAGCTGTGCAGGGAGCATCTCCCAACTTGGGGGATTAATCATTTTTCCTAAATGTTTCTATGTGTGAGTGTCAAGGGTCCTTTGCTTGGGATGTCCCTCAAACAAGATTTGTAATAAATGTTTTCTATGTTAATGTGTTTGTACCGTCTTGTGTTATAAAAGGCTCTGTAATTTTCTTGTTAGTTAACCTTGTTTTGAATCAGGGAGGTAGTCTAGAAGGGTTGAGGAATCTTATGTGTGGTCAAGCTCCATTTGCAGGCTTGACTATGATCTATTGTATCATATCAAGTATGGCCACTGTGGTCTTTTGCATCACGTGGTGCCAGTGAGCCCAAATCACCGTAAGTATGAAGGCCACTTCATAAGATACCACCTTCGCTTCGAAGGGGGGTTTGTTGGCTATTTCGGAGTCTCTTGTGTCCTGTATGTCTACCTGTTAGCATGTGTGTAACCATCTATGTGTGTTTGTATAGGTGTGAAAACCCCATGTATGTGTTAGTGTGCCTATATGTGTGTGAACACCCTCTTATGTGGATAAGATAAGTGTGTGCCATGTGTCATGTCCTCATATGTGAGTGTGATTTGTGTGAGTCAAAAAATAAGTTTTGCAACCTATAAAAGCATGTACTTGGTGTACTTCAAGTAATATCAAGCAATTTAATCATTGAGTCGTGCAAACACTTGAGATAGTTCTCTCTTCTCTCTACCTTTTTGCACACTCCACGATCGAGTTCTACCCCCCATAGTCTAGCAACAACAAACCCTAATCTAGGAGGTGCAACCTTCACAAGTGACTTATGGGTTATTATCGTTATGGCTTGACAGTTGGTTTGTGCTTGGGCCAAGAGTTGTCATACTTCTGTCGTGGACATGGCGGTCCCATGTGTTGAGTCACTAGACTTAGGCTTAGAGTAGGTGTTTACCACCTTTTGATGGATCATGGCAGCCAAAAGCTGGCCAAGACTTGTACACCCTTTTGTACTATATGAATATATTGAAACTCAGCTATATCTCTCTCTTTTCTCAATCTCTCTTGCTTGCATTTTGCATTAGGTTGTTCCAGGATAGTGTTTAGGGCTGAAAGAAGACTCCCAAAGCTTCTGCATGCGACATTGATATTAGAGCATCAGGCTCAGCAAGGCTAAACACTGATTTAGTTTCAGATGAAGGTGCACTGTCCAAGGAGAGGAACACAAGACATGGAAGAAGTTCCCAGGAGGTTGGTTGGTGGTGTTCCATAAGACCCAAGGGGAATGGTAGTTTTGTGAGTCGGGTACCACTTGGGGCACATCAAGAAAGGCTTTCAGGCAACGGTTCCAAGGGAGGATGATCCTCCAAGGGGTGGAGTGAGAGTGCCAGACTCAATACTCAGGAATAGAAGAAAGTGTTCAGGGACAGGGCATGAAGGGATAGGGGACAGGTGGAACAATGTATAGATGATCATCAAATTTGGAGTAGATTTGGAGACCAGGTAGGGTTTTCAGTGAAAAGGTTGCTAGGAAGGGAAGGATGACAGGTTTGGGACTCCATGAATAGACAATGGGATGATGAAAATCATCCAAGAACAGAAGTTGGAATCCCGTCATCAAGTTTAGCAGAGGGGGATGTCATGTGCATGCTAATTCCCAGGGCTATTTCCTGAAGGGGGCAAAAGGTAAAGAACAAAATTAGAACCAATTCCAGGAGCTTATGCTGCTTGTATGGGCAGGGAGCCTTGTGGAGAGAACTAGGTGGCTGTTGGCCAGCCCATGAAGGGATCTATCACTTGTTGGCTATAGCAGATGGACATGGATTTGTCTAGGACCTGGCTGACAGCAGGTCATCCAATCCATAGGAACTTTCAAGGCGTGTATAAGGCATAGTTTGCTCATTGGTTAGATCATTCAGCCCCCATGGGTTAATGGGCAGTGCCCAGTCCAAGCCAAGCGAGCGCCTAGGCCAGGCCAGGCCGACAGGCGCCCAGGGCCACGTTGCCATGAAGCCAAGGCCCACGCGGACTGTTGCAGACCTATGGCTAACACAACAGAAGGAAAGTCTTCGGACCAACCTTCGAAGAGTTCCAGTTCGACACCAGCAAAGAAGAAATGACTCCTTAGGGCTTTAAAGCTCAAGAAGGAAGGACATTGTTTTATCTGCGAAGAAAAAGGACACATGCGTAACGAGTGCCCAAAGCAAAAGGGTACCAAGACAAACGCAGGACCCAAGCCAAAGGCAGCTAACAAGGGGGATTTGACAGGTACGTCAATTACTGTACTTTCTCGCCCTAGTACTTGTTCTGATTGTCTGTTCAATTCTAAAGTATTTGGCTTGCATGATCATCTCCGAGTTTATGGAGAAGTGAATGGCCATAAAATTCACATTCTTTTAGACCATGGCAGTTCACATAACTTTGTTAACTACAAACTTGTGCAGAAATTGAGTCTTGATACGACACTCAGCGACCATACCTATGAGGTACGCCTACCGGCGAGAAGGCAAGTTTGGGATCGCAAGGTGGAGATGCTTCCAATCCAAATTCAGGACTACAAAGATACTCTGGAATGCTATGTAATGCATCTGGAAAATGTAGACTTGTTTTTTTTTTTTTTTCCGAGAAAAGATCCTTTCATTAGTTATATAAAAACGCCCGAAGGGCTACAAAAGGCTCTCTCCTGCTCATAAGAAAACAGAGCAGAGATCAAAGCAAGGCAGCTAGGGAGACTCTCCCTAGGTGCTAAAAAGTACAAGTATCAGTACAAAGAACTGAGGGGCTATATCATACAATAGGAGGGGGGAAAAGCCAAACAGGTGGCCTGTAGTGCCAGTGGGGGGACCCCGCGTGAAGGGTATAGAAGGGGCCGCTGCGCCAAGTGGTGTGAAAGGCCTGGCGCCTCATCCGAGTCGCCCCGGATGCGGTCATACTGCCCTCGCAGGGTGTGGATGTCACATGCACTCTGCACTAAGTGCATGGTGACAAGATGGCTCATCATCAGAAGTGCAACATTTGTACAGTTTTAGAACCCAGTAGGATGATATTTGTCGTACGCCGTGACCCCATTGTACATCCTCAGTCCAGGATAAGTCAGGCACGAGCTACGTAGGTCATTACTCAGCCTTAGTGGGTCAGTCAGTCAGTCAAGTCCCTTAACCCACTTGGAGAGAATCATTCATGCATGTAGAGTCAGTAGAAGCCTTAGGGTTTGCATCAGAAAGCACTCTGCATCTTGCATAATATGCATACATATGCCTGTGCATCATTTAGAACATCCCCAAACCCTTAGGGAATTTACTGGGATTTATCTGGTATTTTTCCCATATTTATTAGTATTTATTTATCATTATTTGCATTATTGGGCATTTATAAATATTAACTTTATTAAATGACCAACCTCCAGTTAGTATAAATAGGCTTGCCTAGAGTCTCTTTTGCTCATTCAGTCTTCATTGTGCTAAGAGCTCTCCTCTCTCTTGCTTTTAGCCCAAGACTAATCCAGCCCTAGTGGCCATAAGCTTTCTTCTCCAGCCCCTTGAGATCCATAGCTTCAGCCCAGCCCTAGGTGCCTGTCCTCAGCCTCTTTCAGCCCTGAATTCAGCATCAGTTCATGCCCTAGATTCAGCATACATCTTCAGCTCAGTTCCACGCCTGAAAACTAGCAGCATTCAGCCTGCATATCTGCGTTTTGGTGCAGCCGTACAGCAGTCCATCTGCGTTTGCTCCAGCCGTACAGTTTCCAGCCCTGAAATCATCTGTTGCTGCTGCGTTTCAGTCCATCAACACTCCTACACACCTGCGTTTCTGTCCACAGCAGAATCCAGCCCTGAAGCAACAGTCCACAGCAGTTTCCAGCCTTGAAACAGTTGTTTGCATCAATGTCCAGCCTTCTCTGCATCATCAGCACATTCAGCAGTCATCTGGTGAAGGTAACTCAGCATTCATATGTGTTTTCAGCATTCTAACAGTGTGTAGAACAGTCCACCTTCTTCTTCTTTGAGCCTCAGGTGTGCAGCCCTTCCTCATGCCCTTGGGAGGAGTGCATAGGCTCGAGATCAAGTCATCGAGGTGTTTCTACAGCAGTGTACAGATCAGCCATACTCCGATCCTCCGAGATCTTGCGTTTGGCTTATCTACAGTCCAAAGTCATTCTCTCTAAAGTAATAAAGCAAATACTATCTCGTTATCGGGGTAGGGGGCCCTTCAGTGGGTAATTCGGGACCCAATCTGGTGTACAGTTCTCATCTATCTCTCTCTCAACTCTTTAAAGTTTGAAGTAATTAAAGTGGATTGCTAAACTCACGAAACTCAGGATACAGAAGACGGCGTGAGCATATTGTGTGACAGGATCAACCAATACAAAGACTTCTGCTGCATATCACATTGGTATCAGATTCAGATAGTCCACACACACCGTATCCTAGCGTGGGGGCATCCTCGGATGGTTAGATTGCGTTCCGGCACGACCACCGACTTCAGCATCATGTCTACAGGAGAGAGTACTCATCAGCCGGAAGACGTCTCCCCCGAAGGAGACCTTGCTCTTCCGCCTACAGCAGACACCATAGCTCTTCTTAGAGCTCAGAACCAGCTACTCATGGAGCGTCTCCAACTCTTGGAGGCAGCAGCAGCACGTCCTTCTACACCTCCAGCAGCACCCGACTACATCTCCCTCTTCTTTCAGATGGAACAACAAAGGAGAGAGGACGAGGCCCGAAGGAGAAGAGAAAAAGAAGAAAGACGGGACTATGAGGAAGCCCAACGCAGGATCGACGAAGACCGGCGTCAGGCTGAACTCGCCGCTCGGGAACACCAACGTGAGCTTGATCGAGAACGTATGTTACTCGAACACCAACGGGAAAAGGAGGCCATACACTTGAGGTATCAGCAGCTCTCCTCAGTCTCCCCAGTCATAGGTGTCACCAGCCAGCATCCCGCAGCAGCTTCAACCACCATCATTCGCAGTCAACCGAATTTCAGCAAGTATGATGGTAAGTGTGATCATTCTTCAGTTAATCAATTTGTTCATCAATTTAATGCTCATTTTCCATTAGCTAGGATCACAGACCCACAAGACAAAGTCCACTTAGCGGCTCCCCATCTCACTGGTGAGGCAGTCACTTGGTGGCAGCATTGGTCTAGTATTCATACTGACCAGGCCACAGGTGTCACAGCCTTTGACTGGGACATCTTTGTCCATGACCTGAAGACCAGATTTCTCCCGCCCCAGTACATGACCGGTCTGAAAGACGAGTTCTATGGACTCAGACAGAACGGTTCCCCAGTGCTTCAGTTTTCCGGTAAGGTTATTACTTTAGCACAGCAGTTAGGGTTATCTGAGCAGGCCAGATGGAGCAATTCATTCGTGGATTGGACTCCAACATTCGGTTCACAGTTCGTAACTTTGAACCAAGTACATATGACCGGGCTCTGACTCTTGCTCAGAACGAAGAAATGAAGCTCAACGGGGGCAAGCCCAAGCAGACATCTCAGTCCAGTACCAAACCCCAGCAGCAGCAATCAGCTGCACAGTCAGGGAAAGGTAACGCATCTTCTAAAGATGCTAAGAAGGACAGCAGTAATAGCTCCAGTTCAGGGGGTAAGAAGGATAAAGAACCTAAGAAAACCCCTGATGAAAAGGCTAAAGCAGGCATTACTGGAGGTTATCTTCCTCCAGAGGAGCAAAAGAAGTATCAGTCAGAAAATAGATGTTTTTTCTGTCATATTATAGGGCATGGTAAGAAGGATTGCCACAAATGGCAAGCGGCACAAGCTGCCAAAGCTCCTTCTGCCACAGTTGCCACAGCCTCCCCAGCTCCTCCAGCCCCGCCTACTACCTCAAATGCAGTTCGACTTTTACCTTCCATGCATCCTATGCCATCCGTGGTATTTGATGCTAAGCAGGAGGGTGAGAGCGATGCTGCTCAGAAGAGCCTTATCCGAGCTTATGGCTCTGCCCAGGGCCGACAGTTTGTAGTCCTTTTCGATATGGGTAGTTCTGAAGACGCCATCTCTCCCCAATTGGCTAATAAATTGAACTGCACATTAGTCCCATATCATCTGGATGTGGACGGGTTTACACCTGGTCTTCGCACCCACATTTCCCAGAAGGCACAGCAGTTTGCCTTTGAAGTTCAGAAGGCCTCATTTCAACGAGATTTCATCGTCTCCCCTCTGTTAGGGTGTGACATGATCTTAGGAATTCAGTGGTTCCGTCAGTATGAGCCTATTCCCGATTGGGGGCAGGACACTTTTACTATTTGTAAAGGTTTTCCTGAGCCTGTCATGATTCGTGGGGATAGAAGCAGTCTTGGCATCCCATTGATTTCACATCTCCAGGCCAGACGAGCTATCCGCAAGGGAGCAGAAGGAGCACTCCTTTATGTTCGTGCTCAAACAGCCCCTCCCTCATTAGTAGCATCCCTTACTTCGTCAGTCCCTCAGTTAGCAGACCTCCTATCCAGACACCAGGACATTATGCTTAGGGACGATCTCCCACCCAGTCTCCCACCCTCTCGCCTTGAGGACCATCACATTGATTTGGTCCCTGGATCAGACCCTCCTAGCAGGTTTCCCTATCGTCTTTCCAAGACTTTAGAGGGCGAGTTGGAAAAGCAGTTATCTGAGCTTCTCCGAGCCGGATTCATTCGGCCTTCTTCCTCCCCATTTGCTGCACCTATCCTATTTGTCCAAAAGAAGGACAAGTCTGCACGCCTTTGTGTAGACTACAGGGCATTAAACAAACTCACTATCAAGAACAAGTTTCCTATGCCCAGGATAGAGTACATTTTGGAGCGTTTAGACGGTGCTAAGTTTTTCACTAAAATCGACCTCAAGAGTGGTTACCATCAGGTCCACATTTTTGAAGCTGACATTCCAAAAACAACTTTCAGGACAGAGCGTGGTCACTACGAGTTCGTAGTCATGCCTTTTGGGCTTACAAATGCACCCGCAACGTTCAATAAGATGATGTCTAGGATTTTCGCAGTCCACATTGGGAAGTGTGTTTTCATATTCCTTGATGACATACTAGTCTTCTCAGCCACTGCGGAGCAGCATGAGAAAGATGTGGAGAAAGTCTTGCAACTTTTGCGAGATAATCAGCTCTACATAAACGCCAAAAAGTCTATCTTTGGTGTTAAGGAAGTTCAGTATTTGGGCTACATCATCGGTTCCGATGGGATTAGATTGGACCCCTCAAAGGTTCAAGAGATCTTAGATTGGGATATTCCTAAGACCGCCCAAGAAATCCGTTCATTCGTAGGTCTTTGTCAGGCCTATAGCACACATGTCCATCAGTTTTCCAATCTTGCAGCACCTCTTACCGACTTGCTCAAGGGGGTGAAGACTCGCAAGCAGAAAGTCTCAGTTAAGGCACTTGATGCATTCCATGCACTCCAGAAAGCTGCCTCAGAAGCACCTGTATTAAAGTTAGCATCATGGGACGAACCTTTCGAGGTCATCACCGATGCCAGCAATGTAGCCATAGGTGCAGTCCTCCAGCAGGACAATAGACCCGTGGCATATTACAGCAGAAAGTTGGATGTCGCCGAAAAGAATTATTCGGTATATGACAAAGAGCTTTTGGGTGTGATCACAGCGCTCAAACATTGGAAGCCTTTTCTTTATGGACAGGCTTTCACAGTGAAAACAGACCACCAAGCACTTAAGTGGCTTCAGACTATGCCAAGTGCCCAGTGGAGTGATCGACAGGCCAGGTGGAGTCAGATCTTCCAACAGTTTGGAGGTATGATTGAATACATCCCTGGTAAGCATAACCCAGTAGCAGATGCTCTCAGTCGAAAGTTCAGCATCCAGGCAGTCCAAGAAGCTACCATTCTCGAAATCACGGGGAAGGACTTGGATAGTATGAAAGACCAATATGTCGACTCCCCTGAGTTTGGTACTCAGTATAGTTTGGCCCTCACTTCTGAGCCTGGCCACTATTCAGTACAGAACGGTTGGTTGTTCTACAAGAACCGTCTCTGTGTTACTCGGGAAAAGCGTTCCGCTCTTCTCCACGATGCCCATGACTCCTTAGTTGGAGGACATAGGGGTATCAACAGTACCCTCGAGAAATTAGAACGGTCCTTTTATTGGCCAAAGATGAGGCGTGATGTCTATGCACATGTACAAGCCTGTAAGATTTGTCAAAAAGTCAAGGTTCCCGATACAAAGAAGGCAGGTTTACTTCAACCTTTGCCTATCCCCGACGGACCTTTCATCGACATATCTATGGACTTTGTAGGGCCTCTACCAGCATCCACTGGATCCCGTAACACTCAGTGTTTTACCATTGTGGATCGCTTTAGTAAGTTCTGCATGCTCATCCCATGCAAGCATACGGCCACAGCCGAGGACGTAGCCCGTCTATTTCTCAAGCATTGGTATCCAATTTGTGGTTTGCCTAGCACCATAACATCAGACAGAGATTCCAAGTTTACCTCGCATTTCTGGAGGGCATTATTTGAAAACTTTGGAACTAAGTTGCAATTGTCTAGTGCATTCCATCCCCAGACAGATGGCCAGACAGAAATTAATAATCAGTTGGCCTTTGATGTCCTCAAGTCATACTGTCATGACCAGCAGTCCAAATGGGAGCACTATCTTCCGTTGGTCCAAGCTATCTTAAACGACACGCATTCATCCAGTGTCGGACGGACTCCATATGAAGCAGCCTTTGGTCGCCGTTTTTCTTCTCTTTTGACGAGAATGGTGTCTCCATCTTTAGAGGCTAATAAAACCACGGAAGCATTTTCCGAGATCATTGAGTCAGTCAAAGACCGCTTGACCAAAGCTCAGGAAGCATATAGCAGACAGGCAAATAAATCTAGACGAGATGTCCACTTCAAGGAAGGGGATTGGGTCTATTTGCGTATCATGAAGCAGAGATTGAAACAAGTGGGCAAACGTTGTCCCAAGCTTTCATTCCGTAGTTTTGGCCCTTTTCCAATAGTTAAGAAGATAAGTGATGTCTCAATGAAGTTAAAGTTGCCTGCCAGTTGGACAATGCATGATGTTTTCCATGTTTCTTGGCTAAAACCATATGTTGGTCCAGAAGTGTTTGATGTTTCAGATGAACAGCAGCCAGACGTGGTAGACGAGGCAGAAGTTATTGAGCCTGAGCAGATCCTTCTTCATCGATGGAAGCATGGTTCCGGTCGACGGATTCGTCAGTTCTATACGAAGTTCCGCGATCGAGGCACCCACGAAGCCGTATGGCTCGACGAGGAGTTCTTCCAGGAGTACCCCCAGTTATTGGCGGACTACTTGGAAGCCATGAACCTGCCGCCAAGCTAATCAGGAGGGAATGTCACATGCACTCTGCACTAAGTGCATGGTGACAAGATGGCTCATCATCAGAAGTGCAACATTTGTACAGTTTTAGAACCCAGTAGGATGATATTTGTCGTACGCCGTGACCCCATTGTACATCCTCAGTCCAGGATAAGTCAGGCACGAGCTACGTAGGTCATTCCTCAGCCTTAGTGGGTCAGTCAGTCAGTCAAGTCCCTTAACCCACTTGGAGAGAATCATTCATGCATGTAGAGTCAGTAGAAGCCTTAGGGTTTGCATCAGAAAGCACTCTGCATCTTGCATAATATGCATACATATGCCTGTGCATCATTTAGAACATCCCCAAACCCTTAGGGAATTTACTGGGATTTATCTGGTATTTTTCCCATATTTATTAGTATTTATTTATCATTATTTGCATTATTGGGCATTTATAAATATTAACTTTATTAAATGACCAACCTCCAGTTAGTATAAATAGGCTTGCCTAGAGTCTCTTTTGCTCATTCAGTCTTCATTGTGCTAAGAGCTCTCCTCTCTCTTGCTTTCAGCCCAAGACTAATCCAGCCCTAGTGGCCATAAGCTTTCTTCTCCAGCCCCTTGAGATCCATAGCTTCAGCCCAGCCCTAGGTGCCTGTCCTCAGCCTCTTTCAGCCCTGAATTCAGCATCAGTTCATGCCCTAGATTCAGCATACATCTTCAGCTCAGTTCCACGCCTGAAAACCAGCAGCATTCAGCCTGCATATCTGCGTTTTGGTGCAGCCGTACAGCAGTCCATCTGCGTTTGCTCCAGCCGTACAGTTTCCAGCCCTGAAATCATCTGTTGCTGCTGCGTTTCAGTCCATCAACACTCCTACACACCTGCGTTTCTGTCCACAGCAGAATCCAGCCCTGAAGCAACAGTCCACAGCAGTTTCCAGCCTTGAAACAGTTGTTTGCATCAGTGTCCAGCCTTCTCTGCATCATCAGCACATTCAGCAGTCATCTGGTGAAGGTAACTCAGCATTCATATGTGTTTTCAGCATTCTAACAGTGTGTAGAACAGTCCACCTTCTTCTTCTTTGAGCCTCAGGTGTGCAGCCCTTCCTCATGCCCTTGGGAGGAGTGCATAGGCTCGAGATCAAGTCATCGAGGTGTTTCTACAGCAGTGTACAGATCAGCCATACTCCGATCCTCCGAGATCTTGCGTTTGGCTTATCTACAGTCCAAAGTCATTCTCTCTAAAGTAATAAAGCAAATACTATCTCGTTATCGGGATAGGGGGCCCTTCAGTGGGTAATTCGGGACCCAATCTGGTGTACAGTTCTCATCTATCTCTCTCTCAACTCTTTAAAGTTTGAAGTAATTAAAGTGGATTGCTAAACTCACGAAACTCAGGATACAGAAGACGGTGTGAGCATATTGTGTGACAGGATCAACCAATACAAAGACTTCCGCTGCATATCACAGTGGATCACAAATCCCCGAACAGTCTCTGCTGGTGGCTCCAGTCTCCCCTCAAAGGCCCTAAAACACCGGGCCCTCCAGGTGAACCAGATGGTGAGGCTGCTGAGGAGCTCCCATCGTAGGTCCCTCTCCTGTGTCCATCTGGCAGACGAGAAATCCGGGGAAGAAACCAAGCGAGGCTGGCCCCTAATGAATCTGATGGCCTGGCTGTCGTGCTTCGTCTCATAGCCCATAGCAGGCCCTGACGAAGTCGACCAAGCGGCGGCACCCCACGTGTACATACCCTCTGGAGAGAGGGGGGCCAGAATGCGCAGCATCCGCAGCCAAATCTGCTGCGCCTGAGGATAGTCCCATAGGCAATGCCTCTGAGTCTCCATAGGGTGGCCGCATCGGACGCAGGCCGCCGGAAGACCGCTGTAGACAAGCAAGGTGCCAACTGCAGAGCCCCTGTGGGCGACCAGCCACTGGAAAGTCGAGATCCTGCGTACCTGTCGACTAGCCCAGAGCCTGGTCCAAAAATCCTCTTGGAACTCCTGTGAGAGTCCCTGTAGCCGCCAATGCCCCGATGCAGCTGGAGAGACTATTCTCCGTGCCGTCAAAATCTGCCGCCCCAACCGAACAGTATACTGGAAAAAGGTGATCTCTGTGGCCTCCAGGGATGCATAAGGATCATGCCACTCGTACTCGCCAGGGTCCCACTGGAGCCGGGCCAAGGGGCGCGCTGCATATGCCCATATGCGCCAATCGGAGTCCACATCTGCAGGGTCTGGGTCAATATGCCATCTCCGAGAAGCGGCGGCCACTACCCGTATCCTCTGAAAGATGCACTCTGCAACCAAAGGCGACTCCACCTCCACTCTCTGCAGTCTGCCCTCATCCTGGATCTCATAGTAGAGGCATCTGCCATCCTCAGTGCAAGCTCTGACAGCAATCAGGATCTCCAACTATGTAAAGGCTCCCATCCACCGTGGGGCCACTGACTCGAGAGGCGTGAACCACTCCTCTGTGAGTGCCTCTTGAATGTCATCCCTCATAATCAGCCCCCCTCTGAAGTGACTCAGCCTCTCCACCTGGATCTCCTCTGGAAGACTGCAGAAGGCCTGCCAGTCTCCAAAACTACGTGCTGGGCCTGCCGCCAATGGTCCCCAGGCTAGACGAGACCGATAACCCAGCATATGACCCTGATCTGTGCAAACCGCTGGGTTCCAAATGAGCGGCTGTCTGGCCCGCTCCTCATCACAAGAAGGAGGTCTCTGAGAGAGTCCCGGTCTCAGCAACTCCCAAGCTCTTAGGATGCTCAAGGCAAATCTGTCCTCCCAACCTCTACTGAGGCCTGTCCTCCTCATCTCTATGAAGATCCATCGTATCTCTGGTGCCCAAGTGCCCCCTGTTGGGGGAGCCCGAGCCTGCAACCGCTGCAAAAGGAGCTTTTTCCAAGGCTCAGCGCCTAGAAGCAGCCCCCGAACAATAAGCTTCCCCAATAAGGCTCTACTCTGATCAACTGGATCTATAATGCCCAAGCCTCCCTGGGCCAACGGAAGTGTAATAACTGCCCAAGCAACCTTAGCCCGGGCTGGTTGACCATCCCGCCCAGACCAAAGAAAGTTCCTGATCAGCCTCTGTACCTGGCTGATGCAAGAGCTCGAGAAGATCCAGCAAGACGTGATGTACCACATGGTCGCTAAAAGCACCTGATTTGCCACCACCACCCTCCCAGCCAAGGAGAGCCGAGCTGTACTCCAATACAAAAGCTTCTTCCGAATGCTCAGAAGAAACGGGACAATCTGCTGCTCAGGTGACAAATCTAGTCCAATCTGGCATCCCAAATACCTCACTGCTGTGTCAGGAGGAATCCATCTAAAACCGGGGTCTGGGCTCCATGCCGGAGTGAGAGCGCTACTAATCCAAAAGGCCACGGTCTTGCGCCAATTGATCAATGCTCCCGAAGCTGCACTAAAAACTTGGAGCGACTGCTCTGCCCGCTGAAGATTGGCCTCATGGCCATGCAAAAATAAACCCGTGTCATCAACAAACTCAGCATCGAGCAAGTCCTCCCCCCGAACTGGGAGCTGGAGTCCTCTCAAACCAACCTCCTCTGCCGTCAGATACATGCTCATAGCCTCAGCAAAGAAGAGAAAAAGAAACGGGGCGAGAGGACACCCCTAACGGACTTGTCTGGTCAACTCAAAACTCGGCCCCCGTCCTCCTGCAATCAGCACCTGGCTACGAGCTGTGGAGTATAGAGCCGCCACCCCTTGAATCCAAACTGGCTCAAAGCCCAGGCGACGCATAGTGCCCTCTAAGAAACCCCAATCGACTCTATCGTATGCCTTCTCAAAATCGAGAAGCATCACGACCAAGTCCTCACCAAGAAATCTAGCTCAGGCCGTCGCCTCCCAGAATGTGAAAATGTTGTCAAGGATACTACGCTCCTTGACGAATCCTGTCTGGGTAGCATGAATCAACTCCCCCAGGAAGGGCTGGATCCTCAAACTCAAGGCCTTTGCTAAGACCTTGTAGACAGTGTTGAGGATCGTAATAGGTCTCCAATGCCGAATATCATCTGATACTCCCTCCCCCTTGGGGATAAGAAAGATCAAGCCCTCTGAAAAGCTCTGTGGCATCACCCCAGTGTCCAAAACATACTGAAAGCCCCTGCGGAGGCTTGGCCCCAAAAGGTCCCAATAGCGCATAAAAAAGGCAGGCGTCAGTCCGTCCTCCCATGGGCAACTCTGGCGCGAAAGGACCCTCAAGGCCTCAGCAAGCTCTACCTCTGAAAGAGGCTCACCCAGAACTGTACGCATACGATCTGTGACCCTCCTCTGCACATGGGCCCACACAGTCTGTCTGCAAGCATCCCGAACCTCAGTGCCTGGTTCCTCTGAAAGCAGGTCCCTGTAGAACTTAGTGGCAATGGCTCTGATCTCCCCGGGCTCAGTGGCTACCGATCCGTCTGGCCTCCCAAGCTGACGGACTCCTGCTCGAGCATGGCGGGGTCCAGTAATCTCAAAAAACTCCCTAGTCACTCGATCACCACTCAGCTAGGACGCCACCCACTCATATGTAGGCTGCTGCTCCTGAAGGCGCTGAAGCGAAGCAAGGATGCGTCTCAGCCGCCGCTCCCGCTCGCGAGTCTCTCCCAGCCGTGTCAAGGCTGCAGCGTGCAAAAAAGAGCTGAGCTCGATGAGTCCCTGGGCACACTGGCCTGTTGCATCCTGGTCAGAACTCTGACTGTCATGCCATATCCTCTCAATGTCCTCAGCGAGACTAGGATCTGTAAGTACCCTCTCTGGGATCCTCAACTGCAAGCTGGTCTCCCGTGTCCTCTCCTCAAGTGTCAAAATAACTGGCGCGTGGTCTGAAAAAGAGGTGCCAGCGAGAATGCCAACGGAGCCCCCTCGCTCCCCTAACCTGTCGCCCACATAGAAGCGATCGATCCGAGATAGATTAGTCCCTCCCTGCCGGTGATCCGACCGAGAGAAACTAAGACTGTCCTGAGAGCGGGAGAAGGCCTCATGCTGCCATGCATCAGTGATCCTTAGTGACATGTGTTGGGGTAAAGGCGTTATGCCCACCCTTATAGTGTGTACAAGCCCATAAGTTATAGTACATAGTACACTTAGTACTTTTAATGTACTAAGTGCACTATGTGTACTAGTGCAATATACATGTGTGATAGGGGAGTCACACACTCATTGATTGATGAGTTGACTTATCCCCACAACTCTCTCTCTCTCTCTCCCTTGCTTCTCTGTGTATGTCTCCCATGAATGAACTCTAAACCCTAATTCAGGTTTCTCCCCATCAACTGGTATCAGAGCTAGCAGCAAGTGACTGGCTTGGGTGTGTACACGCAGGCGAAGCAGGCTTCCTGCAGTACAAACAGCGATAGCGTGAGCAGCTTACATCAGAGTCGCAGCAGGCAGCCAGAAGCTTGCAAGAGAACGGAGGAGAAGAAGGCGAATACAGGACTGTCGACTTCAGGCTGGGCGAGCACGTGGCACAAGGCAGCATTCGCAGTCTAGGCGAAGCGTGAGCGAAAGCAGGCTTGAGCGTGGAGGCGAGCGAAGCGAAGGCTGGCGCTAGGGCGCTGGGCGTAGATGCGCACGGCGTAAAACAATCAAGGCGTCGGCAGCAGCCAGGCGAGTGTGGCAATCGAAACGCAAGCGAAGGCTTGGCGCTAGGCGAAACATTCTCATCCGCAAGCTGAGCGAAGCGCACAGCACACATGGGCGAAAACAGCAGCCGAAGGCGAGCGAAGAAGTAAGTCGTCGGCTGGCGTTAGACAAGTAAGCGAAGGCAGAACTGCAGAACCCTTCCAGGGGGCCCTTTCGCTCGCTGGAGAACTGGCGGCTGACTCCTTCGAATCCATCTCACAGACAGCCACTAGCAATCGGGCTATGGCAGGATTAGCGAAGGGAAGCTGTGCTAAATGGACCCTTGTGATGCCGTCCTCGTCTACAGATCACCCCTCACAAGCAGAAGAGAGCAATAGGCAGCAATAGCTTTCTGCATCAGCATCAGCATCAGCATCAACCCCTCTTTTCCTGCAACAGCCTGCAAATTGAAGAGAAAAATCAGAAATTTGAAAGGTATTTTGCTTCAATTTTTTTTTGGGACTTGCAATTGAGCAGGTACAATTATCAATTGAGCAGGTACAGGTGCCCAATTGCTCAATTTTTGAGCAAAATTGGCAAAATTGGGTGACATTGGTCACAATCAGGATCAATTTGCAGGAAATTGGTCAAATCAGGATCAATTTGCAAGAAATTGGATGTCGAAATTTGGGGCTTTTGATGTAATTGTGCAATTAAGCACTCATACATGCTGTATGATGTGAAAAATCGCACATTTGGACAAAATTGCAGCAAATTGCAGCAAATTGCAGTGCAAATCAAGGGGCTTTTGTGCCGATTGAGTTGATTTGCATGCAGGCAATCGCATTTGATGCTGTGGATAATGTGCTGATGCCTTACAAGCACTCAATGTGCCTGTAAATCAAGGGGCTTTCATGTATTTGATGTATATGTGGCCAGGGGGAAGCATCGTGAACACTCTGGATGCCTTCATGTGCGTCAATGTACCATGCATGATCAGAAATTGATCTTAAATCAAGGGGCTTTTCAAGTTTGTATACTTGTTGAGCTTGGCAAAGCAGCAGGCAAGACATTTATGCCTTGAATCCTCAAAAATCAGCTTGCAGTCAAGGGGCTTTTGCCCAATTTCTGTTCGGGACTGTTTTATGCAGTGTTCGTGACTGTAAAAGTCTGATTTTCACTCATTTGGACAGCCACGAGAGCATTTATTGCTATTGTACCTGCTGGTACAGATTTGGCACAGCTTTGTGCATGTTTTGGCATGGCTGTACACTGTTTTGAGTGATCAAAAGGTTCAAATTCAGCTGCTGAAATTGCCGGTACAGGTTTGGTACATCATTGGTGAGCACTTAGTACTGCTGTACAGTACTTTGGAAGGGCAAAAGAGCACATTCAAGGTGCTGTCCAAAATCTGCAGCAACCAGATTTTGGTGTTTTCATCACAAAAAGTGGGAGAAAAGTTGCATTCTTGCTTCCGCAGTGGGAGATAAACTTTGGGAGAACATTTGTGAGCACTTTGTGTGCTTTGGGTGCAGTGCTTGCACATCTTGGGTGCAGTGTTTGCACATTTGCAGGGAGTCAGGCATTTACAGGTTGCATTTTGCTATGGCAACCACAGGTGAGAGCTCTTCATTGCTTCACATCAAGAAGCTTGAAGGCTCGCATAACTATGATATTTGGCAAACCCAGTGCTACAACGTGTTGCTCCAGAAAAAGCAGCACAAGCCTATCAAAGAAAGGGGTGTGATGCCCGCTTCTCTTACTGCTGAAGAGTGGGAAGATATGGATGAGCTGGCAAGATCTACTATCATGTTGTCTGTGTCAGACTCATTACTTTTCAGCATTCGTGAAGAGAAGACAGCTTGGGGAATGTGGCAGAGATTGCAGGACTTGTATGCCCAACAAAGTGCCTCAAGCAAAGTGTATTGGTTGAAGAAACTCATAGGTCTTCAGATGAAGGAAGGGGCTTCTATGACAGCCCATCTCAATGAGTTTAATGGTATTGTCAGCCAGGTCATCAATCAAAAGTTGGCAATGGACGATGAGTTCAAAGCCACTTTTTTGTTATGCACTTTGCCAGAGAGTTGGGACACATTCAGGACAGCCACTAGCAATTCGAATGCTATGCTGTCATATGCAGATGTTGAGGGTGCTCTTCTTCAAGAAGAGATGAACAGGAAAAACAACTCTGTTGGAAAGTCCAATGCAATGAATGCACGTGGGAGATCCCAGCAAAGGGGGAAAAGCCAAGAAAGGGGAAGGAGCAAGTCTCGCTCCAAAAAGGATTTGGAATGCCATTATTGTGGCAAGAAGGGACACATCAAAAAGCAATGCTACAAATGGAAAAATGATCAAAAGGAAAAGGGAAAAGACAAAGACAAAGAGAAGGATGAAGCCAAAGATGTAAAGCCAAAGGGCAAAAGTGGAGTCAAGATCGAAGAAATCAATGTGTCACATGCAGGTGGCAGTGAGGATGAGGTCCTCTTTACGTCTTCACTTGATGCCCATTCACTTCTTACAGGTGGTCATGGTATGCACTCATGGATCATTGATTCAGGTGCCTCCTTTCATGTCACAGGTTGCAGAGACTTGTTTGTCAGGTACACTGCTGGCAATGAAGGAGTGGTTTATTTGGGTGATAACCATGCATGCAAAATTCTTGGCAGAGGTGATGTGAGGCTTGTATTTTCAGATGGCTCACAGCTTATGCTCCATGATGTCAGGCATGTGCCTGAGATCAAGAAGAATCTGCTTTCTATTGGACAGCTTGATGATGCTGATTATGTTACCACATTTGGTAGTGGAAAGTGGAAGATTAGTAAGGGCTCACTGGTTGTTGCCAGAGGCTCTAAGGTGGACACTCTTTACTTTATGCATGCAGGTGTTTGTCACCATGCTAATGTAAATGCAACCGAGCTGCCGGAAATTTCTATGTGGCATAGCCGGTTGGGACACATGAGTGTCAAAGGAATGGAGCAATTGTCTTGTTTGGGTTACTTGCCTTCTCTAAAGTTTTCAAGTTTTCAATTTTGTGAGCATTGTATATATGGTAGGCAACTACAGTGCCCCCACAAGAAAGCTCTTGGACAAAAAGATGCTCAGTTAGAGCTTGTGCATACAGATGTATGTGAGATGCCTCAGCTTTCTTTGGGAGGGGCAAAATACTTTGTGTCTTTTATTGATGATGCCACACGCAAGGTGTGGGTCTATCCTCTTCGTTTGAAGAGTGATACATTCTCAGTGTTTCAGAAGTTTGTTGCTCATGTTGAGAATCAAACTGGCAAAACACTGAAGGCTTTGCGTTCCGACAATGGTGGAGAGTACATGTCCAAACAGTTTCAGGACTTTTGTGATGCTAAAGGCATCAAGAGGGAGCTCTCTACTCCTTATGATCCTCCACAAAACGGGACAGCAGAGAGGATGAACAGGACCATTCAGGAGAAGGTCCGTTCTATGTTGTCACATGCTGCATTACCTCATGGTTTTTGGGCTGAAGCTGTTATGACAGCCGTTCACCTTATAAACAGGTCACCTAACACGAGGCTTGGTGGGAAAGTGCCAGAAGAAGTATGGACAGGGAAGCCTCCATCATACAAGCACTTGAGAGTGTTTGGTTGCGTTGCGTACGTGCACATACGCAGGGAAATGCGCACCAAACTTGATCCTAAGTCTCATAAATGCATATTCCTAGGATATGGTGACAGAGGTGAAATGGGGTATAGACTTTGGGATCCCATGAATAGAAAGATCATACGCAGCAATGATGTCATTTTTGATGAAACATGCATGTATAAGGAGCCTGCAAGGCAACAGGAGCCTGGCAGAGTCATCTTTGATGATGATGGACATCATGGACAACAACCAAGGGCTGTAAATCAGCCATTACAGCAGGAAAACCAGCCCTTAAATGGTGCTGAAAATGGTCCAAATGGACAGCCAGATATGGCAGAAGATATCCCTATGGATATACCACAGTTAGAGGAGATACCGGGCATTATATTTCAGCCTTATGGCATGGAACAGGAGCCACCAATGGGTGATATGCAGGCTGGACAGCAACCTGCAAATGATGGTCATTGGGTACGGAGGTCCACAAGACCCTCCAGAGCCCCTGACAGGTTTGTTCCAGGGGTTGACTACTTGATGCTCACTGACTGTGGGGAGCCCTCATGTTATAAAGAGGCTTTACAGAGGGCAGACAAAGCTCTATGGGAGCGTGCCATGAAGTCAGAGATGGATTCTCTGCATAAAAATGAAACATGGAAGTTGGTGCATTTGCCTGCAGGCAAGAAGGTTTTGCCATGCAAGTGGGTTTACAGGCTCAAAGTTGCACCAGATGCAAAGCCAAGATACAAAGCCAGGTTAGTGGCTAAGGGCTTTAAGCAGGAATATGGTGTGGACTTTGATGAGATCTTCTCTCCAGTGGTCAAAATGACCACACTTAGAGCTGTATTAGTTTTGGTTGCACATGATGATCTGGACTTGATTCAGATGGATGTGAAGACTGCTTTTCTTCACGGTGATCTCCATGAGGAGATATATATGCAGCAGCCAGAGGGTTATGCAGTGAGTGGAAAGGAGAAGCTTGTATGCAAGCTGAAAAAGAGTCTTTATGGGCTCAAACAGGCACCAAGAGAATGGTATCATAAATTTGATACATTCATGAAATCACAGAAATTCAGGAGAAGTGACATAGATCACTGCTTGTACACCAAGAAAGCTTTGGATGGCAGTCTATTGATTCTCATTTTGTATGTTGATGATATGTTGATTGCCGGGAAATCTCGTAAAGAGATGGATGCCTTGAAGAAGAGGCTGCATGAAACCTTTGATATGAAGGATTTGGGTGATGCAAATCACATCTTGGGTATGCGGATACTTCGGGACAGAAATCAGCATGTGTTGTATTTGTCTCAGAAGGAATACATTGGCAAAGTCTTGCAGAGGTTCAATATGGACGGGGGGAAGAAAGCTAGTACTCCTTTGCCTCCATATGTGAAACTCAGTGCTATGGACAGCCCACAGTCGGATAGTGACAGGGCTGATATGGCCAAGATTCCGTATGCTTCAGCTTGTGGCAGTCTCATGTATGCCATGGTTGCTACTAGGCCGGACATTGCATTTGCAGTGGGAGTGGTTTCTAGATACATGGCCGACCCTGGCAAGAAGCATTGGGAAGCAGTGAAAGGTGTCATGAGATACCTGAAGGGCACACAGGATTTGTGCATTTGCTTTGGCAAACAGGATGCATTAGTGCATGGTTACACGGATTCGGATTATGCCGGTCATCCAGATAACCGGAAGTCTACTACCGGTTATGTGTTTACATTCACAGGAGGTGCTGTGTCATGGATATCCAGGATGCAGAAGTGCACAGCCTTATCTACTACAGAGGCCGAGTATATTGCAGCCACAGAGGCTTGCAAGGAGGCATTATGGCTATCTCGGTTAGTGGTTGATTTGGGTTATACAGGGGATATTCCATTGTTGCATTGTGACAGTCAGAGTGCCATTCAGTTGGCAAAGAACCCTGTTTTTCATGCAAAGACGAAGCATGTGGATGTGAAGTATCACTTCATCAGAGAGGTGATAGAGAACAAGCAAATTCAGCTTGTTAAGATTCATACGGATGACAACCCGGCTGATCTGCTGACGAAGAGTTTGCCTCCGGAGCGGTTTGCTCATTGCAGACACTTGATGGGCATTGGATGAGGCCAGTTTCAGCCTTGATATGGCCTTGTATATTATCATGTACATGCTGATTTTTTCTTTTCCTTTACTTAAGGGCACTTTGCCTTTAAGTGGGAGGTTGTTGGGGTAAAGGCGTTATGCCCACCCTTATAGTGTGTACAAGCCCATAAGTTATAGTACATAGTACACTTAGTACTTTTAATGTACTAAGTGCACTATGTGTACTAGTGCAATATACATGTGTGATAGGGGAGTCACACACTCATTGATTGATGAGTTGACTTATCCCCACAACTCTCTCTCTCTCTCTCCCTTGCTTCTCTGTGTATGTCTCCCATGAATGAACTCTAAACCCTAATTCAGGTTTCTCCCCATCAACATGCAAAATCGCTCCCAAGCTGCAAGCTCCGTGCCGTGCACTGTAACATGACTGCCTCCCACTCTATCGGCCGGGTCCTCAGCCGGGTCCTCAAGCATGTTGAAGTCTCCCCCGACACACCAATATGCGGCCTCTGGCAATGCATCCGTAACCTGGGTCCAGAACTCTGCTCTCGCACTAGCATGTTTGGGCGCATAGACATTGAGCATGCCAAAGAGCTCATCATGCGTCCTCAGAATGACATACTGTGCTCTACCAGGCACAATGATCCCTCGATACACAATGGCCTGCCGCCATACATCTGCAATGATCATGCATACTCCTCCCTGCCCACCCAAGGGGCCAAACCCTGCAGACCAAAAGGTGTCCCATCTACCAGGCATCACCGAACCATATCTCCGGATCCTGTTCTCACCCAAATGGTGCTCCTGCAACATCAAAATATCAATACTGCCCCCAACCAGGCATCTCTGAAGCTCCTGCCTCAAGCAGCCACGATACCGTATATAATGTGCGCCGCCAAGGCCCTGTACATTCCATGAGATGATCCTCATGGATGACCTGCTGAGGTGGATGTTGTCTCAGCCGTGCGGCTGGCCTTCGCAAGCGGCTTGGATGGAGAATAGTCCCCATCCGAGCGGCTACGAGTCTGCCCACCCGGTGTGCTGCAAGAATCTCGGATCAGGCGCTAGTGGCTGTGTCCCATGGCGACTGCCTCCCGCTCAGACATAGCAGCCTCGTGTATGCATACATATCCAGGGTCGCGTGCTAAGTCTGCCACTATACGAATGACCAAATGTCGAATCCCTGAGGCATCCACACTCCCTGGATCAAAGAAAAAATGAGCCAACTCCCATAGTCGGCCTATCACATCTGTCACTTCCAGATCGCTCACATGATGAGAAAACTCAACTGCTTGAGTCTTCAAAGTGCTAAGAGCGAGATCCATGGTCCACTCCCGGTCGCAAGGGCCACAGAGAGGGAATGAGAAGGCCACTTATTTGCTGTACTAATTCTTTCTATTTGCTACTTCCCTTAGTGCTAGGCTTCATTATGGCTGAGTCTGCCCTGCATCTCCGGAGGTTTGACAGAAACTCAGTACGAAGGGCTTTGTGTGAATATATGCTCTTATGTGTGTGTGTGTGTGTGTGTGGAGCGCGTGTGTGAGAGCATATGTTGATACAGAGTTCTACACTCACTATTGGGCACTGATGACGTTAGTGGGGATGTCGTAGTATCTAGTCCATACTATGCATAATGGAGTTGATAGTTATATAGTCTTGTGGCTTGACTACCATGAGTATATAACATTCACGTTCCTAAAAGGTGAATTTGGGCATGTTCCTGGATTCATCTAGGTATATATATCTCATGATCATGAAACAAAGGTTGAAACAGGTGGGCAAGTGATGCCGAAAGTTGTTTCGGAGTTTCACACCTTTTCCCATTCTGAAGAAAATCAATGAGGTGTCCCTGAAGTTGAAGTTACCTTCGAGTTGACTGTTGGACCATGCATGATGTGTTTAATGTCACTTGGCTGAAGCACTACAGCGGACCTCCTCCCTCAGATGTCCAAGATGAACCGGATTAGATATTGTTGACGAAGCCAAAGTGATTGTTTTAGAACAGATCCTTTTGTACCGTTTCAAGCATGGCTCCGGCCGAAGAGAGCGTCAGTTCCTCATGAAGTTTTAGGACTGAGGGACGCATGAAGCAGTTTGGCTTGACAAGAACTTCTTTGAAGTCTAGCCGGCATTATCAATGGACAATTTGGAGGCTATGGAGCTTCTGTCAAGTTAAGCAGAAGGGGATGTCACGTGCATCTTGCACTTGGATGCCACGTGGACATATTTGTACAGTAATAATTGACCCTTTGTGCCCCCTCGTCCAGGACGAATCAGCATGAGGGATCCACTTTAGAGCGTCATGGTCAGGTGTACAAGTCTTGTACATGGTCATGGGTAGGTGTGCATGTCCCCACACATGAAGTTGGTGCATGGCGCGCACGTCTTTGTAACCCTCTAGAATGACCTAAGAGGTGTACCCAGCATTTTTCTAGGGGGATGCATGGGCACTAGTCTAGTTTCAGGAGACATAGGACCTAGGGCCACCATGATCTACCTCAAAAGAAGCTAGAGCTTGAACATTGGCATGGGGGCTAGCCATAGGCCAGCCGGCCAGCCCACTGCCGAATCGGCCAGCCTGACAACATTTGGGCTAGTAGTTGATGCAGCCACCTCACGTGTGAAAAGCAATGACTTAAAAGCTGTTTTTATGCAACCCCTTCTAGAAGCCTATGGAGAATATATAATCAGCCCTTCAGTCCAGTCCATATCATCTCATATGCCAAGGGTTCAAGGGCCTAGACAGCCAGTAGGAGCCAAGGGCAAGGTAGATCAAGGGTTATCTTTAGGCTGAGAGTTACCTCAGCCAAATGAAGGTCTCTAGGGTCAGTTCAGTCCTGGTTATTTACAGCCAACATTCAGTCAATCTACTCATTCATTAAAGCAAATCCACCATACTTGGTGGGGGCCCTTCAGAGGGTATTTGGGACCCAACATTGTGTATTGTTCTCTTCTCTCTCTGCACTCTTATTCTCATTACATTGTGCTATACATCGTTAAGAACAAGGGTGCTGAAAAATTGTTTATCAAAGTATAATCCTTGTTTGTAATCTGCCACATGTTACACTGTACTGACTATATGCAAACTTGGCTATTTGCGCAAGATCTATGCAGATAAGCCTAAAACACATGCACAAAACTTGGAAAAACACAAAGGTTGATTTGGCTGCTTATGCAAAAATGCAAACCCTAATTCAAAACCTAGCCCTAGATGACCTAGATGCATTGATACCAATGTCACATGAGTGCTAATAATGGAAGAATTGAACACATGATTAACGCTAACCAAACTATGTTGACGCTACTCGTGATGATCGAAACACATAGGAGAAGAGAAGATCGAGTTCATGTATGTCTATCTACTGTTCGTGCAGCATTTGTCTTGCTGAATTCACAACTTCTGGTGATCCAGATGCCTTTGCTGTTGCCCCCTTGGTCTTGGTTCTCTAGCCCTTGGGGTCTTTGTTTTCCTTGGTCTTGGCTTTGCAACCTCTGCCTGTGAATGACCCTTGATATAACTATTTGGCCCTCCGAGCTCTTTTCACATGATGGAACTCATGCCCGGACACATGGACATGTTGATGAACACATGGGAACAGGGTTCATAAAGCTAGCATAGGAAAAAGCACCAGTCTTGGTCAAAAAGCAAAAAGTCAAACTGTGTTGATTGAGAGTTGAGGGCACCATTGGAAAGAGGACACTGAACTGGATCAAAAAGTTAAAAGTTGCGTATCCAAAAAGCCGCTCCAGGGCCAAAAAGCAAGGCCCTAAAGCTACAAAAGCATAAATCAAGAACTTTGGCTATATTTGACAATTATTAAAATAGTAAAGGGAAAAGACAAAAGCGAAGCAAAAAGGCAAAGCAAAAGCAAGGCATGGCAAAAAGCAGGGACCTCCTTCAAGTATATAAGAAGCTTGTACCCTCTTGAAGATATATAAACAACTTGTGGAGAGCCATCTTGGGAAGAGCAAGATCATCACCACCATCGTCATTAACCTCTTCGTCGTGCGTTGCCTTCGTAGCGCCCAATTCCGCTGTCACTGTTGCTCCGCTTGAAGCCGCTTGTTTGTGCCATGATCCCTCGCCTACCAGCGTCGCCTTGTACACCTATGCCGCCAGCTGTCACTCTGTCCGCTTGTGCTACGCCACCTTGTAGCACCTACCTAGAAAGCCTTATCTTTTATCAAACATATTGACGTCACCATTGGAGGTGAGGACTTCCCTGAAAAGTCCAAACTTTGCATGGTTCGTATGCATTTAAAAGATGTCGCCTTGAATTGGTGGCTAAAAGTGGTACAAGATAGGACCGAGCCTACATCATGGACTGAATTCAAAATCATGTTCAACAAGAAGTTCCTTCCCACAAACTTTGAGGCAGATGTGTAGAAGGAATGGGATGAGGTAAAGCAAAAGGCCGACGAGAGTGTCAAGATACCTTAATAATTTTTCAGCGGTCTCATTGAAATTTATCTCTTATACTTACATCCCATCACTGATGGAAATGCGTAAGTTTGTCAATGAATTGCAAC
Source organism: Cibotium barometz (assembly GCF_041138505.1). Taxonomy (NCBI): domain Eukaryota; kingdom Viridiplantae; phylum Streptophyta; class Polypodiopsida; order Cyatheales; family Cibotiaceae; genus Cibotium; species Cibotium barometz. The sequence continues at coordinate 25,967,503 of NC_141093.1, forward strand.
TAAAGCTTATGCAAGCAGTTTACATGGTGGGACCTAAAACTTTGGAAGAAGCACAAGATAAAGCCTTGCAAGCTGAAGCCCTACATATGCCTTGGATGGTAGGCAAATCAGAGAACAAGAATCGTGATCCATCCCAAAAGAAGAGGTTCAAAGGAGGATCTCAATCAAGGAATGAGCCACAAGAAAGGAAGAACATGAATGAGGATAAACCTTCACTTTACCAAAAGAAGCTATCCTGCAAACAACTTGAAGATTATGTCAAAGAGGGTAAATGTTTCTAATGTGGGAAGAAGGGACATACGGTTGCAGAATGTCCTGATAGACCAATTAGGAAGCCAAACCGCCCTAAAATAATTCATTGTCAAAGGAACTCCAACACCAGGATGATACACCGCCAGACTTTGTATGGGGTGTTTAAAGTGGTTTTGCTCAACTCTATATTGGCTTCTCTGGATACACTCAGCGGGTCGTGATGGTTTCTCTCTTACCCTCTCCTGCCCTCAGAACAAGGTGGCACTGTGTTTATCATCGCCTTCCACCATGGATGGTGGCGGCAAACTACGCTTTCTCATAGACATCATTTGTTACATGCACGGAGGTTGATCGTGGTAATGCACAATAGGGCCTTCTTTATATCTTTATGTGGTGAGATCTTTAGCATCCAATTCACAGAGGAGAGAGAGAGAGAGAGAGAGAGAGAGAAGAGAAGAGAAGTGAAGTAGACGACACAGTATTGGGTCCCAATTTACCCACTGAAGGCTCTCTCTCTCTCTCCTCTGTGAAGTAGACGACACAGTATTGGGTCCCAATTTACCCACTGAAGGCTCTCTCTCTCTCTCTCTCTCCTCTTGCAAGTAGGATTATTTGGAGAATGCTATACAATGCTTGAGAATAAGCGATATGACTGCCCCATGCAAGGACGAAGACCGTACATTGGTTGAGTGTCTACCAATCTGAGGCATTGCAGAAGACTCTTCGGGCCACTTATGCAAGTCCATATAGTAGTAGGATTGCACGTATGCTAGTTGAAAGTTGATGAGGTACTTCAATGATTGCTTGGAGAGAGTAGGATGACTATCTGATGCTTGAAGTGTTGAAGTGTATGTGTAACAGGTCTAAGTGTCCCATATCATGGCGGCACAATCCATATATAGACACTTATTGGTGTAAGATAAGAAATATAAATATGTCTAGTATATCCACATGAAATCAATCCAAGTGTCCCATAACACTAGATTAACTGCATATTAAGAACATAAGTTTAAGATAAAAAAGGGCTAGTTTCCCTTGAAACTTACATCCCAACATAAGCTTTAAACTAATGATAGTTATAAATTTTAAACTTGTTACTTGAAAACTCATCAATTAAAATTAATACTAGAAATAAATACAATCAAAGTGTGCTAGCATTAGATTGTGATCTTTCGAACAATCCCTAGCAAAATGCCCTTGCTTGCAACACTTGAAACACTTAATGACACGGTGCTTGGGTTCACTATTGTTAGTCGGACTTGGTTTATCAAGTTTCCTTGATCTAATTTTTCTTCTCCTATACAAATGTCGTAAGATTTTCTTCTCAAAATCCTCCCGTGTGTCTTGTTCTTTGTACTAGAATGCATGAAGAGAATTGAATTGGTCTTGAATAGTAGGGCATTGTGGAAATTCACCCATGTCTAAAATCTAAGCGAGATGACAGTTAAAAGTAGTAAGAGAAAAAAATATGTTTCTTCTCTTTTACAAAAATTTGAAAATGACTCCATAACTTGAACTGATTTCCCTATCAAAAAGCCATTTAAAACTTCAAACAACGGACAAATTCATATTGAGTTGAGTTAAAATACACATGGTATTTTTTTGCATTAATTTTTTTTGAAACAATAAAACCACGAGAATCTTGCAAAAATAACAAGAAAACGATGTCCCTAAATGACCAAGTTTTGGCCTCGTTTAAGGGTTGAATGAATTAATTTTGAAATTTTTAGTGAGCTATCTGAAAGTTTTTTTTTCTAGCACTACGCAGGAATCCCATCATAACCATTACTAGGGTAGATTTGAGTTATGAGAGTTAGTTTATGCAGGCCCCTAGGAAGCCACACTTGGATATGGCTAGATAAATTCTTAGGTACATAAAGTCTACAATTGATTATGGACTTTTTTATGAAGCTAGCATAGAGGTATAACTACACGGGTACACAAATGCTGATAAGGCTAGTAGTGTCATAGATAGAAGATCTACCAACAATTTTATGTTCTCTTTTGGGAGTACCGTTTTGTGAGTTGGAGTAGCAAGAAATAGCTCTCCGATGGTGGGGTTGCCTTGTCGAGTATAGGAGCGCTACTATGGCAGCTTGTGAGGTAGCTTGGTTTCAAAAGCTACTTGGTGATATGGATGAGCCCGTGGATAGGACCATTGACATTTATTGTGACAACATAAGTAGCATACAACTGACCAGTAACCCAGTATGACATGCTATCATACTATGAACAACTGCACAGTGGGGGTCCTATTCATAACATAAATAACAGTTGTTACTGCTTCTGTCCAAAAATAATGTGGCATATTCTTTTCAGACATCATAGCATGTGCTACTTTTGTAATGTGCCTATTTTTCCTTTATACAACACCATTCTTTTGCGGAGTATATCTGCATTTAAGTTGTCTTTCGATTGCCTATCTTCTCAATAAATCATTGAACTAATTGGAGAAGTATTCTCCCCCACCATTTGATCTCAGGAATTTTATTTGCATGCCTTTTTCCTTCTCAAACAAGGCTTTAAATCTCTGAAAAAGTGAGCAAGTACCTCACTTTTCTCCTTCATTAAATACACCCATACTTTCTTAGTGTGATCTATTATTAATGAATGTAACATAATACCTATAGCTTGCAGTCTTGGTCGGTCCCCATACATACGAATGTATAACACCCACTAATGGCCTTGCACTAACATGATTTTCATGTGGAAAGCAATGTTTGGCTTGCTTATTAAGGTGGCATGCTTTATCCATACCATCAACTTGAAACTTTGGCAAGCGGGGAATTTTTTTTGGCGAGAAATAATGGGTGAGTATAAGCCCTCGTGTTGCATTCTACTGACGTTAATACCTCTCTCTCCCAGTGTGTGTATGTGTAATAAAAAAGGACCCTCGCACTACCTTTCTGTCACCCAAAAGTGGGCCAGATTGGCTAGTGTAAGGGCCCTTATAAAGGCCATGATCCACCTGAGTTCAAGTTCCACCGTTGGTCGTATATGCCCTCGTGTTGCATTCTACCGACGTTAATACCTCTCTCTCCTAGTGTGTGTGTGTGTGTGTGTGTGTGTGATAACAAAGGACCCTCGCACTACCTTTCTGACACCCACAAGTGGGGCATATTGGCTAGTGCGAGGGACCTTATAAAGGCCATGATCCACCCAAGTTAAAGTCCCACCGTTGGTCGTATATACCCTCGTGTTGCATTCTACCGACGTTAATACCTCTCTCTCCCAGTGTGTGTGCGTGTGTGTGTGTGTATTAAAAAAGGACCCTCGCACTACCTTTCTGCCACCCACAAGTGGGGCAGATTGGCTAGTGCGAGGGCCCTTATAAAGGCCATGATCCACCTGAGTTCAAGTCCCACCATTGGTCGTATATGCCCTCGTGTTGCATTCTATCGCCGTTAATACCTCTCTCCCAGTGTGTGTGTGTGTGTGTGTGTGTGTGTGTGTGTGTGTAATAAAAAAGGACCCTTGCACTACCTTTCTACCACCCACAAGTGGGGCAGATTGGCTAGTGCGAGGGCCCTTAATAAAGGCCATGATCCACCCGAGTTCAAGTCCCACCGTTGGTCGTATATGCCCTCGTGTTGCATTCTACTGACGTTAATACCTCTCTCTCTCTCTCTCTCTCTCTCTCTATTGCACACTTGTCTCCTTCTCTCTTTGTCACCAAGGCTGGTCGTCACCAAGGATGGATCCATGGAAATATGTATGATTTTTAAGACAAATTATGCACCAAACCATATTTCTTTGTGAGAATAGATGTGGGTGTCTAGCTTGAGGTAATGGCTAGGGCTGCCCTTGTGGCTATCCCTGTCTCACTGCTGGCCTAGACGATTTCTGTGGGAGGGGATCATCGGCTGTGCCTCGAAAATGAGGAAAAAAGCGGTGATTCCATGGACCAAGTGCAAGTCTCTTCTTGATCTGACCATGTGACTTCAGGTTCAGTCGGATCAATTTAACTTAGTTAAGACATGACTCGTTAGAGTAATCTCCTAGTTAAAAGATTTTTTTCCTTCCTGGCGGAATCGCTCGTGCCTTCTGGGCGAGGGGAGTCTTCCGGGCCCGGTCTTGGAGGGACCGCTAGCCTCTCATCTCGGATATCCGCGGGCGAGGCTCTGAGTGTGTAGAACCCCCGCCCTGCACGGGAGGCCGACGTCACTTCCGCCCCCGCCGGCAGGAGCCACAGAGCGGGCGGGCGGGGACCTCACATAAATGCACAAGTTACACAAGTGCAGGTGTTTTAATCTTCCAAACATGAGACTTTCACCATTGAGACTTTTAGAAAAGGGTCTCATGTGGGAAGTTATGATGTGCATATCAAAATGCATCCATCATGCTCATGTCTAGATTTTTTAGGAAGGGTCAACCAACAAAAACCCTGCTTGGCATGCAAGCACTTGTACTTTGTGTACATGAGAGTCATGGAAACGAACCTACCCTGAATTGGTTTAGTGGACAACTCATGTTCCTAATTTAACTTTAGAGATGTATGGAATGTGCAAAAATGTGGGTTTCATTTTATTAGAACAATTTCAATGGAGTAATGCTTATTTGAGTTTCTCTCATTTTATTAGGATGTATCATTTTATTGGAGTAAATTTATTTTGCTATTGACAAAAATAGAGAGAGAGGTAGTAAGAGAAAGAGAGAGACTGAGAGATAAAAGAGAGAGAGAGAGAAAGAGAAAGAGAGAGAGATAGACAAAGACATAGAGAGAAAGAGAAAGAGACAGACAAAGAGAGAGAGAGAGAGAGAGAGAGAGAGAGAGAGAGAGAGAGAGAGGCACACAACTAGAGTCCTAGTTGAGTATGAACGAGTTAGCTGAGAATCTGTTAACAAGGTCTTCTCAGGATTTAAACTGATTAACGTAACTAATCGTATCTAGTTGTTTCTCAAGAATCCTCCAATCCAGCCTAACCCCATCCGGCCCATGGCCCATGGGTTAGCCAACCACCTGACCACTGAATTGGTGGGATTCCTTTATAAAGATTTGATTGGGTTTTTGCCCGGGTACCGAGGAAAAGAGTTCCCAGGCTCCCTAGTCGACGATTCATGCAAAAATCAAATAGGCATACCACGTACACACCCAATATGAAATTGCCATTTATAATAGATTCGACTGGCTTTAAGACAATCCTTGAATAAATTCATAATATTTTCGATCGTCATTTTCCAAAATTCCAAGTCCATTGTATTACAAAAATGCATCCTTTGAACTCTCCGTTGAAGACCAGCTGACCAACCAACGAGATCCAGTATCAAATTTTTGTTCCCAAAACTTTTCCGTTTTGTCCACAATCAGATTTCTTCCTCGGACGTACGCCTGGGTGTCCTAGCAACCGCGAGCCCATGCATCGCGTGGTCAGAACCCTCTAGGATCCTCCTTAGGTGTCCTAGCACTTCACTCCGGGACCGCTTCGTTGGTCCTCGCCCATCGTACTGGAAGAGCACCATTTTAACCGTACTACCGAGGCTAGTCACATCAAGACCTCGGCAGGCTTTGCCACGGGCGACGTCCCTTGATGACTCCCCGCCAGCTATTCCAACGAACCTCCTCTCTTAGAAAAACATAAGCCAAATGCTTCCTCCAGCATTCTGGCATAAAATAGTCCTTTGAATGAAAAACAGAGTTTCCAATGCAAGTGAGATTCCAGTTTGAGATTGGTTCCAAAGACCCTTTTCCCAATAATTTTCAGTTTCATAATGAGGATTCTTGATCTCTCATGAGGGTAATCTACCCGTTATTTCATCCATTTGTCCAACTAGATTCTTAGTGAGATTGGTCAGGAAAAAAACTAGATTAGTTTTGGTAGTCTATTTTTTGGATTTAGTAACTGAAACTGATCACGAAGTTTTTTTTTGATTCAGTTCGAGAGAAGGACAATTAGGTTTACTGTCTGACCTCACATAGTCTAACTAAATTCATTCAGTTTAGTTCTACAAGGATTCCTTTCAACTAAACATTTAGTTTTTGGGTAAATATCCATTTAGTGATTTTACCAATTTAATTATCCAAGATATTCTTTTTTTCACATAAATTCTCAACCTTAATTCATTAGGTAGAACTATGATGGAAATTCATCTTTTGATATTAGAATTTAATTCAAATCCATCTTTTCTCAAATATCATGGAAATTCATCTTTTAACTAAAATATCAATATCTATTTTTTTGAATAAACTTGAAATCCTTCTTTTTCTCATTTCAATGAGTGCAATCCAATTGTCATGGGAATTTCTCTTTTCCATAAATTAAATCTATTAAAATTCTTCTTAAAATTACATAAAAATAACCATTAATTCCTTTAAGCTAAAAATTCTACTTTTCTCATCTAGACATTTGAATTCCAATATAGTGGGAATTCCTCTTTTATCATTTAAACTTATCTATGTAAAAAGATAAATTTAACTAAATTTTTCTCTTGAAATTTAAATAAAAATATCCATTAATTCCTTTGCACTAGGAATTACACTTTCTTCATTTAATTAATTGGATTCCAATATGGTGGGAATTCCTCTTTCATCATAAAAAATTATCTATACAAAAAGATAAATTTATCTATATTTTCTCTTAAAAATTAAATAAAAATCTTCATTAATTTCTTTGTACTAGGAATTATAGTTTTCTTATTTAAATATTTGAATTTCAATATGGTGAAAATTTCTCTTTCATCATAAAAATTTATCTATACAAAAAGATAAATTTAACTAAAATCTTTCATAAAATAGCTATTATTTTAGCATTCTAATTTATTTTTTCTCTAATTCATTGAAATACATGGATTTTCAATGTCATGGAGATTCTCTTTTAACATAAAAATAAATTATTAGAAATTTCTCTTTTTTTTAAATTTATTAATTATGCATAAACATAAAAATTAATTTCTCCATGATTACAATGAGAATCATTCAATTAATCTAGGATGATAATTCCTAGAATATGGTAGAAAGTCCTCTTTTCATATTATGAATGAAAATATTTTATGTGTTTATTTTACATAAATTTGACATAGCTCCGCTGCTATTATTGATAATTATCAATTTAATTGAAAGAATGAAGTTTAATATTATGATATGATTAGAATGATCATTAATTAGATCATTATTCAATTATGGATTGATTCATAATTTCTCTATGAAATAAATATCATAAAAGCATTAAAAAAGCTATTATTTTGGCCTCCAATTAGACAAGCATAGAAATTACTTTTGGATTAGAGAAAAGCTTCATGAGAAGCTTTATTTGGATTGAGAATAGGTCCTAGGAATGACCTTTCTTTGGGGGGAGATAGAGAAATGCTTAAAAATCATTAAAATTAAGCATAAATAGAAATTTATGTGTTTCTTTATTACAATTCATAAAAGAACTTCAATAGTAATCAAAAGCCATTCAAATTAAAGCTTCTCAAGCTTAAGAGGGGTCGAGAAGAGAAGCATTTGGAGTTTTAATAAGAAAAATATAATAATCCACACTTTACCTTCTAATTTACTTGATTCTTTGATTACAGCAACAGAGGCTCCCAACTAATCAATTGGTTTGGTATGTTGTAGGAGTCACCAAGGAAGATTGAAGAGAGAGAGAGAGAGAGAGAGAGAGAGAGAGAGAGAGAGAGAGAGAGAGAGAGAGAGAAGCTCCAATCTCTTCAATTTTGTAGAGATTTTTAGAGGATAATAAAAATTAAGCTTAGTTTAGAGTAATACTGACATAGTTTAATTCACCGATAATAATTCAAAGGAATGGGGGTCTATTTATAGGAGAGAGAGGCCACTAACTGAGCCCAATTAAGTTTACTAAATTTTCTAGCTTCAGTTTGGCTGAATTTGGACAAGTTTTGGACCTGTTTGTCTCCCTTTTTGATTTGGTTTGATCTAGGAGAGAGGCCACTAACTATTTATAGGGTCTATTTATAGGAGAGAGAGGCCACTAACTAAGTCCAACTGAGTTCTAAAATTTTTCAGCTTCAGTTTGGTTGAATTTGGACAAGTTTTGGACCAGTTTGTCTCCCTTTTTTTATTTGGTTTGATTTAGAAGAGAGGAGAGATAAAAATATCCTATTATTTTTGAGTTTTAAACTCATTCAATCATGTGAAGTAGGCGCCTCCTTGAAGGTCTCCCTTTTTCTTACACATGTGTCAAAAATGAATGATTACTCCAAAATCTCTCTTTTTTTTAAAATTATAATACTTCATAATTTTTAACTAATAAACCTAGTACTTGGTCAACTCTTTATCTTATGTGGACATTTACTCATTTTTGGATATTTCTTTTATTCTTTGAATTTATCTTATCCCAACACTTGGATTAATCTTATTAGTCCATAGAAACCTTAATTGGATCATAATCAAAAAAATTTCGAAAATCTGGACCCTTAGGCTAAGGTCTTCTGAATCAATTTTAATTAATTCCAATTGCACCTTGGAAAATCTATTTTGATTTTCTGTTTCTGAGAAATATTTTTTTGATATTTGAAGAATTTATTTATCTAAAAATATCTCAATTTTGATTTACCACTCTCTAGAATTTTTTTTATCTCACTAGGCAAAACAAGGAAAAATGATATTTTCTTGTATTCAGAAACATAGAATGATTACAAGGGATTTAAGTAGAGGCTTATTTGATAGCAGGATGAGGAGGAATCTTACATACTCTCCTACTTGAAAAACGCGAGATATCCTCATCTCGCAAAGTGGGGGTAATCCTTCGCCAACTCTTCTTCTTTCTCCAAGGTGGTGTCTTCTAGAGAGAAGAACTTCCACTTTATTAAAAATTCTCTGAGGTCTCTGCTCTTGAGAATCTTCTCGCGAACGTCAAAGATTTCCTTAAGTTGGAGTACCATCTGGCCTTGAGTCGGAGAGATCAATTGCTCATCTCATCAAGCACGTGATTTGAGCATTTGAGCTAGGCACATACTTCTTAAGCAAACTGACATGGAATACATCATGTATCTTGAGATGGGGAGGCAGAAGAAGTTTATAGGCTAGATCGCCCACTTTCTTTATGACAACATATGGCCCACAGTATCTGGGAGAGAGCTTCTTGTACTTCCCTAAGGATAAGGAACTTCTTTTTTATCGTACTCGAATGAAGACCATATCAGATTCTTCAAACTCTCTCTGATCTCTTTTTATCTGCATACTGCTTTTGCCTATCTTGGGCCGCCTTTATATCTTTGCGGATTGATTGCATTTGCTGGTCCATGTCATCAAGCATTTGTCTGGACATTTCGACTCTGATCAATGGGTCAGACCAAGTCAATGGTGTAAGGCAATCTTGTCTATACAAAGCTTTGAAAGGACTCATCCCAATGCTCCGACGATGATAAGAAGCATTGTAAGCAAATTTAACCAGATGCAAATGACTTAACCACTTCTTGGGTTCCCTACTGTAGCATGACTGAAGGATATCTTCAATTACTTGATTCACCCTTTTTGTCTGGCCATCAGTTTCGGGATGATAGGCTATGCTGATATCCAAGAAAGTTCCTACTCCTTCAAAGAACGCAGTCTAGAATTTCGGTGTGAATTTGGGATCTCTGTCACTTACTATCCTCTTGGTGGGTAAACCATGCAATCTGAAGATCTCCTTAAGAAAAACTCTGGCAACATCCACTGCAGAGTATGTTTCTTTCACTAGAATCAGATGGGCATCAACCACCACAAAAATGGAGTTGTAACCTGATTGCACTGAAGATAATCCAGTGAGACAAAGTCCATACTGATGCATTCCCACTTCATCTGTGGAATGTCTAGAGGCTGCAGTTTCCCTAGCATCTTGACTCTCTCTGCCTTGACTCTTTGGCACATCAAGCAATTCCTTACATGATCAAGTACATCCTTTTTGAGTCCTGGCTAGAAGAAGCTTTTCTTCACACACAGACATATAGGTTTTTATAAACCCTGGATGTCCAGCTATCAAGCTATCACGGGCTTCTCTCAGAATTCTTCCCTTTATTCCCGCATCATCATTGGGGATACATAGCCGATTATTGAAATACATGCATCCTTCATCTAGTTTAAAGCCAAAAACTTGACTCATTTCCTGAGGAGTCTTGCTTTCCTGCATCAAAAGGGTAGCAATAGGGGTAAAGAATTTGTCGTGCATGATTTTCTCCTTTGCTTCATTGATCAATGGATTTGACACTACTGTTATTGCAAGCAAGGAGGCTTTTCTGTGCTGAGCGCATCTGCAATCACATTTTCTTTCCCCGACCGATACTTTATTTCAAAATCAAATTCCTGCAGGGTCTGCATCCATCTCCTTTGACGCATGTTGAGATCCCTTTGGGTGAAGATCCACTTCAAACTTTGATGATCTGTCTCATCAAGGTGAATCTTTGTCCCAAAAGATAATGTCTCCACAACTTTAGAGCATACAACACTACTGAGAGTAACTCCAAGTCATGGATGGCATAATTCCTCTCATGTGTTCTGAGTTTTCTGGATTCATAGGCCACTGCATGACCTTCCTGCATTAGAGCACTGCTTAAGGCAAAAAATCCATTGGAATCAGTAACTACCTCCTTAAAGGGTTTGGTAAAATCTGGCAATTTAAGGACAGGGTTGGTTACTAAGGCTGTCTTCAGCTTGTCAAAGGCACTCTGACACATTGTAGTCCACTGAAAAAGTGTACTTTTCTTGAGAAGATTAGTTAAAGGGGATGCTATCTGAGCATACGTAGGTATAAAGATCATATACCATCCGGTTAACCCTAGGAATCCTCTAACTTCCTTTACTGACTTGGGTTCTGGCCATTCAACTACTGCTTGGATCTTTGCGAGGTCAGGAGAAATCCCATCCTTTGACACTATGAATCCCAAGTATTCCACACCTGGTCAACAGAGAAGGAACACTTGCTCTTCTTTGCAAAGAGTTGGTGTTTCCTTAGGATTTCCAGGACTTTACGCATATGATCTTCATGATCTGCAGCATTCTTTGAGTATACTAAGATTGTTGAGATATCGAGCTTGTCTAGTGAGGCGGTGGACATTGATGACCCGCCTGGGGGATAGGCCCCACACTTACACCACTGGCATGGTTGGTGAGATCTTGGGTGATATGCAGCCAGTGGGATGACAGGCTGTGTGACAGCCATTCTAGAGATTGGCATAGTTATAGCGCCAGCTCATTTAGTTGGGTTCACACTATAGAGAACCCGTGTATGTATTGGTTGAGTACCTTTCATATTATGTGTACTCTTATCTTGTATATGGTGTATTGGTTGAGTACCTTTCATATTATGTGTACTCTTATCTTGTATATGGTGTGTTGAGTGTTGAGTGAAGAAGAAGAAGATATTCAGCCTCTCACCTTGTGTATTCTCTATTAGGGTTTTGTGAGTGTGTGTGTGCTTGCAAGAGCTCAAGCTCTCTTCCTCCCTGCATCTTTTCATGGTATCAGAGCCTGGTTTGTGCTAAGGGCTGAGCTGCAAGCAAGAGAACCACAGGAAGCGGTACGAGGGTAAGAGCTTCAACTACTCTTCCCTATTTGTGTTGGTGACTACACCCGTCGGGAGCTCTACGGGAGGCATCGGCAAACGATCTCTAATTGAGGAGCTTTCTTCGCAAGAGTAAAGCTATAGGGCAACTGTAATGTCCTATCAGACAATATTTTCTCGACCGAAACGCGTTTCGGGCTCGTCTGGACCTCCGTTTTTCAAAAAACAGGCGATTTCGAGCACTGCAGATAAGTCATCGATTCTCTGCAGAACTCTGTTTTAAGAACTGCAGGAAGACAGATTGACTGTGCAGACACTGTGGGTGCTACAAAGAGGTGAACAGTTGCCATTGGGTGTATGTATGCACATTGAAGTCACTGGTTGTGACATTTGAGAATACTACAGTACCGCTGCTCTCTGCAGAAAATATAGCAGTTTGTGCAGAAAAACAAGAGTGCTGTTTCTGGTAAAATTGTGTGTTTGGCAAGATGTCAAATGATGGGATAACCCAGATTGTGGCTGAGAAGCTTGATAAGAATAACTTCCATGCTTGGAGGTTTAGGTTGACGAATTTCCTGATGGGAAAAGGCTATTGGGACTACATAGAAGGTGAGCATGAAGAGGCACCGGAGATATCGAAATCCGACTGCTGCAGATGTGAAAGAGTTTAAAGACTGGAACCAAGGAGCCAGGGAATTTATGTATTGGCTCTCCATTAGTATACAGGACACCATGATTGGGCACATTCAGGATGCCAAGTCTGTTGAGATATCGAGCTCTAGTGAGGCGGTGGACACTGATGACCCGCCTGGGGGATAGGCCCCGCACTTACACCACTGGCATGGTTGGTGAGATCTTGGGTGATATGCGGCCAGTGGGATGACAGGCTGTGTGACAGCCACTCTAGAGACTGGCATAGTTATAGCGCCAGCTCATTTAGTCGGGTTCACACTATAGAGAACCCGTGTATGTATTTGGTTGAGTACCTTTCATATTGTGTGTACTCTTATTCTTGTATATGGTGTGTTGAGTGTTGAGTAGAGAAGAAGAAGATTTTCAGCCTCTCACCTTGTGTGTTCTCTATTAGGGTTTTGTGAGTGTGTGTGTGTGCTTGCAAGGGCTCAAGCTCTCTTCCCCCCTGCATCTTTTCATGGTATCAGAGCCTGGTTCGTGCTAAGGGCTGAGCTGCAAGCAAGAGAACCACAGGAAGCGGTACGAGGGTAAGAGCTGCAACTACTCTTCCCTATTGTGTTGGTGACTACACCCTTGTCGGGAGCTCTACGGGAGGCACCGGCAAACGATCTCCGATTGAGGAGCTTTCTTCGCGGGAGTGAAGCTATAGGGCAACTATACAGTCCTACGGACTGCATTTTCGGGCCGAAAACGCGTTTCGGGCGCGTCTGGACCTCCGTTTTTCAGAAAGCAGGCGATTTCGAGCACTGCGGGTAAGTCATCGATTCTCTGCAGAACTCTGTTTTAAGAACTGCAGGAAGACAGATTGACTGTGCAGACACTGTGGGTGCTGCAAAGAGGTCTACAGTTGCCATTGGGTGTATGTATGTGCATTGAGGTCACTGGTTGTGACATTTAAGTGGACTGCAGTACCGCTGTGCAGAAAATACAGCATTTGTGCAGGAAAACCAGAGTGCAGTTTCTGGTAAAACTGTGTGTTTGGCAAGATGTCTAATGATGGCATAACACAGATTGTGGCTGAGAAGCTGGATAAGAATAACTTCCATGCTTGGAGGTTCAGGTTGACTAATTTCCTGATGGGAAAAGGCTACTGGGACTACATAGAAGGTGAGCATGAAGAGGCACCGGAGATACCGGATATAAATCCGACTGCTGCAGATGTGAAAGAGTTTAAAGACTGGAACCAAGGAGCCAGGAAGGTTATGTATTGGCTATCCATTAGTATACAGGACACCATGATTGGGCACATTCAGGATGCCAAGTCCCCCAAGGAGGCGTGGGACACCTTGGTAAAGCTTTATGAAACAAATACCAAGGCACGTAAGATACAGTTGAAGAATGAACTTCATACTGTGGAGAAAAAGAGCATGTCTGTGAATGACTATGCGCTGAAGATAAAGGGTATTGTGGAATCCCTTGCATCTATTGGTGTGTCAGTAGATGATGATGACAAGGTGGAAGTCTGTCTACGTGGTCTCGGGCCACAATACAAGGCGTTCAAGACGTCCATTCAGACTCGGGAAAACATTCCCAATTTTACAGATTTGGTGTCTATGCTGATTATCGAAGAGAAGAGCTTGGGTGAAGACCAACAGTCTTCACAAAGTAAAAACAGTTCAGAGCAACAGGCCTTCTACACGAGTTCAGGAAGAGGACGAGGTAGAGGAGGCCGTGGACGCGGTCAAGGAGGTGGCCGAACAGGTAATCAGAATTATGGCCAGCAGCAGCAGCAACAACAACAACAGTCCCAGAATCAACAACAACAACAACACGCAGGTGGAAGAGGCAGATTCAGAGGCAGGGGGAGTCAAAGAGGCCGTGGAAATTGGCAAAGGCAGTACAATGATGCACGTGAATGCTATTATTGTGGTAAGCCTGGACATGTGCAGGCAGAATGTTATAAAAAGCAAGCTGACATGCAAAATGGGAAAGTGCAGCAAAACAACTATGCATCCTCAAGCAGAAATAATGAGGATAATGAGAGGTTGTTTGTTATGCAGCATGTCGTGAATGCCATGTCTGAAAATGTGGATGCAGCACAAAAAGATAATGTATGGTATGTGGATTCAGGCGCTTCGAACCACATGACGAGTCATGGGGAGTGGTTCAAGGAGATGAAAAACCCGGAAAGACCAGGTTTTGTGGAAACAGGGGATGACACTGCTCATCCAATTGCCCACGTTGGAGATGTGCCATTGTCTATGCAGGATGGCAAAGTGAAGTACCTTGCAGATGTACTTCATGTACCGAACATAACAAAGAATCTGGTTTCAGTTGGCCAGATGATTGAGCAGGGTTTGCAGGTTAGGTTTAACCCTGATGGGTGTTATGTTGAAGATTTCAAAGACAAGTGCAGGTTGGTTGCAAAAGGCAACAGAGTGGGCAGAATGTTTACGTTGGATGTAGACATGCCTGAAATGAGTGCTGCAATGTTTGCAAATGGTTCAGGAGTTGTTGCAGACACAGACATATGGCATAAAAGGATTGGTCATGTGAATGTGCAGAGATTGAAGTCTATGCAGACAAAAGGAATTGTGACAGGGCTGCCAAAATTTAAAGTGGAAGGTATGCAGAAAATATGTGAAGCATGCCAATTTGGGAAGCAAACAAAGCATGTGTTTCCACGTAACAGATATGTGAGCAGAAATGCACTAGATGTTGTGCATTCAGATGTATGGGGTCCTACGAAGACCGTGTCTATGGGAGGCTGCAGGTACTATGTCACTTTCATTGATGACCACACAAGGAAAGTGTGGGTATATTTCATGAAGGAGAAGAGTGAGGTTTTCACTCACTTTCAGAATTTCAGGTTTTTGGTTGAAAAGCAAACAGGAAAATATGTCAAGTGCCTAAGGTCAGATGGAGGGGGAGAATACTTCTCCAATGAGTTCTCTGAATTTTTGAAGAAGAATGGAATTCGGAGACAGTATACATGCAGATACACTCCGCAGCAAAATGGAGTTGCTGAGCGGAAAAACAGGCACATTGCTGAGATTGCGCGGGCATTGATGGAAGAGAAAAATATGCCGCATTGCTATTGGGCTGAGGCTGTTTCTACAGCAGTATACATCATGAACAGGACTCCAACTGCAGCCATACATGATGTAACTCCAGAGGAGAGGTTTACTAGCAGAAAACCAGATTTATCTCATCTGAAAGTTTTTGGATGCATTGCATATGTGCATGTGCCAGATGAGCTGAGAACCAAGCTGGATCCGAAAGCTGAAAAATGTGTGTTTATTGGATATTCCCTTGAGCAAAAGGGATACAGGTGTTATAACCCTGCTACACGTGAGTTGAGGGTAAGCAGGGATGTTGTCTTTGATGAGATGAGCAGCTGGTATGCTGCTGAAAAAGAAGCTGTTGGGGCTGATTTGAGTGGAAGTGTGGTTGCACAGAATGCAGGTCAGCAATCACAGTCTTTGAGTGGACCAGGAGAGTCCTCATCTAGTGGGTCTGTTGATAGACCATGGAGTGGCAGGCTGCGTCATAATACCAGCCCTGCAAATGTGATTAGTACATCACGTAAAGGAAAAGAGAAAGTGGTTGAGCCCCTTGGTATGCCTGACATTTCTGCAGGGCATTCTCATGTTGATGGAGAGTCTAGTGGCTCAGATATGAGCCTTGATGAGGAGCTTGGGATCCCAGCTATGAGAACACCTGGTGTAAAGAAGGCTATGGAAGCCATGAATGAAAAGCTGCGAAGATCAGGGAGAGTGAAGAACCCTGTGCAGAGATTTACATATGATGGTTATGTGGCACATCACTATGCATATATGGCAAAGGTTGTGCAGGTTGTTGAGCCCACATGCATTGATGAGGCTGTTGGAAATGTGAATTGGGAGAAAGCTATGGATGAGGAGATGGATGCACTATATGGAAATGAAACTTGGGATTTAGTGCAATTGCCAGAAGGCAAGAAAGCCATTGGATGCAAGTGGGTGTACAAAGTTAAACATAACAGTGATGGAAGCATAAAGAGGTACAAGGCTAGATTGGTAGCCAAAGGATATGCGCAGACATATGGGATTGATTATGAGGAAACTTTCAGCCCAGTTGCCAAGATGGCAACGGTGAGAGTTGTGATAGCAGTGGCTGCGTCAAAGCAATGGTCTTTACATCAGATGGATGTAAAGAATGCATTCTTGCATGGGGATTTGCAAGAAGAGGTGTATATGTTGCAGCCACCTGGATATGAGGATGTGGGTCACCCCGAGCATGTTTGCAGGTTGAAGAAAGCCTTGTATGGCTTAAAGCAAGCACCAAGAGCATGGTCTGACAAGATTTCTGAATATCTTGTCACTATTGGCTTTCATGTAGCCAATGCAGATTTCTCATTGTATGTGAGACATGGTGATAGAGGGGTTGTGCTTGTTGTCATCTATGTAGATGACTTGATCATTACGGGGGACCATGATGCAGAGATCTTTGATGTAAAGATCTTGCTTAGACAGAAGTTCGAGATGAAGGATCTGGGGGAGCTCAGATATTTCTTGGGCATTGAGGTGATTAGGTCACCACATGGTATTGGATTACTGCAGAGACAGTATGGCTTGGACATGTTGTCCAAGTATGGTATGACAGGCTGTAAGCCTATTTCTGTGCCATTGGATCAGAATGGCAAGTTGAGTGCAGATTCAGGAGAGATCTTGGAGGATCCTACTATGTACAGGAGCATAGTAGGAAGTTTGATCTACATGACGATCACCAGACCAGATTTGAGCTATGCTGTTGGGTTGGTGAGTCAGTTTATGCAGGTTCCACGGAAACCGCATTTGGATGCTGTGAGACGCATACTGAGGTATGTGAGGTCTACTTTGCATTGTGGACTATTCTATGAGATTGGGACAGAGATATGTGTACATGGGTACACAGATGCTGATTGGGCTGGTAGTATCTCAGACAGAAGATCTACCAGTGGATTCATGTTTTCTTTGGGGAGTGCTGCTGTGACTTGGAGCAGCAAGAAGCAGCCTACGGTTGCTCTATCGAGTACAGAGGCCGAGTACAGAGGAGCTGCTATGGCAGCATGTGAGGTAGCTTGGTTGAGGAAGCTACTTGGAGATTTGGGTCTATCAGTGGATAGACAAGTTGTCATTTTCTGTGACAACATTAGCAGTATACAGTTGGCCAGGAACCCAGTCTTTCATGCTCGTACGAAGCACATAGAGGTCCACTACCACTTCGTCAGAGAGAAGGTCTTGGCAGGAGACCTTGACCTTGTTTATGTCAGCACAGAGGATCAGGTAGCTGACATCTTCACCAAAGCATTGGGTACAGAGAAGCTCCGCAGATTCAGAGCTTCGCTTGGTGTACATGAGATGGATTTGAGCTCGAGGGGGAGTGTTGAGATATCGAGCTCTAGTGAGGCGGTGGACACTGATGACCCGCCTGGGGGATAGGCCCCGCACTTACACCACTGGCATGGTTGGTGAGATCTTGGGTGATATGCGGCCAGTGGGATGACAGGCTGTGTGACAGCCACTCTAGAGACTGGCATAGTTATAGCGCCAGCTCATTTAGTCGGGTTCACACTATAGAGAACCCGTGTATGTATTTGGTTGAGTACCTTTCATATTGTGTGTACTCTTATTCTTGTATATGGTGTGTTGAGTGTTGAGTAGAGAAGAAGAAGATTTTCAGCCTCTCACCTTGTGTGTTCTCTATTAGGGTTTTGTGAGTGTGTGTGTGTGCTTGCAAGGGCTCAAGCTCTCTTCCCCCCTGCATCTTTTCAAAGTCCCCCAAGGAGGCGTGGGACACCTTGGTAAAACTCTATGAAACAAATACCAAGGCACGTAAGATACAGTCGAAGAATGAACTTCATACTATGGAGAAAAAGAGCATGTCTGTGAATGACTATGCATTGAAGATAAAGGGTATTGTGGAATCCCTTGCATCTATTGGTGTGTCAGTAGATGATGATGATAAAGTGGAAGTCTGTCTACGTGGTCTCGGGCCACAATACAAGGCGTTCAAGACGTCTATTCAGACTCGAGAAAACATTCCCAACTTTACAGATTTGGTGTCTATGCTGATTATAGAAGAGAAGAGCTTGGGTGAAGACCAACCGTCTTCACAAAACAAAAACAGTTCAGAGCAACAGGCTTTCTACACAAGTTCAGGTAGAGGACGAGGTAGAGGAGGCCATGGATACGGTCAAGGAGGTGGCCGAACAGGTAAGCAGAATTATGGCCAGCAGCAACAACAACAACAGTCCCAGAATACACAACAACAACAACAACAACAACACGTAGGTGGAAGAGGTAGATTCAGAGGCAGGGGGAGTCAAAGAGGCCGTGGAAATGGGCAAAGGCAGTATAATGATGCATGTGAATGCTATTATGCAAACAGGAAAATATGTAAAGTACCTAAGGTCAGATGGAGGGGGAGAGTACTTCTCCAATGAGTTCTCTGAATTTTTGAAGAAGAATGGTATTCGGATACAGTTTACATGCAGATACACTCCACAGCAAAATGGAGTTGCTGACAAAAAAACAGGCACATTGCTGAGATTACGCGAGCATTGATGGAAGAGAAAAATATGCCACATAGCTATTGGGCTGAGGCTGTTTCTACAGCAGTATACATCATGAATAGGACTCCAACTGCAGCCATACATGATGTAACTCCAGAGGAGAGGTTTACTGGCAGAAAACCTGATTTGTCTCATCTGAAAGTTTTTGGATACATTGCATATGTGCATGTGCTAGATGAGCTGAGAACTAAGCTGGATCCAAAAGCTGAAAAATGTGTGTTTATTGGATATTCCCTTGAGCAAAAGGGATACAGGTGTTATAACCCTGCTACACGTGATTTGAGGGTAAGCAGGGATGTTGTCTTTGATGAGATGAGTAGTTGGTATGCTGCTGAAAATGAAGCTGTTGGGGCTGATGTGAGTGGAAGTGTGGTTGCACAGAATGCAAGTCAGCAATCACAGTCTTTGAGTGGACCAGAAGAGTCCTCATCTAGTGGGTCTGTTGATAGACCATGGAGTGGCAGGCTGCGTCATAATACCAGTCCTGCAAATGTGATTAGTACATCACGAAAGGAAAAGAGAAAGTGGTTGAGCCCCTTGGTATGCCTGACATTTCTGTAGGGCATTCTCATGTTGATGGAGAGTCTAGTGGCTCATATATGAGCCTTGATGAGGAGCTTGGGATCCCAGCTATGAGAACACCTAGTGTAAAGAAGGCTATGAAAGCCATGAATGAAAAGTTGCGAAGATCTGGGAGAGTGAAAAATCCTGTGTAGAGATTTACCTATGATGATTATGTGGCACATCACTATGCATATATAGCAAAGGTTGTGCAGGTTGTTGAGCCCACATGCATTGATGAGGCATTGATGAGGCTGTTGAAAATGTGTGTTGGGAGAAAGCTATGGATGAGGAGATGAATGCACTATATGAAAATGAAACTTGGGACTTAGTGCAATTGCCTAAAGGCAAGAAAGCCATTGGATGCAAGTGGGTGTACAAAGTAAAACATATCAGTGATGGAAGCATAAACAGGTATAAGGCTAGGTTGGTAGCCAAAGGATATGCACAGACATATGGCATTGATTATGAGGAAACCTTCAGCCCAGTTGCCAAGATGGCAACGGTGAGAGTTGTGATAGCAGTGGCTGTGTCAAAGCAATGGTCTTTATATCAGATGGATGTAAAGAATGCATTCTTGCATGGGGATTTGCAAGAAGAGGTGTGTATGTTGCAGCCACCTGGTTATGAGGATGTGAGTCACCCCGAGCATGTTTGCAAGTTGAAGAAAGCCTTGTATGGCTTAAAGCAAGCACCAAGAGCATGGTCTGACAAGATTTTTGAATATCTTGTCACTATTGGCTTTCATGTAGCCAATGCAGATTTCTCGCTGTATGTGAGACATGGTGACAGAGGGGTTGTGCTTGTTGTCATCTATGTAGATGACTTGATCATTACGGGGGACCATGATGCAGAGATCTTTGATGTAAAGATCTTGCTTAGACAAAAGTTTGAGATGAAGGATTTGGGGGAGCTCAGATATTTCTTGGGCATTGAGGTGATTAGGTCACCACATGGTATTGGATTACTACAGAGACAGTATGGCTTGGACATGTTGTCCAAGTATGGTATGACAGGCTGTAAGCCTATTTCCGTGCCATTGGATTAGAATGGCAAGTTGAGTGTAGATTCAAGAGAGATCTTGGAGGATCCTACTATGTATAGGCGCATAGTGGGAAGCTTGATCTATATGACGATCACCAGACCAGATTTGAGCTATGCTGTTGGGTTGGTGAGTCAGTTTATGCAGGTTCCACGAAAACCGCATTTAGATGCATTGAGATGCATACTGAGGTATGTGAGGTCTACTTTGCATTGTGGACTATTCTATGAGACTGGGACAGAGATATGCGTACATGGGTACATAGATGCTGATTGGGCTGGTAGTATCTCAGATAGGAGATCTACTAGTGGATTCATGTTTTCTTTGGGGAGTGTTGCTGTGACTTGGAGCAGCAAGAAGTAGCCTACAGTTGCTCTATCCAGTACAGAGGAGCTGCTATGGCAGCATGTGAGGTAGCTTGGTTGAGAAAGCTACTTGCAGATTTGGGTCTATCAGTGGATAGACAAGTTGTCATTTTCTGACAACATTAGCAGTATACAGTTGGCCAGGAACCCAGTTTTTCATGCTCGTACTACGAAGCATATAGAGGTCCACTACCACTTCATCAGAGAGAAGGTCTTGGGTGGCAGGAGACCTTGACCTTGTTTATGTCAGCACAGAGGATCAGGTAGCTGACATCTTCACCAAAGCATTGGGTACAGAGAAGCTCCACAGATTCAGAGCTTCACTTGGTGTACATGAGATGGAGTTGAGCTCGAGGGGGAGTGTTGAGATATCGAGCTCGTCTAGTGAGGTGGTGGACACTGATGACCCGCCTGGGGGATAGGCCCCACACTTACACCACTGGCATGGTTGGTGAGATCTTGGGTGAGATGCGGCCAGTGGGATGACAGGCTGTGTGATAGCCATTCTAGAGACTGGCATAGTTATAGCGCCAGCTCATTTAGTTGGGTTCACACTATAGAGAACCCGTGTATGTATTGGTTGAGTACCTTTCATATTATGTGTACTCTTATCTTGTATATGGTGTGTTGAGTGTTGAGTGAAGAAGAAGAAGATATTCAGCCTCTCACCTTGTGTATTCTCTATTAGGGTTTTGTGAGTGTGTGTGTGCTTGCAAGAGCTCAAGCTCTCTTCCTCCCTGCATCTTTTCAAAGATATCATCAAAGAAGACAAGAACAAAATAATCCAAGTATTCTCTAAGAATATCTTGCATAAGACGATTGAATGTCGCCGGGGCATTAGTCAATCTAAACAGCATGACTGTGAACTCATAATACCCATATCGAGTATTGAATGCTGTCTTTGGGATGTCCTGCTCCTTGATTGTGATCTGGTAGTACCCGGATTTGAGATCTATCTTTGTAAACATTTGGGTACCACTTAACTGATCTAGAAGTTCATCAATCCTAGGAATAGTTCATCACATGATCTTCATGATCTGCAGCATTCTTTGAGTATACTAAGGTATCATCAAAGAAGACAAGAACAAAATAATTCAAGTATTCTCTGAGAATATCTTGCATAAGATGATTGAATGTCGTCGGGGCATCAGTCAATCTAAACAGCATGACTGTGAACTCATAATACCCATATCGAGTATTGAATGATGTCTTTGGGATGTCCTGCTCCTTGATTTGTGATCTGGTAGTACCCGGATTTGAGATCTATCTTTGTAAACATTTGGGTACCACTTAACCGATCTAGAAGTTCATCAATCCTAGGAATAGGATACTTATTCTTAATTGTTAATTGATTCAGTCCTCTGTAGTCAATACAGAGTCTTAACGTTCCATCTTTCTTCTTTTGAAAGAGAACGGGCGCACCCCAAGGTGAGACACTGGGTCTGACGAATCCCTGCTCTAACAGTTGTCTTAACTGTTCCTCAAGTTCTATGGCTTCAGGGACTGGCATTTTGTATGCATGCTGGACTACTAGCTGAGCTCCGGGGGTTAATTTGATCTCATGATCTACTTTACGAGACGGAGGCATCTCAGTCATCTCTTCAGGAAATACATCTTTATACTCAACCACTCTGGTTCTTTAGCTTTATATTTTATGTCTATTGGATTCATTTTAACGACATACACAGCTTTCCTTTTTCTGAGCCCTTTTAATAATTTAGAAGCCTTGACTGATTGCAGCACTGGGGATCCGAAAATTCCAATTCCTTGAACTTTATTCCCGTGAAGGTCAAGGAAAGAGATGGTTCCTTTGTGACAATGATTGTCAGCCTGGTTCTTTTGGAGCCAATCCATTCCAAGGATTCCGTCATATATTCCCAGGGGTAGGACTCTGAACTGGCACTCTATTATGTTCCCATCTAGGCTAAACTGAATAAGGTCAGTCTCAAGGTGAGTGAAAAGAATCTTTCCACTAGCTAATTCCACTTGCATAGGTTTCCCTGATTTTTGATTTTACGCAGACATCCTGGGGAAATAAAAGAATGAGTACTGCTTGAATCAATGAACAGCTTGAATTTCTTACTCTGGTACTCTGCTGGAGTCTGGAGGACTGAGAATTGACGGTTATTCCCCTGATGCTCAATTGCTGCATAGATCTGTCCTTTCTCTTCCTCCACTTCCTCAGCTATAGTGACTGCTCTGGCTGCTGCAGTCTGAGGTGGAACTCTCTCTCTTTGGTTATTCCAATTCTGGGAGGGAGTTTGGAGACTGCTTTGCATGGAGGCTACAGGCTGAGCTGGCACTCTTCTTGGGTTACCCTGATTCTGGCGCTGGGGACCCTGATTGGACTGATAATAAGAAGGAGTCTGTCTCGAAACTCTGGGACCCTGGCTTCCTTGGCCCACAGAAGGAGATGGGCAATCCTTGAGCTGGTGCTGCCCAAGTCCATGACATCCAAAGCATCTGTTCTTGCTTCAAAGGTCTTCCCTTTGCATTTTGGACAGAGCCGGAGTTCCTGAGAATGTACTTCGGGAAAAAGGTCTTCCTTCATTTCTGAAGCTTCCCGTCTCCAGATTCAGGTTAAGACCTTGGTGTCTCTTTGGAGGTGGAAAGTTGGAAGAACTTCCCGGTGTCTGAAATCTCTTGAAGGATGAGGGAGCTGGCTTTGGTGGGACTTTTATGATGAAAGCTTTGGCAAAGTCCTTCGCCATTCTGACAGCTTCAGCCATGGACACTGGCTTGGCATTCTTGACCAGTGTGTCCAAGGGTTCGTTCATTCTCTGAATGAACCTGGCCATGAGTTGCTCTTCATCTAGAGGTGGTGAATATTTGAGTAGAAGAGCAAAGGCCTGGTGATATTCCTCGATGGTTTTGCTCTGCTTCAGCTCTAAGAATTCGTTCATTTTGGTTTCCAAAAATCCAGGGGGACAAAATCTCTTTCTCAAATAGGTTTTAAGGTCGTTCCAGAACTGAGTATTTCTTTCCAGACGGTTGGTGTCACAGTGGTTCCTCCATGCCACCCTGGCTATTTCCACTATTTTCAGCCTGGCAAGAGCCATTTTCTCTGCTCATTGTAGCCTGTGACGTCAAAATATTCTTCCATGGCTTCCACCCATTTCTCCACAGCCTCGCCCAGGTTCTCCCCTTCTCCTTTGAAGGGTCCTAGTGGCTGAGTCCTATGAAGAGCCTTGTTTTGCGAACATCAGGGTCAAGCTCATCATCTTCAGAGAGAGGGTTTGGCTGACGGCCATGGTTTCCTCGTCTCATGATTCTACCAAAAATTATATATTATTAAATTTTTATTTTGATATCGTCCACGAGATCCTAAGACTTAAGAGGTTCAAAAAACAGTCTCTTAAACAAGACAATGATCTTATTGGAGATCTATGACATATGACTGATAATATTTTTTTCTTTATCAGTTCGTCCATAAACAATCACTTATACAACAGGGAATTTTTCTCCAGAAAACATTTCTTTATTTATATAAAAGTTGCAATATGTACATAGAGCAGCTCGGCTCTAGAATTCAAAATCTTCTTGGGAGACGTATAAGACGACGGTACTAGGCCAAAGCCATGCCCTGATACAAACGTTCACTTACAAGGGAGCTATTATCTTCTCCTTAGGAATAAAGCCACTAAGGAGTCTGTAGACTTGGCATGAAAGTCTAAAATTCTGAGGCGTTGAATGATATAGAATTACACTATGTACCATTTTCAGCTTTAACAGGATCATTGCCAATGAGAGGTTCTGCTTCAGCATTGCACGCCGGTCGCAAGAGGCATGGACATAGTGCCCTGCAAACCACTTATGCTGTCATCTCTCCGTTGGGTCAAGAAAATATAAATCCTCGAAATGGCGTGCAAGTCTTGCTCGTCTTGTTCGAGTTGAAGTGGAAGAGATGAGATGCTCAAAGGCGAACGCAATCATGTCTTATGATGACTAGGTGAGGTCGGGAATACCAGATAAGTATGGAACTTCAATCTATAAAAACAATTTCTTTGATTAAAAATTCTTTTTTAAAGAAGCTTACGGAATGAAAATACATTATGAAAATGCTTTTTTCTGAGTTTTTATCAATTTCTGATAAGAATTCATTTATCCTATTAGCTTTCAACAACGCTCTGATACCAGCTGTGAGGTCCCTGCCCGCCTGCTCAGGGGCTCCTGCTGATGGCAACCTCCCGTGCTGCGGGGCGGGGGTCCTACACACTTGGAGCCTCGCCCGCCCCGCAGATATCCAGGATGAGAGGCTAGCCCAGGGGGCAGTCCCTCCGACGGGCCCGGAAGACTCCCCTCGCCCGAAAGGCACGGGCGATTCCGCCAGAAAGGAAAAAAATCTTTTAACTAGGAGATTGCTCTAACGAGTCAAGTGTTGACTAAGTTAAACTGATCTGACCGAACCTGAAGTCACATGGTCAGATCAAGAATAGACTTGCACTTGGTCCATGGAGTCACCGCTTTTTTCCTCATTTCCCGATGATCCCCTCCCACAGAACAAAGTCTTCTCAGGATTTAAACTGATTAACGTAACTAATCGTATCTAGTTGTTTCTCAGGAATCCTCCGATCCAGCCTCTGGAGGACCATGGGTTAGCCAACCACCCATTAGCCAACCACCCGACCATTGAATTGGTGGGATTCCTTTATAAAGATTTGATTGGGTTTTTTCCCGGGTATCGAGGAAAAGAGTTCCCAGGCCCCCTAGCCGGTGATTCATGCAAAAATCAAATAGGCATACCAGGTACACACCCAATATGAAATTGCCATTTATAACAAATAGGCATACCAGGTACACACCCAATATGAAATTGCCATTTATAACAAATTCGACTCGCTTTAAGACAATCCTTGAATAAATTCATAATATTTCCAATCATCATTTTCCAAAATTCCAAGTCCATTGTATTACAAAAATGCATCCTTTGAACTCTCCGTTGAAGACCAGCTGGCCAACCAACGAGATCCAGTATCAAATTTTTGTTCCCAAAACCTTTCCTTTTTGTCCATCAGATATCTTCCTCAAGGTACGCTTGGGTGTCCTAGCAACCGCGAGCCCATGCATCGCCTGGTCCGAACCCTCTAGGATCCTCCTTAGGTGTCCTAACACTTCACTCAAGGACCGCTTCGTCGATCCTCGCCCATCGTACCAGAAGCGCACCATTTTAACCGTACCGAGGCTGATCAAGACCTCGGCAGGCTTTGCTGCGAGACGGGCGACGTCCCTTGACGCCACCACAGCTGTTCCAACGAACCTCCTCTTAGAAAAACATAAGCCAAATGCTTCCTCCAACATTCTGGCGTAAAACCGTCCTTTGAATGAAAAACAGAGTTTCCAATGTAAGTAAGATTCCAGTTTGAGATCGGTTCCAAAGACCCTTTTTCCAATAACTCCTAGTTTTATAATGAGGATCCTTGATCTCTCATGAGGGTAATCTACCCGTCATTTTATCCATTTGTCCAACTAGATTCTTGGTGAGATTGGTCACGAAAAAAACTAGATTAGTTCCGGTAGTCTATTTTTTGGATTTAGTAACTGGAATTGATCACGAAGTTTTTGTCTGATTCAGTTCGAGAGAAGGATAATTAGGTTTACTCTCTGACCTCACATAGTCTAACTAAATTCATTCAGTTTAGTTCTACCAGGATTCCTTTCACCTAAACATCTAGTTTTTGGATAAATATCCATTTAGTGATTTTACCAATTCAATTATCCAAGATATTCTTTTTTCCACATAAATTCTCAACCTTAATTCATTAGGTAGAATTATGATGGAAATTCATCTTTTGACATTAGAATTTAATTCAAATCCATCTTTTCTCAAATATCATGGAAATTCATCTTTTAACTAAAATATCAATACCTATTTTTTAAAATAAACTTGAAATCCTTCTTTTTCTCATTTCAATGAGTGTAATCCAATTATCATGGGAATTCCTCTTTTCCATAAATTAAATCTATTAAAATTCTTCTTAAAATTATATAAAAAATAATCATTAATTTCTTTAAGCTAAAAATTTCACTTTTCTCATCTAGACATTTGAATTCCAATATAGTGGGAATTCCTCTTTTATCATTTAAACTTATCTATGCAAACTAAATTTTTCTCTTAAAATTTAAATAAAAATCTCCATTAATTTCTTTTCACTAGGAATTACACATCTTCATTTAATTAATTGGATTCCAACATGGTGGGAGTTTCTCTTTCATCATAAAAATTTATCTATACAAAAAGATAAATTTAACTATATTTTCTCTTAAAAATTAAATAAAAATCTTCATTAATTCCTTTGCACTAGGAATTATACTTTCCTTATTTATATATTTGAATTTCAATATGGTGGGAGTTCTTCTTTCATCATAAAAATTTATCTATACAAAAAGATAAATTTAACTAAAATCTTTCATAAAATATACATTATTTAGCATTCTAATTTTTTTCTCTAAATCATTGGAATACATGGATTTCCAATGTCACGGGGATTACTCTTTTAACATAAAAATAAATTACTAGAAATTTCTCTTTTTTCTAAATTTACTAATTATACATAAACATAAAAATCAATTTCTCCATGATTACAATGAGAATCATTCAATTAATCTAGGATGATAATTCCTAGAATATGGTAGGAAGTCCTCTTTTCATATTATGAATGAAAATGTTTTATGTGTTTATTTTACAGAAATTTTACCATAGATCCGCTGATATTATTGATAATTCTCAATTTAATTGAAAGAATGAAGTTTAATATTATTGATATGATTAGAATAACCACTAATTGGATCATTATCCAATTATGGATTGATTCATAATTTCTCTATGAAATAAATATCATAAAAGCATTAAAAAGCCATTATTTTGGCCTCCAATTAGACAAGTATAGAAATTACTTTTGGATTAGAGAAAAGCTTCATGAGAAGCTTCATTTGGATTGAGAATAGGTCATAGAAATGACCTTTCTTTGGGGGGGGGGAGAGAAATGCTTAAAAACCATTAAAATTAAGCATAAATAGAAATTTATGTGTTTCTTTATTACAATTCATAAAAGAACTTCAATAGTAATCAAAAGACATTCAAATTAAAGCATCTCAAGCTCGAGAGGGGTTGAGAAGAGAAGCATTTGGAGTTTTAATAAGAAAAAGATAATAATCCACACTTTACCTTCTAATTTACTTGATTCTTTGATCACAGTAGAGGCACCCAACCAATCAATTGGTTTGGTATGTTGTAGGAGTCACCAAGGAAGATTGAAGAGAGAGAGAATCTCCAATCTCTTCAATTTTGTAGAGGTTTTTAGAGGATAATAGAAATTAAGCTTAGTTTAGAGTAATACCGGCATAGTTTAATTCACAGATAATAATACAAAGGAATGAGGGTCTATTTATTGGAGAGGGAGGCCACTATAACTGAGTCCAACTGAGTTCTAGAATTTTCCACCTTCAGTTTGGCTGAATTTGGATAAGTTTTGGACTAGTTTGGCTCCCTTTTTTATTTGGTTTGATCTAGAGAGAGGAGAGATAAAAATATCCTATTATTTTTGAGTTTTAAACTCATCCAAGCATGTGAAGTAGGTGCCTCCTTGAAGGTCTCCCTTTTCCTTACACAAGTGTCAAAAATGAATGATTTCTCCAAAATATCTCATTTTTTTATTATTAATACTTCATAATTTTTAACTAATAAACCTAGTACTTGGTCAACCCTCATCTTATGTGGGCATTTACTCATTTTTGGGTATTTTCTTTTATTCTTTGGATTTATCTTGTCCCAACACTTGGATTAATCTTATTGGTCCATATAGGAATCTTAATTAGACCATAATATTTTTTTTTTCAAAAATCTAGACCCTTAGGCTAAGGTCTTCTGAATCAACTTTAATTAATTCCCCCAATTTTGATTTACCACTCTCTAGAAATTTTTTATCTCACTCGGCAAAACAAGGAAAAATGATATTTTCTTGTATTTAGAAACATAGAATGATTACAAGGGATTGAAGTAGAGGCTTATTTGATATTCAGGCTGAGGAGGAATCTTACAATTTATGTCTAGTGCTTTCTTGATCTTTTTTCAGCTTCTTCTCAAATGCCTGGTTCTGTATCTTGTGCGACGACCATCTCATGACATATCATTTTTTAATATGTTTGTCTGTCCTCTAGGCACTTCTGGTTGACTTGAGCTCAATGGAGTTTGTTGCTCCCTTTCCAATGGCTTACTATGTAAGTTATGCATTTATCTCCTCAACTGTCAGATTTGTGCCTTCAGCCACCACTGGCCATATAGTAGGCACATTATGTGGGGGATGGTCAATGTTCTTGTCCACAGCCCATGTATGCATGATGTCATTATTGCAAAACCACATCATTTGACTAGTTTTCCTAGCAGCATGGAACCTTGTTGAAAAAAGAGATGGTGCAGGTACTCCTTTTGCACATCCTACAATCATTCGACCACACTTACTACTACCTATATAACCCAAACACTTTACTTTGCTTCCCTTTGGAGTTCTCCTAATTGCCCAAAATGTCTTGTGTATGGGTGCTTCCTTTATGATTTTGTCACTCGTTTCATTTCTTGTGTCCACATCTTCATCCATGAAGGCTATTTTCCTACGACGTCCTGTAGACTTCCTATCTCTCACGTGCACGTTGTACTCAGGTTTGTGACTAGCATCATCATCCACATCAATTACATTACATTGTTGTCTCTTATGCCAGGCTGATTTTCGATCACTTGCCAAACGTTTTGGGGCCTTGTATATAGGTGTGTCTGCAGCAGCAGTGTTACTCTTTATTGTCCTTACAACTTGTGATGGTCTTGGAGTCTGTGCATTTTTCCTCTAAATGAGCTTTTCAAGACTTGGACCTGCTCCGATATGCTTGCCCATCATGTATGAATTTTTCTTTGCACTCTGTAAAATAAAGCATTAGCCATGTCTGATACACATGCATTGTAGAGTGTTATTTTTTGTTTGAAACCCTCCCTAGCTAACCAGCTTCCATGTTTAGACTCTGACAAGTTTGTTCGTGGTGTACATGATTGATCACTGCTTTTCTCCACCTATGCAATAGTTAGAGACATATTAGAAACATCAATAAAGACACTAGTTTTAAAGACACTGGTTTTAAAGATAATGATTCTTATACATACCGAAATCATTACATTGCCCCAATGTGCAATGCTCACTTCCCACCAGCTCAGCCAAAGATCCATGGCCTTTTTTGTTGACTCAGTCTTCTACTTCTCGCACATGCTCTTATGCATGCCTTGGAAGGCCTTTATAACATACTTTGCGGTATGAATATTTAGGCTTTGTGCCCAATGAAATAAACATGAGCGTTCCCGACCTTTCATTTCTTGTTCCGCGTCATTGTAGACTTCTCTAATGGCATTCCAATTTGCTTGGGCTTCATCTGCCACCATGAAACCAAAGAAGTTTGCCTTTTCAAATCCGTGTGCCATCATGACATTATTTATGTACTCCCAAAACAATACTTGGGAAGTCTTATCATCCTCTTTCATCTCGTAAATTGCAATAGTTAGAAGCTCTTGCAGGTTGCAACTAAAAGTAATATGCTAAAATAGATAATAATTAAAAAAAAATTTAACAACAAGCCATTGTTACTACCTTGGATCATAAATGTGACAAGCCATTGTTACCCAATCCATGATGTGTTTAGTGTGGTGAAACTGGGTCCAAGCTCTTCTTAGATCACCATTCTATGAATGCCTCATTCTATTGACGAGCTCGACACATGAGGTTTGTCCTTTAGTAGACATCTTGAAAACAAAACAACGTTCAGTTTCATTCCCTTGACCTGAAAATTGGCTCCCATGGAAGAAGTCATAATTGCAATCCCTCTTTAAAATAACGACAAGCCATTGTTACTACCCTGGATTATAAACGTGACAAGCCATTGTTACCTAATCCATGATGCGTCTAATGTGGTCAAATTGGATCCAATCTCTTCTTAGATCACCATTCCCTGAACGCCTCATTCTATTGACGAGTTCGACACTGCTGGTCCCTTAGTAGACATCTTGAAAACAAAACAACATTCAGTTTCATTCCCTTGACCTGGAAATTAGCTCTCATGGAAGAAGTCGTAATTACAATCCCTCTTCAAACGTAGCAAGTCATCATAGCCAAATGATGACTTACGTGGTCCTTGGCGTGCGCGTGCTATTGACCTTCGAAACCTAAAAGAAAGCAAATTTTAATCATTTTGTATATATGGCGTTAACAAATGCTTCTCTAATTTAACTCACCATTTCTCCAACTAGCGGGACGAGTTCTTCTAGCACATTATTGAACTCTTTATCACCAAGCTCATGTCCTTGATCTCCTTCTTGGACTAATGAAGTTAACACCAACTTCTTGGCAACACACATCTGCATCTTCCTTGGACCAGTACTTGCATCTACTGTAATTACTCTTTGAACCATTGCTTTAGTCTTATCAAGCAATGCCTTTGATGTTCCAGCTTGGACACCATGTGAATGAGTTCCGGTGTGTATTAAAAGCCGTGTTAGGCTATCATCACTAGGCATGACATAATACACATAGCACGCACAAGATTCCTTTTGCAAGTTGCTGGCTTTTCGCAATAGTGACAATTGAGCTTTCCATCATTAATGGCTAGGACACCAACTGCACAAGTTTTCTTTATGCACCCTTTGAAATTAATGTCATTTGGGAAGCCATTGTTCAAATACCAAGGGCATGTGGTGTGCAAACAATGCATTTCACCAATGTAATGGCTTATCCTACACACCCCTGTGGAAAGTTGACATTCGATGTAGCTACCTTTGTCCACATGTGGCCATTGTACTTATGATCCATACCATCCATGCCTGCTGGGTGCTGCAGAACCCATGGTGGCAGGAAACTCAAATATTACATCCCCATCATAGAACCTAGGAAGCTCATTCACCTTAAACACCCGTGGTATACGCCTCACCAACATTGTCAAAGTGTTTTCTTTCCTCATGTTCAATAAGAACTCTACAGTGCTTTTGGATATTTCAAAGGTGAAATTACTACATGGTTGGGTAACTGGGTGTATAGAGGCATTGCATGATGTATTGGCTTTTGAGCTTACACATACCTTATATGTAAGAGATATCAGGTCATCAAGGAGGTAGAGCTCCTTGCCTTCTATATCTTGAAGTGGAACAAGGGCAACACATGTCTCTTTATCTTATGTGATTGTGATTGTCTCTAAACCCTTGAATTGTGAAGGTAAACATTTTCGCATAAGAAATTATTTGTTCACAAAGCCTTTGCCATTGCTCAAAGGCACCCTCATCTCTAAAAAGAATGTGGGGGAGAGGGAGAGCTTCAAACCCTAGCAAGCAAACACACACACACACAAGACACACACAAGACACACACACACACACACAAGACACACACAAGAGAGAGCAAGACACAAGAGAGAGATGGATAGCTAAATTTTCTTCTATCTTCTTCTTCTCTACTCAACCAGCATAACATAAAGATAAGAGTACACACTATATGGGTTAGTACTCAACTCCTACAATATACAAGGGTCGGTCCATAATGTGAATCTGATTAAATGATGTGTGTATGTGATGAAAATGGATGTGAATGTGTATGTGAAGAATGGATGTGGATGTGTATGTAAAGAATGGATGTGGATGTATGCGAAAGAATAGATGTGAATGTGTATGTGAAGAATGGATGTGGATGTGTATGTGAAGAATGGATGTGGATGTGGATGTGTATGTGAAGAATGGATGTGGATGTGTATGCGAAAGAATGGATGTGGATGTGTATGTGAAAGAATGGATGTGGATGTATGCGAAAGAATGGATGTGAATGTGTATGTGAAAGAATGGATGTGGATGTATGTAAAAGAATGGATGTAGATGTATGTGAAAGAATGGATGTGGATGTGTATGTGATGAAAATGGATGTGAATGTGTATGTAAAGAATGGATGTGGATGTATGTGAAAGAATGAATGTGGATGTGTATGTGAAAGAATGTGATGGATGTGGATGTGTATGTGAAAGAATGTGATATGATGTAAAGAAATGTGATGTGACATGAATATATGTGGATGTGAAGTGATAAATGTGAATGTATGGATAAATGTGGGTAGTCGTACATGTGAACGATTGGATGGATGTGGATGAATGAAATGAGATGTGTATGAATGAGACATGATGTGGATGTGATGTGGGTGGGATGAATGAGATATGATGTGGATAGATGTGATGTGATGTAATGTGGATAGAATGTATGTGATGGGATGGTGATGAGATGATGAACGTGATGGATATGAATAAATGTGATGTGATGGATGTGAATGGATGGAGATGATGTGATGTGAAATGGATAGATGTGAGTGAATGAGATGTGATGTGAATCGAGATCTGAATGAATGAGATGTGATGTGAATCAGGATCTGAATGAATGAGATGTGATGTGAATCAGGATCTGAATGAATGAGATGTGATGTGAATCAGGATCTGAATGAATGAGATGTAATGTGATGTGAATCGAGATGTGAATGAATGAGATGTGATGTGAAATGGATGTGATGAGATGTGACGGATATGAATGGATGATATGTGATGTGAAGATGAATGTGATGTGATGTGATGTGAGACGGGATAGATGTGAATGAATGAGATGTGATGTGAATGGATGAGATGTGATGGGAATGGATAAGATGTGATGGGATGTGAATTGGGATAGATGTGAATGAATGAATGTGAGGTGATGAGATGTGGATATGGGTAGATGCGAGTGAACGAGATCTGATGAGGTTAAATGAGGAAAGATGTGATCAGATGGAAAATGATGTGATTGAAAAATGATGTGATTGGATGAGAATGGGAATACATATGAAAATGATGTGATTGAAAAAATGATGTGATTGGATGAGAATGGGAATACATATGAAAATGATGTGATTGGAAAATGATGTGATTGAAAAATGATGTGATTGGATTAGAATGGGAATACATAGGAAAATGATGTGATTGGAAAATGATATGATTGAATGAGAATGGGAATACATATGAAAATGATGTGATTGAATGAGAATGGGAATACATATGAAAATGATGTGATTAGATGAGAATGGGAATACATATGAAAATGATGTGATTGAAAAATGATGTGATTGGATGAGAATGGGAATACATATGAAATGGATGTCAATTAAGTAATGTGGATTGATGTGGAACAATGTGGAAAGACGAGAGTTCATTATAGAAATTGTATTTATGACCTATTTTTAAGTGACTGTTTTATGTCAAGAATGCTGGGGAAGCATTTTGACCATCTTGTGAATGAGGTCGTGGAGACCTAACTAATAAAGTTACAACAGCTGACGTAGAATCAACGGAGGACGTCTCGCGTAGCAAGGTTGGCCAAGGTCTTGACCAGCCTCGGTTCGATTTAAATGGTGAGCTTCCGGTACGGTGGATGAGGGACCAAGGAAGCGGCCTATGAGTGAAGCGCTAGGTGACCTGCGAAGGATCCTAGAGGGTGCTGACCATACGGTGCTCGGGCTTTGGGTCACCGAAGATACCCACGCATGTGTTGTGGAAGATATTGGAACAAGGAGTAAGAGTTGTTTTCTAAAACCGGGCATGGATCTGGTTGATTGACCTTGCTGGTCCTCAACGAATGAGTCCATGGCTCTTTTATATGGATTTGTTGGTTGATCTTGCTGATCTTCAATAGAGATTCCATCTTGATTTTTATAAGTGAATATATTGCCGGGTACTATGAGCTAGGAACTATCGAAAAGGCCCCTGAGTGGATAGGTGGTTTGAGCATTCTGGTTACCAATGATGCCATAGGTACACCGATGAAGGAATGAGTGGAAATTAGGATTCAACCGGATATTTGGAGAATTATGATCAATGACACTATGATTTCATTAAATGATTATTTTAAAGACAACTGAATCTGTGAAAAATGAAATTTCATATTGGGTGTGTAAGTGGTGTGACTAGCTTTAAGTTTGCATGAATATCCAGCTAGGGGGCCTCGGAACTCTTTTCCCTGGTACCCGGGACAAAACCTAAGCAAATTCCTGATTGGATCCCATCACTACAATGGTTGGGCAGTTAGCTAACCCATGGGACTGGATGGGGTTAGGCTGGACTGATGGATCCGTAAAATGAGACTCAATTCTGTTATCGTACGATAGATAGTAAATCTCGGATAAAAATTGCTCTATGGAAAAGAATCAACGGTTGTGCCTCTTAATGAGGAAAAAAGCATTGGTCTCTATGATCCAAGTGCAAGTTTCTTCCTCGATCTGACCGAGTGTCTTTGTATGTTCAGTCGGATCAGTTTGGTTAGTGATGACCTTGACTATGTTAGAGTAAAAATATCCGTGGAGGAATCGCCCGTGCTTTTCGGGCGAGGGAAGTTTTTTCGGGTTCGATTTTGGAAGAACCGAGGGATTAGTCTCATGTCCAGATATCCGTGGGGCGAGGCCTCGAGTGAGGGACCCTGCCCCATGCAAGAAGTGCTACTCCCGCTGCTAGCACCCCCCCGAATTCATTGCGCGGAGGGGACAGGGATCTTTCATGTGAGTGAGGTGCATTGAGCAACAAATCAAAACTTGTTTCATCCTCACTAAGTGACGTACTAGAACTTGTTTCATCTTCTGACTTTCCTTGGATCATCAGGTTTTCATTATGTTTGTCCATGATGCGACAAGAACAAACTTGCTTTCAGGCTTTTGTATCTTGTGTCGCACATATCTGAGCATTACATGTGGCATGCCACATGTAATGCCACGTAATACATAAGGCATACCACGTGTGTTGCCCAAGCATGGCCATATGTAATGCCCCAATGTGGCATTACACATGCCAATGATGTGCAAGCCATGTGTATTGCCCACATTTAGGTAATACACGTGGCTCGCCACGTGTATTGCATGGCAGCGCCATGTGTATTGCCTGGGTTTCGGGCAATACATATGGTGCTCCCATGTGTATTACCCATGCTCAGGCAATCCACGTGTGTTACACATGCAACACACGTGGAAATGCCATGAGTATTTCCACGACCTCAGGTAATATACATGGCGCTGCCATACCACGTGTATTGCATGGTAGCGCCATGTGTATTGCATGGTAGCGCCATGTGTATTGCCTAGGTTTGGGCAATACACATGGTGCTCCCACGTGTATTACCCATGATTAGGCACAATACACGTGGTGCTCCCACATGTATTACCTATGATCAGGCAATACACATGGTGTTTCCACGTGTGTTACACATGCAACAAACATGGCAGCACCACGAGTAATGTTCAACCTCGATTAATACACATGGCACTTGGTAGCATGGGAAACACTGCTAAAACGTCTCTCTCTCCCCCATTATTGCGCAACCACCCTCTTGCCCTCGAGCCACCCTCTTGTGCCCAGTCACCCCTCTTGCACCCTCTACTCTCCCCTATCACACTTTCAAGCCCTAATCTCCCTCTCCTCTCCCACTTTCAAGCCCTAATCTCCCTCTCCTCTCCCACTGGTGCCCTCTCCCTCCCACTAGTGCCCTATCCTCTCCCCTCTCATCCTCTCCCTCAAACACTTTCCACTCTCACCCTCTCTCCCTCAAACTCTTCCCACTCTATCCCTCTCACCCTCTCAAATACTCCACATCCCCTCAATCCCTTCATCTCAAACCCTCTCCTCCTGCTGCCTTCTAGCACATATTTTGAAACCCTCTCTTGTACACATTCTCTTTCACTCACAATCTCTCTTGGCATAGCAAGAAAGTAGCATAATGCCTCCCTAAACTTGTTTACAATCTAAGGGCTTCACCCAAAAATCCAGACAAGATTGCACTATCTTAGGATATGGGCATATCACAAGTTGCCACATAAAGCAACATGACCAATACATCTAGATTACAAGTTTTAAAACGAGGCCTGCTTCTACAATGCCCAACAATAATTGTGCCACTAGAGCAGTGCCACACTTAAAGAGAAACCCATAAAGGATAATTTCAGCCACACTTAAAGATCGACACATCTCCACAAATTGGGTGGAGGATCATTTGGTTGATGATCAACACCGTCTTCCTAGAGTACTTCTATGTCACCTCCTCACAAACTCTACAATCTGTATGAACGAGGATTGCATTGAAAAAGGATTGATTAAAAGCATGGAAGAGAGCACCTACCAAATGTCAATTGTCTTGGAGAGCTTCCCGTCCCCAAGCACCTATTCCATTCGATCATCAAAGTGCAATTGGCCCCAACCTATCATTGTCTGAAGAGTTTGATAGGGTACTAGAGCAAGCAGAAGGATGGCAACACATGGTCGGGATGATATTTGTTGTCTAGGATGGCAATGTTTGTCTCAAAGCTTGGCAAGAATGGACAAAAACAACACAAGCTAATAGAGACAAGGATCCAAACGTGAATTGCATGGGTAGAGAAAGTTCTTACGCATCAGGGGACCTAACAAATCTAAATGGGTGAAGCTTCCCATGTAACTCCTCTCTCAATTGGTGTTCAAGGTATGTGTGTGCCTCATAAACACCCTATAATAAGGTTATATTTTGATTTCCATAGATGTTTTTTCTAAAACAAAAATGTATTATAGTCTAAGTTTAATGCACATACCAAAAGAAGGTCAATGGCTTCTGTGAGCAAGGGAGTTAGAGAGTACAATCAAAATGCAAACATGTTCGATAAGAATTACAAAGACATCCTCAAGGAGACGGAGGTGATATTTACAAAGAGAGGACATGAGCTAGCACAAATAGCCAACCCCGACTACAGTAAAGAGTTCTTCAAGAAGGTGATTTCTTACCAGGTTTACGTTGAAAAGGCGAGTCGATTGACTACTCCCAAGCTAGTAGAGATTGCTCGTATGCATATTCCAAATGCAGAGTAAGATCACACATTTTGTCTTGATGCATTAAACTTTTTTAATATGTAGCAAGACACATAAAGTTGGTTCACAATGCAAGAAATGTAGGCTCATGGACATATTGGCGAGTGGTGAGTTCCTAATGAGAGACGCCCAGATTCCTTCTTTGGACAGAGCATTCTTCGGGTGGATACATCGCCATGTATACTGGTTCCAATTGATCGAGTGCACGCTATAGCTCTATGCAAAGTTGGAGGATACCTCACCCGCCATAGCAGACATGCACGAGAGAGAGAGAGAGAGAGAGAGAGAGAGAGAGAGAGAGAGAGAGAGAGAGAGAGAGAGAGAGAGAGAGAGAGAGAGAGAGAGAGAGAGAGAGAGAGAGAGAGAGAGAGAGAGAGAGACAACTCTAGAGGTGGGTATCGTGGATGCCTTGAGTGGATGCCTTGAAAGCTTTTAGGAAGATGTGTTTGAAAAGACATCCTAAGGTGGAAAGGGAAAATGTGTGCCACCCTAGACCCTGACCAGTAACCACACTTATCGTGCATAGCACGGCGCCTGGTATATAGGTATGTAGTAGCATAATCGATACTGTGTGTCTTATTTTATTGTTAGTCTATGGTATTGAAAGAGTATTCGAATGTTTTTATATTAGGTGGTGGAGACATTGTGTGTGTAATCGGATATGTATTCCCAAGCACCATTAGACGCATGGTGCACAATCCGAGAGAGAGGAGACGGGATTGTACCTTGAGTATTAGATCGATGAGATATGGGGCAAGGAGACATGGACATCTTGCCCACGGTGGATAGACTACCCCAAGGGAGACTTTTCTCTTAGGTGAGGCTGAGGAGTTTTAGAGTAAGTATCATTGTACAATACAAGGAGTTTATAATTGCTATATAAGTTGGATGTAGGAGCAAAGAAAGGTAAGAAGCTGGCCATCAAGTAGCAACTCAAGGATAACAGCAAGAAGGCGGCCATACACATCTCCATCATCCACGGCCATGACAGAAACGGCCAAAAAGAGGACATGACTAGAGTGGGAAGGGAAGACGATGATGAGGATGTTGAGGATAGCACCCCTCGATGTTGAGGATGACAAGAGCGTTGGTCGGTGGGAGTCCCATGCCAAGGGGTGATGAAAAGATGATCCTAGAAGGTGAGAGCAAAGAGCAAGGGACGAAGAGTCCAAAAGAAGATGGAATAGACCTTTTGGGATTGAATAAGCCATCTTTGTGTTTTAGTATAAGTTTATCATGGGATTGTTGATGAGGATGGGAACCATGGATGCTTATGATAGCCTTGGAGGCCTACACTTGGTGTGGGGAAATTTTACTACAAATCTTGCTCTCTCCAAGTTCGAGCATGTAGTTCCACGATGGAACATGTCTAAGGAGGTGCGTGTGGAGTTATCCTTTATAGAATTGAGATTCTACATGCCGACAGCACTATGGTTTGTCCTCTACATGCACATCACTTGGGGATTGCAGTGCGAGAGGCAAAAAGTTACAATTTAACATTATGTAGGACTTTGTTCATGTGCCTCCCGCCGCAATACATGTATATCATGTCAAAAGATGGATGAGAAGAGGTGAGTGAAAGAGTGTATTATACTCATTTTATTTTTAAGTGAACCACCATGATTTCCCTAACGTAGTTACATATGTGTGCATGTAGGTCACTGTTTTGGTCATCGCCATCTTTACGCACCCCCATTGCACTACGTCTAGTCAACCAAAGTATGATAGGCGAGGAGGTGAGGTAGCTATTGATCATCCAAGTTTTGAGGTGGATGACGATGCCTTCATAGAGCCTACACCACTAGAGGAAACCTAGCCATATATGTTCGATGTGGACGAGAATCCCATTTGATATGTTGTTGAGCGTAGTGAGGCTTTTGTAAGGTAAGACGAGCTTCGTTTGTGGCATTCACTTCATTGCAATTTGTTTCAAGTAGTATAATCATTCTATATTCATTGGCTTTTATATTTTTATTCATTCATATATATATGTATGTAAATGAAAGAAGCGTGTATGGCCGATGGTTACTCGGGACATTCTCACTAATCGTCGAGGGGATGTAGTTCTAGATTTCTTTGCTAGAACTGGGACCCGTGCTAGAGCATGCAAGGGACTATATCGGCATTGCATTAGCATGGAGTGGGATGAGGTGTGCTTTAGTTCTTGTATAAGACCTCTTTTGCACATTTTCGATGATTTAGGGTGATAATATTTCAAGGGACACATCAGTGATTATGCCCAATGGGAGCAGCAGAGGGACATGGGGACCTCATCTCCACACGTTTAACACCACCCTCCTCCACCCATCACATTACCCATGAGTCCAACAAGGTCTAGTGCCCACTCCTATATTGACCTCTTATGCCACATATGTCCCCCATGGTTCTTCATATGATGCCCTCATCATGGGCACAACGTCGTGAACTAGCGAGGCCGCTATTCCCACCTGTACTATTTGGTAGAGCTCCCCATATGAAACCACCTTACTTCCATCATCAGCCATGGTGTGCCCTCTTTGATGTAATCCATCTCTTATAATGACAAAAAAATGATTTTTACTACATTATTTTGATGCAATTTTGTACACTTAACTTGGTGCTATGACATTATAGTTGAAGTTGCTATATAATTGTCTTAACAATAGTGAGAAAGATGGAGAGGGAGAGAGAGAGAGAGAGATTGAGTGAAAGAGAGAAAGTTTGAGTGAGAGGGAGACTGTGTTGTTATCTTTGTACGTCGTAAGTCGTGCATAGACATTCGATATTTTTATATGCTTTCAAAAGTTATTTTATATTATATTCTGAAACCTTATAAATAGATTAGAGATTATCATGTTCCACTACATTTATTTGAGAGATACATCCCACCCCACACACCCCTTATTTATTTATATTGTCATAGGTTGGGCATATACTCTATTTTCATGGCTTCATCCACCAATCCTCTAATAGTACGATGTTTGCAAGCATCT
Organism: Cibotium barometz; assembly: GCF_041138505.1. NCBI lineage: Eukaryota > Viridiplantae > Streptophyta > Polypodiopsida > Cyatheales > Cibotiaceae > Cibotium > Cibotium barometz. The sequence goes on from NC_141093.1 coordinate 26,008,266, forward strand.
TAATTAAATCTCTTGCATCTTTCATGCACCTCAAAGAAAAAGAACTAAGAGATCAGATGCCCTTTTGGAGGCATGGACAACAACGTCCGAAGTGTACACAACAGAGAAGGTGGTAGACCTTGTAGACAAAAACATGTTAGAGGTGAAAGCGGAAATAGCCATTAGAATGTGGAGAGCCTTTAACATCATTAAAGAGTAAAAAGAGGCTCATCTTCAAGGACAAGTTACCACTTCATTGTAAACTTTGGGTAGTCAGAGTAGTCAAAGATGATAGTTGAGGCCCAATAGTATTATAAGGTCTCATGTATTGTTTCTTGTGTCAACATCTCGTAGGTGTTTGTTATAATATGCTGAAGTCTTGTAATTTTTCTTTGGAATATAATGGAAGTTTCATCTTTCTATGGTGTCTTAGTTAAAAAGTAGCAACAATGAAGTTGTAGTAAATTGAGGGAAGAGAGAGAAAGATGATAGCTAAGTCCCAATAGTATTACAAGGTCTCAAATGCTTTCTTGTATTGTTGCTTATGCTCACAAAATCTCCTAGGTGGTGGTCATAATATGAAAAAGTCTTGGAATATATTGGAATTTTTATCTTTGTATGGTGTCTTTTTAAAAAATCATGCTATGAAATTGTATTAAATTTAGAGAGAGAGAGAGAGAGAGAGAGAGAGAGAGAGAGAGAGAGAGAGAGAGAGAGAGAGAGATCTCACCTTAAAACCAAAAAGCGCTTGCCAAAAAATGCTTGCCAAAAAAATAGACCAATTTTCAACTTAGTAGACATTAATTTGATATTAAGAAAGAGGTTACGTGTGATACCTTCATATAATCTTAGAAATTCCTTTATCTATGGGTTTAGTTCTTAAAAATAATTATACATATAAATGTGCATATTATAACCATAGTAATGTTTAGATTTTACTTCATTCAAAGGGATTTTTGAATATTAAAGAATGTTATGAGAAGAAAGCATGTGGCTTGAACACAACTAATACTTGAAAACCTGAGGGGGAGTGTATTATTATATAACCTTGAGATCCAAAATTGTACAAGATTCTAGAGAGAGATGAAACTCTAGAAATAGAAAGTCAAGTTGTAATAATTAAGAATTAGAAAAATCAAGGTCAGGTTCAAGCTTTAGAGAAATAAAAGGATTTATGACCTTGAGAGAAGAATAAGGACTAATACAAATGTATGTTTAGGCCTTCGGGAGAAGAATAAGGACTAATACAAAAGTATGTTTAGGCCTTAGAGAGAAATTTAGAGCAAAGCCCATTTATAAGTTAAACCAATGCTATCATATAGTAAATGAGGAGAGATTATCCTAGATGGATTCTCTCCTAGATTTTAGGAATAAATAATGCAAGAGAAAGGTCTTAAAGAAATAATAACAACCCCAAAGATCTACTTTGGAAGCATCAAGTTGGTTGAAGAGATCGAAGCTTAAGATCCTGAATTCAATACCTCAGCATTAAGATTAGAGAAAAATGACTAAAGAAACTCAGTTGAAACCTTGGTGGAGAAGTAAGAGAAGCTTTATGTCGGTCACAAGACTCTAGTGCAAACGTAACCTAGAGTGTCCATGCCTTGGGAAGGATACTCCTTTGAGCACTTACTCATCTGAGAACCTAAGTCACGACCCCACCTTGATCCACCTATGTATTTATTGGTTCTTCTCAATCCAGAAGGACCAATGTTATTTGTGGTACTTTAGCGCGCGAGTGAGGGAGAGTCCATGCTTATTGTAGCTTGACTTCAAGATTCTAGGAGAATGTTATAATGACAATGATTCTCATGTGGCTCAGAGCGCGAGCTATTACTATGTTCTACTCTTAATCCAAAACGTGTTCTTGTTCTTTAGCATAGATTATATAGATTGCTTAGGGACTATATACCCCCAGATAGGATAGTTATTCATGTGGAAGACACAAAGTTTGTACAAGAATATTAAGTCTATAACCGACTCCACGTTGTATTTACATAATTTATATATATATATACGATGTTTTTCTAATTGTAAAAAATATCTTTGTTTTCTTCTTCCTTGTTTTCAAATTGTTTTGTTAAATGAAGTAAATGAAAATTGCAAAATGGTGTGACAATTAACCTAGCCTTACTTGTCCAGTATATCGAGGTTGTCTCGAGAAGATGACATAATAGCATTTGCATTTGAATATCTTCTATCTTCTAGAAATCGACACAAAAGTATCATCTTAATGCATCATTTTGAAGAGCTCTTCTTTCTAACGTGGCACAAATAGAGACAACAATGGTGTATCATTAATGACACATGTTCTAGTACTGTGTCTATGCTTGTTGCCATCAAGTCGGGATAATAAGTATATATGCATCTATACACCAAGATATCTTGTAACTCGGACACATTTGCAAGGCTATTAGTTTCTTTATCCCCAAAACCTAGATCTTTATCTCTCCAAATTTTAATAGCTGCAAAGATGGCATTATAGGAAGAATTGGAGTACTTAACCCAAAATATATTTGAGGAAACAAAGAGACATTGTTGTACAAAAATAAGATTGATATACAAATAAAGCTTTCTCCTTTGTTTAGTAGTGTCTTTAATTTCAAAATGTTAACTATATAGTTGTGTGTGACGTAATAATGGCCCATCATCAACAGATCATTAATCATGAATACCAAGTTTTTAGTGTTGCTTTTCAGTATATAATGAATGATAAGACAAGGATGGCTACATAATATCTCTCGAGTTTAGAGAGTATAATTTTTTACATCCTTACCAGGGACTTCTTATGTGGCCTCATCGTTGGGTTGATGTAAGGAAAATTTTATTATCATCAAGATTAGCTTGGATTTTTTTCCTTTCTGTGCTTCAAATCTAAATTTATCCATGACTACCAAGAAACTCAGTTTAGTAAAGGAATAGAGGGTTAGAGAGGACGGATTCAGTACTTCTTAAATGAATATTTGTCTAGGTTAAAGCATCTAAGCTTGTATCTAACTTATCAAAATTTTGTAATTATGGGATAGTATCAGAAGTTTTTCTTTGTTTGGAATAAGGGATTAGACTTCACTATTGCAATGTAATAAGAGCTTTTGATTGAATAAAGATATCTTACTTTTACAAGAGCTTTTGAGTAAATAAAGATATCTTACTTTTACTCAAGTCACTATCTCTAAGATTTAAGTGTGTAATTATCTTTTTCAAAATTTTCATCATGAGTCGAGTAGGCAAATCTTCCCAATCGGTGGAAAAACTTGATAGTGATATTCGTGAAGCCTTGCACAAACCTCAACCAGGACCTTTTCGAGATGAAGGAAATAATGTGGCCAAAATTGTTCGTAATAACTGGGTGGACACAATGTGGATAAATATTTTTATATTATTGGTTACAATTAATGAAGTAAGATGGCTTTGGCCCGCCGTCTTAAGATCACTGGTCCAACTCATTGATGTTGGAAGAGACTCATGTCAAGGAAAACCATCTAAATCAAGATCAGCTCTAAAATGGGACGACTTAAAGGTGTATCTATTACGAAGATATTGCCCACCAGGATATGAAGAGGACAAGATGAATGAATTTTTAGAATTATCCCAAGATGGAAAATCTATCAATGCATACCATCAAGCCTGTGTAAATCTAATGTGATTCACCCCATTGACGAGATAATACCATGTTGCTTACTAGGTTTGTCAAAAATCTTAATTCACCTATGTTTGTAGTGCGTATAGCAAAAGACTTCGCTAAAGTTTTTCACAAAAAAAACCCTCAATCTAGAAGAATGTTAAACCAGGCTCTATAGTAGAAGCAGTAGTGCATATAGCAGAAGACTTCGCTAAATTTTTTTTAAAAAAAAACCCTCAAGCTAGAAGAATGCCCCTGATTTCTCGTCCCAAAAAGATCATCTGGCCTAGGTGAGAACCAAAATCTACATAGGTCAAAGAAAAATAGAATTCAAAATTTAAACCAAAATTTCCAAAATGTGGGACCAAGAAGAGGGAGCTCCCAAGTATGTGATGTATCCCTACAATAGATCATCAAGAAAGATGTTATCAATGCCCCACCAGCTAGAGCATGTTATGAGTGAATGTCCCAATACCTCAAATATGAATTATTCAATGCAAAGAGCTATGGGATCTCATTTTTAACGACCAGCAGCATCTATCCAAAACAACCAAAGATCTGTTGCTCCCACCCAAAGTTATCAAAGCCCTCCACTCCAAAATTGAGGAAATCAAAGAATGAATTTTTGAGCTCAGCCATTTGCTCGCACTGTCATTGTTGTCAACTTGGAAGAAGATAATAAAGGTAGAATTCATGCGACCATTGGGCATTAAGACTGAAATCACCAATTTTCAATCATTCGAGCACCTCCACAAATTATTAAAATAAGTATTTGAGCTTTTGATTGATTCTCCAAGAAGCACTCATTCTTTCGTCTCGTCTACTTGTGAAATTTAGAGATAGAATAGAAATAAGGTAAACTATTGCAAGTCAAATTGGCCAGTGGGAGACTTTTGCTCACATGCCATGAGACATACAAACTCAAATTTCCTCTAGATGGAAACTCCACTAAATGGAAATTCAATGGCCTACCTTTACAAATTTATAATGGAATTCTTAGAATGGATTGGCTTACTCAAATTCAAGCAGATATACATTGCCATAAGGGAACCATTTCTTTTCTGGATCTTCATCAAAATAAGGTCCAAGTTATTGGAGTTACCAGATCTCCAAAGTTAAAATTGGTAAAGCCATCCAAAATTATGAAGGGGCTTAGGAAGAAAGAAGAAATTTGCCTTGTTTCTTAACTCTACCAAGAAAGACTTGGGTTCATTTGATCCTGAAAAGTTGAGTGAATATGCAGATGTATTTCTTGAGGAATTGACTGAAATGCCCCCAACCCAAGAAGTGGATCATGAGATAGACCTTGTACCTAGAGCTGAGCCAGTTGTGAGAAGGGATTATAAGATGGTTGTACCTGAAGAAATTGAAATTAAGGAGTAATTAAAGTAAATTTTAGAACAAAATTTCATCAAGCCTAGTGTATCCTCGTGGGTGTGCCACTTCTCTTTCAAAAGAAGAAGGGTGGAACTTTGAGATTATGTATTGACTATAGAGGATTAAATCAGTTTACTGTCAAGAATAAGTCTCCCAAGATCCACTAGGATTGGCGAACTTTTAGATCAATTACACAGTGTGCAAATGTTCATCAAAATTGATTTGAAAACTGGGTATTATCAAATCTAGAACAAAGAACAAGACAGATTGAAGACACCATTCAACACCAGATATGGGCACTATGAGTTTACAATTATGCCCTTTGGATTAACCAATGCTCCTGCAACTTTCAACTGACTAATGCAAGATATTTTTAGAGAATATGTGGATGATTTTGTTTTAGTATTCTTTGATGATTTTCTTGGTTTACTCCAAGAATGCAGTTGATCATGAAAATTGTGTCCAAAAAGTCTTAAATACCTCAAGGAGGCACAAACTCTTTGCTAAGAAAAGTAAATACATTTTTTTCATTGATCGCATAGAATAATTGGGCTTTACTATGTCTAAGGATGGTATCTCAACTGACCCTCATAAAATACAAGTCATTATAGATTGGCCATAACCAAAAGTTGTAAAGAAAGTTTAAGGATATCTTGGATTGACAGGGTGGTATCGTATTCATCCCAAGATATGCCAAAATTGCTTCATGTTTGACGACTCTTCTAAAGAAAGATATACCCTTCATGGGATGCCGATTTGCTAGAGTGCATTCGATAAACTCAAAACTGCTTTGGTGGACCAACCTTATACATTGAAATTACCAAATTTTGATAAGCCTTTTGAAGTGATTACTAATGCAAGTGGCTTTGCAACAATTGGTGGAAGCCTTATGTAAGAAGGAAGGCTAGTAGACTATGAGTCAAGAAAGCTCAGGCCCCATGAGCGAAATTATACATTCCATGACTTAGAACTTTTAGCAGTCATTCATGCGTTGATAGTGTGGAGGCATTATCTTCTTGAAAAAAGATTTATTTTGGTAACAAACTTCAAGAGTTTAAAATGGATATTTACGGAGAGTGATCTCAATATGCATCAAAAGAATATGGATGCATATATTACAATAGTTTGATTTTGAAATCAAGTACAAATCTAGAAAAGAAAATGTAGCCATGCAGATGCCTTAAGTCGAAAAGTATCCTTGCTTGCCATAACAGTCATATCAAATCCCCTCATAGCAGAAATCAAAGAACAAATTGAGACAAATGTATTCTTTGCTCCCATTATATCTTATCAAGACAGGAAAGAAAAATTGTTCAAGAAATGAATAAAGTTCAAGGAGATAAATTTGAATATGGATGCTTGTATTTCAATGATCTTTTATGTGTACCAACAAGCGAAGAGAATTTCAAGAATAGAATCTTAATTTAGGCTCATGACAACCCAATTGCAGGACATCCTAGTTATGCGGAGACTTTTACATTAGTTAAGAAAAATTTCTTTTGGGCTAGGAATAAAAAAGGATGTATTGAATCATGTCCAATCAATGCCTTATTTGTCAAAAGATTAAAGCTGAAAGAGTCAAGCTACCTGGAGAATTGCATCCCTTGGATATTTCGACACTAAAATGGAAGTGCATTAGTATGGATTTCATCACTGGATTGCCTTCTAGCTCTGGCCAAAGGTGGTCTCAACATAGGTTTCACATCTTATACCAATAAAGAAGAGCTTCACTACCTCAGACATTGCCAGGATATTCTTATGAGAGATCTTTTATTTACTTCTCGATTCTGGATATCATTTTTTGACGCAGTTGGGACTTCTCTTGATCTTAGCACACCTTATCATACTGAATACGATGGTTAAACTGAAAGGTTAATCATGTTATTGAAGGAATCCTTAGAGCCTTCTGTGGACGTGAGCCAAAAAGATGGTTGAACTACCTACATCTAGTCTAGTTCACCTATAATGCCTCTTATCATCGAAGTGCTGATATGAGTCCTTCCAAAGCTCTATATGGTCAAGATTGCCTTACACCCTTGACTTGGTCTGTCCCTTTAATCAAGATAGATATTTTGAAGTAAATGCTTAATGAAATGGACAGCCAAATGTAGTCTATAAGGAAAGATATCAAAGTTTCTCAAGACATATAAAAACATTATGCAGATCCAAAAAGATTGAGTCACGTGTTTAAAGAAGGCAACATGGTTTTTCTTCATGTATGGCCCAAAAGGAGTTCTTAATCCTTAGGGAAATACAAGAAGTTATAACCAAGATTCTGTGGACCTTATGTTATTACAAGGAAGATTGGAGATCATGTTACAAGTTGCTTCTTCCTCCACATCTTAAGGTTCACAACATCTTTCATGTCAGTTTACTATGCTGAACATTGAGCACATCTGAACCCTGAAGAAGTATCATCCAAACCCTAAGCACATCTTAGAAGATGATCACATCGTCATGCCAACATAAGGATATATGAATTTAGAACATGAAGAGATCTTGGATGTTTGTGAGAGAGGTATACCAAACAATGAGCGAGCATCTTTTAATCAACCACAAGTCAAAAAGTGTTGATATATGAATCGACAGTGGAAAAACAAAAAGCATTAAAAGGTGCTAAACACAATACAATAGCACCACTACATCTAAGACATAGCCAATATTCCCATGCCATTCACAAATCCATACCAATAGAGTCACGGCAATCCACCCAAAAATGTCCTAATAGTAAATGAAATAGTAAAAATAGTGCTAGTGAATATGAGTGGAAGGTGCTTACTAGTCATATGGATTGCTCCCCACCCACTAGTACATCCACCATATCATTGCCAATATGTGAAGTACTGGCCTCCTCACCTCCACTCTATTCTTGATATGAAGAAGAGGCTACACATAAGACGTGATAACCCTATTGTCCACATCCATCGAAATGCACATGTGACAAGTGTGAAGGCATGCCCTCAGGATTGGGGCTGTGCCACAACCTAGCTCCACTGCTATACCACTGACGGCATAATAGCTCCAAATAGCAAGCCATGAATGTGTATGGCTAATCTCCATGCTTCCTTACCACTTAGCACCATTAGGTCCCCTAGCCCTTCTACTGCTGCTGCAGGTGGCAAATGATGGTATACAATAGACTCCAATGGCCGCATCTGAAAGGGACTCAAATAGAGGCGTACTATCTGACAAGTAGATAGGTGGATCCATCCCCCGTCTGTGCAGATCATAATAAACAATGTAGGTGTACTATACTACAAGGACCAAAACAAGACAAAGAACATATACAAAGCACAACATAGCAAAGCATCATTAAACACCAAAATAAGAGTGGAAATACCTCTATTGTAGATCCTGCAAGCTCCACATATCCATAGGCAGAGTGAGGCATGACAATAACTTGATGCCAAATCTTAAGATCAGATACATGAGAATATCACTCAATCCACCCTACAGCATGCCCTAAAAGAAAGCACCTAAATTATAATTTGATTCTTTGAATCACACCAAGGTTTCCCATGCAACAAGAAAAAAAGATCAATCATACCTCCATTGGATGCCATAATGAGTAGCCATCCATGATCAGAAAGCGAAGATTCTAGCACTGATATCCCATAGCGCACGTGCTTCTTTGTGATCATATTCCATGTAGGTCAAGGCAAAGGACCATAAAAAAATCCTCCATAAGGGGAGATCAAGACAAATAAAATATGTAGCCCACCCGACAGGTTTCCCCTTCCTCACACACTCTCTACCTTGAGGCCGATATCTCATGGCATGCTCATGAATCTCTATGTACATGGGATTCTTCTTGTTGCCTACAAAATCTACCCCTATGGGAATGTAAACACCAAGAATAGTTATACACCTATGCTCCATCCCATCATCCATTCTATGCTTAGGAACATAGACAAAAGTACTTCTTTTCTTAGAAATCACTCAGCAAGTGTTGTCCGCACTTTTTCTTGAATAGAGACAACCAATATAACTTTGTCTCATTGGAAATATCACACATTGCAAGCAAGTTTTGCTTCTCCAATGTGGCGAAGCTTTCACCCTGCCACTTCAATGCCAAGACTCTCCTCCACCACTCTTCCCCAAGTGAGGGATCAATAATATTCAAGATCTATCCATAATAAAAATAATTTTAAAAAACTAAAAATAAGATATTATAGCAATAAAAAGAGCAGGGCATATTGTTGAAAGACCCGATTTCCAAGTTGTCATAGAAAGTTACCTTTCTAATCCTGTCATTGTACTTTCTAGTCAATTCATCCATTTCCTTAATCTCTAACTTTCTCAACTCTTCCTTAGACAAAGAAGACCTCATTGGTTCTAGCTTCTTGTGTAAATTTTTGAAGAACTAAACCTATGAAAACCACATTATGCTATCACCAACACAAAATATCCAATTCAAAGAAGACCTCATTGGTTCTAGCTTCTTGTGTAAATTTTTGAAGAACTAAACCTATGAAAACCACATTATGCTATCACCAACACAAAATATCCAATTCAAAGACACTTGATGCTTGTTGCATATGCCCTTGTCTTATTGTATATTTAAACATCTTAAATGGTAAAGTTGCACATGTGAAAATGTCTTATAAACATCAAATAACTTACATTATATACCAATCTGCCCAAGTATAATGGAAACCAAGGCTCAGCTCCCTTGGTGTACTTCTTCCAAATTTTTGCAATGAGCTTGACATCCTCATCGAGAAAATCTTTCAAATAATCTTCTGGATTTGTCAAAAAAATGTTGGATGTGTTCATCAATTCATCCCTCAAAGAGGTGAACATGCACATCACAAAATCAAAATTGGGTTGACCTGCATTTTCTTGGTGGCATGGAGAGCTTGAAGTTCCTGGTCTACATCAAAGAGATGGAGAGATGGAGGGATGAAGAGCTAGGGTTTGTGAAGAGAAGGATTGCTTGTGTTCAGACCAAGGGCAAGAGAAGGGTTTGTTGCTTGCAAAGGACTGAGGGCAAACAACCAAAAAAAAAATCGAGCGCCCACTAAAAATTTAATAAGTAAAACATCTCTTCTCTCTCTCTCTCTCTCTCTCTCTCTCTCTCTCTCTCTCTCTCTCTCTCTCTCTCTCTCTCTCTCTCTCTCTCTCTCTCTCTCTCTCTCTCTCTCTCTCTCTCTCTCTCTCTCTCACACTTTCTTAAATTTTTTGGTGAGAAGCATTTCAAATTTTGTGGTGTGAGGATTTTAAATTTTAGGTGAAAAGCGCTACAAATTCCTTAAATTTTAATTATTTCATGATTTTTGTTGTGAGAAATCTTTTAAATTTCTTTCATTTTATTTAATTTTTTACATCAACATGGCCATCACTCTAAGCATAAATTGAGCCATCGTGTGATGAGATCAAAAGGCCATCTCTCTAAGGATAAATTAGGATTAAAAGGCCATTGTCTAACAATAAATTGTGCCATCATGATGATATAAAAAATAGGACTGAAATGCCATCACTCAAATAATAAATTGGATCAGCTAAGAATAAATTGGACAGTACGAGAGTTGTTTTCCTTGAATACATACCCAATCACACTTTCTAAATTGTTTGTGTGTTGGTCGTCCAGGGAGTTCTTTTTACTATGCCTATATCCTCAATATCTCCATGTTATTGTTGGCATTTTAGAAGTGGAATGATTCAATGTTGAGATCTGTTTGGTTCTTTTTCTTTTCTGTGTGTGTCTATATCAAACAATCAGTAATGCCTTGCTATGTCACAATATATGGACCTGCCAGAGGAACAATACTTGTCCTTTGCTTTAATCATCAATATTGCCAAGGAATATATTTCAGACCTACAAGAGCATTTGAACTGGGAGAAATACAGACATTCTCAATGCATCAATTGACACTAGGTGGTGAGAAAGGAAATATTAAGGTGCAAACTCTAAAGTCCTCAGAAGGATACATTCTTGATGCAGATATACATTCTTTTTACAAACTCCTCCTTGCTTTGGGTCATGATGTCTCGCCTATCGTTGTGGATGATGATGTGGCTATGGAAGAACAAAAACCAATAATGAGGAGAAGAGGAAAATTATAAGTGTATTTGACATGATTAAAGTTCTCCCACTTAATAGTAGCTTGCATGCTGCATTTACTAATGTGCAAGATAAACAGGCAGTGCAAGAGCCCCCATCTACATATGATGGCTATATTACCTTTGAGCTTCCACAATACTTGGGGGACTCCGCAATGATGGGGATGGAACACAGAAATGATGGTCATGTTTGGGCAGATTATGTAACATGTAGCTTTGACTGCTTTCTAGGTATTGTGCAATTGAGTAGATACACTGGTAGATTATGTAACATGTAGCTTTGACTGATTTCTAGGTATTGTGCAATTGAGTAGATACACTAGTCATTTGTGGTGCTACAATTTGGATTACCCTAACTTGTTTTACAATGTTCTGTTGTTGTGAATGAAATACACTAGTTAGGTAAGGCAAGAAAGGTGCCCGGTGGGGGAGGTGAAGGATGAATTTGGATCTTTGGTGTTTTCCTATTGTCGTTTACCACCAGAATGTGTGAAACAGTGCCATGATTCGTCTCTAGAGTACAAAAAAAGCTTGTTGAAGAGAAGGTAATGTCCCATGCAAGAACCACTCCTTATGCCACACTGAAGCAGGTTGAGATTGTTGTGGCGGCCCAAGACATGGTATTGGATTTGTTGCTTAAAGAATCACAGAATGCATGTGGTGAGTTCAGTGAGAACTATTGAGAAAGTGGTTACTCGATTGTCCCAAAGATGTTTGGAAGAGGACAAAAAAGGCTCCACTTATGGAGCCAAGGGGCTAGATGTAATTCTAAAATCTCAAGAACAGAATCATGTACCCATTTATTCACAACATTCTTTTCCCGGGTTAGCTCGATACAAAACTTCAACCTCATGTTTTCAAGATGTCGACACTCGGATCAGGAAGTTTCTTGGATTTGGTGAATAGGATGAGACCTGGAGAAAATTTTCAAGAAATGTGAGTACACTTTGACCATGTCCATAGGGTACAAGGTTGGTCCACAATGGGTGCTTATGTCTATGACCCATACCTCTGTGAATTGTTGACAATTGCTACTTGTGAGTTCAAAGTTGAGGATAGATATGCCCAAATAGAATTTTAAAAGATGTTAAATGCTACTGTGAAGAAGTGTGGATATGAAGTCCCTCAATTCAAAGAATTTATGGTGGCAGATGAGGCACATGCAAATTGGATTGCAATATGTAAAGTATACTTCAAAGGAAAAGAAATGCTTGACAAAGAGCAATCATGTTCATTTCATTGGGAGAGCAGAGTATGATACAACACACGAAAAAATGTATTAGGTGTTCTTCTCATGAAGAACACAATGTGCTTTGTAGAAAATGGAAAAATGCAACCGTGGAGGCTGTAAAGAATTGCAAACAAGAGTTGCAGCAATGGTGGAGAAAGAGACATGCCTTTAAGAGTAAGTTTCCATCCTTGGAGACATAGATTGCATGGTGGGAAGTGCGTGCATTCCATTGGAGTGCCTGTTTTTTGAAGCAAGAAGATGATGGGCCTTTTGTTCCTACCACTAATTTGGCAGAGAGTAAACACTCTAGTAAGAGAGCGGTTGTTGGGTATAGGAAGCACCTGACATTATTTGAGGCCATAGTCGTTGACTTCTCTATGGCGATCCTTCAAAGTGCACACTGCAATGCCCATCTCATTTTGGTGGGTATGCTAGAACAGGCCCAGGGTTGGAAGAAATCATGGAACTCTTTTACTCTAAGAAGGGTGGTGCCTCCTCTAGTAAGAAACTAGCAGACTTGACACACTAGACCATGGAGGAGGTGGGTTTTAATAGTCCATAAATGCAACATGTTCACCGTGAACAAAGAAGTGTCCGATGCGGAAGCAAAATATATGGGCCAGACCAAGTGCTATACTAGAAAATGATAGTCATAGACTAGAATATGTGATAGTCAACCAGAGGAAGGCAACACTTAGCATGCCTACACACAAAAGCGAAATATATGGGCTAGCCAAAGTGTTATACTAGAAAATGATAGTCATAGACCAGAATATGTGACTGTGAACCAAAGGAAGGCAACACTTAGCATGCCTACAAAGTGTTGAAATTAAAGCATTGTGATGAGCTATGGTGGATCAAACACTAGAATCAACATCATTAATAAAGTGATTAGTAAATAATTAAGACGTAATTAGTGGGTAATTAACAAATAGATTAATGTAGGTATGAATAATCAAAAACCAACAAATTCTCATTAGGGCAATGCCTCAATTTATAGCGTTTACATCAAGCATCTAATCCCACTGATTTCTCCATGATTCACTCCACCTCTTTTTCCTGATTCTCTCCACCTCTTCACTTTTCCCAGAATATCTCCACACTTCCTAAATCTTCTCACGCTACCCTTTATTCTCTCCCAATAGATTCTTCTCACCTTTTCACAGGTTCTTTCACATTTACACATCCTCTTTTACAGCTTCTAACCAAGGGCTTGTTCCCGCACACACCCTATTCACTTGTATATTTCAACACCTCCCCTCAAGTGAATACTCCTAGTACACCTCAAGTGAATACTCCTAGTACACCTAGACCCTATACCAAGTTTGCCTCCCCTTACTTGATAGTCCTACTTGTAGTCCGCGACTAGTGCCTACACCTCCCCTCAAGTTATCTTAGCACACCTGGACCCTGTATCAAGTTTCTTTCTTACTTGACAGCCCACGACCAGTGCCTCAAGTCCCTAAACTCCATAGTCCTTGACACACTCTCTCTCTATGTGTCCAAGGCTACTATAAGTGCCCGCGACCTTGACTAAAGTGCTCACACATACATCTACCACGTGGCCTACATCATCGGTGGCTCAGAGGTGGTTTTACTTTATTGGGGCAGGTTACATTGGGTTGTGGGGTCTCTCTCTCTCTCTCTCTCTCAAAGATTTTCACATGGCTCCTCACTCTTTGGAGCCTCACATCTTCTCTTGTCTTCAGTCTTCTTGTCGTGGCAGCTTCTCTCCACGCGTCCATGTCTTCTTTCAGTCTTCTTCTTGTGGCAGCTTCTCTTCTCGTGTCCATGTCTTCCTTTAGATCTTCTTGGTGTGGATCTTCCTCTTGGAAAGAGATATTCTTCTTCTTTCATGGCTGGGGCCATGAGCTTGTCCGTCAGGTCTTTTTGCTCCATGTGAGCAACATGTTTCAATGTTTTGTTGACAATTTCTTTGGGCTTTTGATGTTCATCTTATGTAATTATGCAATGCAAACCCAAATTTATGCGGGATGTCTTACCTCTTGCCTTATTCTGGACAAGGGCAGTGTCTGATCCCATATTTACACTGATGTAATGTGCCCAATACATAATGCATATAGCATCCATTCTTATGCACATTCCCAAATGCAACTCTGGCTGTAAATAATCTTGAATTTGAGTGTAATTTGCAGGCATTAACTAAGGGTTAAATGCAAAATGATGATTTTCACAAATTTATCAGCACAATTTTACCAGAAATTACATTAAATCAAGGGTAACCAAATTTATCAGCATAATTTTACCAAAAATTACATTAAATCAAGGGTAACCAATTTGTACGGGATGGTTGGAGTATCAAACCAACTCCGAATTGCAATCTAAAGTTATAGGGATCTGTATCAGATACCTAATGGTTAATTTAAACCCTCAATTGTACCAAAATATAGTGATTAGCATTGACTAATCACTGATTAGTAAATTAATCCATTGTTTTGTGTGCAAAAAACAGAGTATGCGGGGAGTCCAGATCTGGTGCCTTAGACTTCAAATGAGCTCAAATGCTTTCAAAGCCATCAATAGCAATGAGTCTAGTAGAGGAAATAACACAAGATTTGACCAAATATTGAAAGCTTAATCTCTGTTTTACCAAAGTCACCTGCAGATTTGATGAAGAGCTTGGATCTCACTGTAGACTTGATGAAATTGAATTTTGTCTTCACCAGCTTGTAGAGCATGCTTGAAAACACCTTGGGCTAAGAGGAATTAGAGTTATTCATCCTGAGTGAGTGTAGATCTGAGATCTTCTGCTGAAAAACGGAGTCTGCTAAAACAGCGATTTCTCCTTCATCCGACGGCGGTTTGCTACGTTGTTTGGATGAGCTTGAAGAGCTATGAGATACCTATCATGTGCTAGAAGGGTTTGGCCTAATTTTATGTGTGCAAGGAGAGGGAGCTCCTCCACTCGCTGGGGGTACAGAAGCTAGTTGAAAAAAGAGGAAAAATTATAATTTTCTACTAATCCTAATTAGCAAAATAATTAGCAAGATAATGGGCTCACAAATTAGCATGGCTCTGATACCATGTTGAAATTAAAGCATTGTGATGAGCTATGGTGGATCAAACACTAGAATCAACATCATTAATAAAGTGATTAGTAAATAATTAAGACATAATTAGTGGGTAATTAACAAATAGATTAATGTAGGTATGGATAATCAAAAACCAGCAAATTCTCATTAGGGCAATGCCTCAATTTATAGAGTTTACATCAAGCATCTAATCCCACTGATTTCTCCATGATTCACTCCACCTCTTTTCCCTGATTCTCTCCACCTCTTCACTTTTCCCTGATTCTCTCCACCTCTTCACTTTTCCCAAAATATCTCCACACTTCCCAAAATATCTCCACACTTCCCAGAATATCTTCACACTTCCTAAATCTTCTCATGCTACCCTTTATTCTCTCCCAATAGATTCTTCTCACCTTTTCACAGGTTCTTTCACATTTACACATCCTCTTCCTCTTTTCCATAAATTAAATCTATTAAAATTCTTCTTAAAATTACATAAAAATAACCATTAATTCCTTTAAGCTAAAAATTCCACTTTTCTCATCTAAACATTTGAATTTCAATATAGTGGGAATTCCTCTTTTATCAATTTAAACTTATCTATGCAAAAAGATAAATTTAACTAAATTTTTCTCTTAAAATTTAAATAAAAATCTCCATTAATCCCTTTACACTAGGAATTACACTTTCTTCATTTAATTAATTGGATTCCAATATGGTGGGAATTCCTCTTTCATCATAAAAATTTTTCTATACAAAAAGATAAATTTAACTATATTCATCAGAAGCAACTCTTGCCGATCTAGGATGCGAGCCTTGTGGACTCCTTGTCAAAGCGATAGCACACGTTGGAGTGCTCGGGCTCAGATAGGTGTGTATCTTCTTGGTTCAAGGAGTGGTAGGGTGGTAGCATGGCAGGCTAGACCCACGGGATTGGAAGTGCTTATGAATCTGGTAAAAGTAGAAATTAGATACACCACTAGAAAGTGGGAGGCAAATAAACTGATGCTTTCCAAACAAAACCCAAAAATTGTTTGAAAACTTAGTAAACTTTGATAAAACGAGATTTGTTTTCTAGAAGAGGCATTCCATGATCAAGGGATAGAGTGTCAGTAGTCTCTCTGAGTCATTGATATGACTTGTATCCGTGAAAATTATGGAGGGATATCCCTGGAGAAATCATACGCATTTCCTAGTGCGAAGTCTATTCCAGAACACTTACGAGAGAAGCTGTTGGAATAGCTCACATTAGGATAGTGTCATTGGAGGACACTTACTTGGAGGAATCATTCACATCTCCTAGAGTGAAGTCTATTACATAATAGTTACGAGAGAAGCAATTAGAATAGCTTACATTAGGATAATGACGCCCCGAGTGAGTTGCTCTACCCTTACGCTAGTCTTCCATGGGAGTTGTTATGAGTGTTGATAAGGAGTAGGGGTCTCACAATATGGTTCACATTTTCTTCGTATAGTTGTTTAAACAACATGGTATACCCAAGAGTATTATGAGGGATAGAGGTCATATAACAATTAGTCTCTTTTGGGGAGAATTGTTGGTAATATGGACACCAAGTTGGGCTTTTCCTATCATCGTATCAAATAGATAGTTATAGTGAAATAGCAAGTACATTTGTACT
This sequence comes from Cibotium barometz, assembly GCF_041138505.1. Lineage (NCBI taxonomy): Eukaryota > Viridiplantae > Streptophyta > Polypodiopsida > Cyatheales > Cibotiaceae > Cibotium > Cibotium barometz. Next base: position 26,025,213 of record NC_141093.1, read on the forward strand.
TGATATGCTGAAATTCTTTGTGCATGACCATAAATCAGCATGGGAAAAGTATTTGCCACCAATGAAGCTCACCTATAATAACATGGTTCATTCATCCACCAACAAACCATAGTTCGAGATCTTCCGTGTGGGAAAGCAATGCTACCACCCATCCTTATATCGAAGGATAAGATTTTTCCAACGGATGAGTACGTAACAGATCTTCTTATTGCACTACCTCAAGTGTGGATAGTCATGGAGAGATCTCAAGAAAAGCATAATAAGGCTCGCAAGCAAATCGATCTTAAAGAAAATGATTGGGTGTTTCTAAATTTTCAAAAACAATCAAGAAAAGACGTGATGTATCCAAAGTATGATGGACCATTCAACATCACTCAAAAGATCAACGTTATGGCTTTGAAACTTGAATTGCCCAATCATTGGAAGGTCCACAATTTTACACATGAGCTTCTTGAAGAGGTACGAGGGGCTTGAGATTATGGACTATCTAAGATCCACTAAAAGTTAATGATCTAACGAGGTTTTATTACTCAAGCATAATATTTTTCACAAGAAGCAAAAGCTTGCAAGTGGCTAACTTTGGAGGCCTTACCTTGAGAAGTTCAAGAACTATCACGCCATTCATTCTAAGTGGTAAAATGAAGCATAAATTAAGAAGTATCCAACACTCCTTGAAATGTACTTGGATGCTTTTTAGTTTAAGGAGAAGGCCAACAAGATGTCACTAGCTTAACAATGATCCCAAGATTATGGCTATGTAAGATACTCAGAGAATTTCGGAGGGTACATTGGAGACCATCCGTAGTGGTCTACTATGCCAGAGAATGCTCATAGTTGGTCCATCAAACACTGATGACCGTATTCCCACACTAGAGATAACTCATGTCTTGAATCCATGGCATTGGTGTATAAGATCTATAACCTTTTACCTACCACCTTCGGAAGCGAGGACAATCCACGACAGCATGGGAGGCTATTCTTCATTTTGTACGTGCCCCTTAGCATCTCTTTTAATCAACGCTGGAAACTGTATTACCAATATGATCACCCGTCCAGGCTTGCGAAATCATTACTCTCTTGCTACCTGTACCACTGTACCAGCTTCATTTTAATGTATGTCTTTCATATGCTTGCATAGACATGCACTCAACTCTGCTGCCTGATTTGAAGCTACGCAAGAAGACTTGTTGACTAGTAAGAGCTGCACCAAAGCTGCCTAAGACTTGAAGAACAGATTTGGTATTGCTCGGGATCAGCCGATCTTCAACACCTAATATGTTGCGGCATTGTTCTTGGTAACATTGTGCCATTTCGAATTACCTAGTTGTGTTTGATGAAGTTAATAGTTAAGTATTCCAAAATCCACTCTCCTCATTACACAAGTCAACTAATCAAGAGTTTACACTCCTCTACCAAAAAAATAAATGAAAGCTGATAGTCTAGGCAATGCCTTTAAGAGTGAACTTTAGCAACACCAAGATCACCTATTTAAATGCTGTCATAATAAATGAAACAGCTACCATAATCACCACACCGGCCTCACATCTCAACCCAACACTTTAAGATCAGTAACGACCTCATAAGGTCAACCTCTTATACTAATCTTTCTGTGTGTGAAAACCCAACCACTTCCATACCACTGGATAAGGTGCATTCAGCACCTGCAGAAGCATTTATTCTCACATGATTCATGTATCAGAATCGATGACTTTGCAACTCGTTCCTTGTAGCAGAGCAGGCACTAATGCCTAAGAAATGGACTGGCCTAAGCCATACCTGTAACAAACCAACACAGAACCATGAAGGACAACCCCTTACACTGCTCTCTTCTTTTGTGTACAAACCCACCCATTTCCATTCGACTACATAAGGTGCATTCAGCACCTGCAGAGGCAATTATGCTCACATAGTTAATGTATCAGAGTCGACAACTTTTCCATTCATTCCTTGATACAGCAGACCAGGCACTACTGCAAATGGGAAAGACCTCTAGTCCTATATATCACGCATCAATCTCCCATAAAACACTAAAACCAGTTCCAAAACCACCAGGTAAGACCTCAAGTACTGTAAATTACTCAGCACAAATTCCCAAAGGAATCAACCGAATGAATGCCTTACTTCCAAGGCCAGTCCCTAATAGACAGCTTTTTGGTGCCAATTTGCCAACAAAATCAACCAAATAAATGCCTTACTTTCCAAGGCAAGTGTAAGCTTTGGGTGCCAACTTCCAAAGAATTCAACCGAATGAATGCCTTGCTTTCCAAGGCCAGTCCTAAAATGCAAGCTTTTAGGTGTCAACTTCCCAAAGAAATCAACCAAATGAAGGCCTTAGTTTCAAGGCCAGTAAAGTCCTAGAACGAAGGTAAACCACAACAGACTTACATGGGCATTCAATTCAGTACAGAGACCATGATAGTGGGATGACATGTTCTAAAACAAGCTTTTTAGCTCTCAAGCAAGCTATTGTATTGAGACAGCATTGTATGTTCACATTGAGCACATCATTTGGAAACTAAGGGCACACTCAGTAGGAAATCTGTTATTTTAAACTCTCCTTCCAAACCATTCCTAACGTTTTCAACGCCTACACTCACTCTTCACCTGACAGGCTGTTGGTTATAGTGGCTCTTCTCTTTCTTCTTTGCAGCAGCAAGCTTAGCTGCTCTTGCAGCAGCCTCAGCTGAAGCTGCTTTGGCAGCCGAATCCCCTTCTTTAAAGGATTTCTTCTTCTTCATAGATGAAAGCTTTTTCAAGACTTCCTTTCGGTCTGCAGGCCCTGCATTGCCCTCTGCATCTTCAATGGCCGGTTCATCTTTGGACACCCCATTTGTATCCTGGGCACCCTCTTCTTCCTTGCCCCCTTTGAAAGATTTCTCTTTTTTCGCCTTACGCCTTTTAGAGCTTTTGCTTTCAGCCAGAGCTGGGCCACTTTCTGCTTGGCCGTTGACTTCACCATTTGCATCATCCTCCTTGACTTCAGCTGCTTCCATAGAATCTGCAAAAAAAGACACAGAGAACACACAACATAATACATTCATGAAAAGATCTTTTTGTACACGTCTGAGTTGGCACAACTATAAAACCTCCTCCCCTTGCCACTTCAGAGAGGGTAGTGCATATGTAAAATCCATACCAATTGTGTATGCTACTTCCAAAAATCATCAATCAAACAATTGATGACGTTAAGTATCATATGTATCCATGGAGAATTCATGTTACTTCATCAGCCTCCTAGACTCAGAGTAAGTGTAGATTTACGAGTAAGGATACTAACACCTTAGTGGGCAAACCTACATGCATGCACAATCATGCTAAGTTTCTACCACCTGTCTTGAGGTAAACTGAATTGCTCCCTCAAAGGACCGACTTGTTAATTAAGCCCGTCTTTAGCACAATGTGTCTACTCGTCCATAAAAATTTGGCTCAAAATTGTACTGCTTCCCACTATAAGTTCTCCCTTTTACTAGTGGGATGTGAAGCCTTTCACCATCTAACAAAAACAGGGCCACAATGCACCGTTCTCACAAATGCTTTCATTCAATTATGCTCCCATTGTTGATTATGTCAAACTCCTACTTCCATTCAAGATCTCAAGCACAAAAAAACCACATGTGAGATGACGCAACGCACATGGCACATAGTGCAACAGACACTCTTGCATAGTCACAAGGAACATTTCATACATTTCGTCATTTCGTCGTTTTTAACATGTTTCGTTTCGTTTCATTTCATCTCTACAGATGAAACAGAGAGGTTTCAAAGTGACACACGTCAAATCAATTAAGGAAAAGTGAGAAATCAATGCGAACATAGGAAATTTCAACAATTGGGTATGAAATTACATGTGATAGAGCGTGAAGGTATGAAATTGGGATTTATAAATTAGGGACAGTACGAAACTTCAACGATTGGGTGTGAAATTAGGTGCCATCGAGATTGAAGTACGAAATAAGGATTTATAAATTAGAAGGTGAGAAATTGAAGAGCTAGTGGAACCAAAGAGGTTTCAAAGTGACACTTGTCAAATCAATTAAGGAAAAGTGAGAAATCAATGAGAACATAGAAAATTTCAACAATTGAGTGTGAAATTAGATGTGATGGAGCTTGAATTACCACGAGCAAAAAGCAATACAGAACACACTTGCACATAGTACTTGTGTTAAAACAGTATTTTTCCCAGCCCTAAAAAAGGGGTATTTTTGGTCTTATTTGGGGATTTTTGTCTTAGCTGTTGGGTATTGGACTCACACACTCACACACACAAACCTGCACATTAGGGTTAGGTGCAGGGTAGAGAAGCTCACACATACAAATGAGAGAGAGAGAGAGAGAGCCAAAAGTGTGGTATCCACAAAATGCAAGTCAACCCTTGCATGTGTGCCACATCCATATAATATAGAACTACAAAATATTATATGTGTCCTTTCACACTTGATGTCCAAGGGGAAAAACCACATGGGAAAAAGTGCCCTTGGTTAAGCCCTGTTCACACATAGCACTACTATAAGTGAGCATACATATGCCTACAAATCCCCCCTGTAGTGGAAGTGTGAACCTGTACAAGGGTAGCAGATCACTCTCTGTATGAGAGTAAGCCCAAAGCTTTGCGGAAAGCTTCAAACTTTTCTCGAGGTAAAGCCTTTGTGAATAGATCTGCAACATTATCCTGTGTAGGGCAATAAGATAAACTGATCTCCCCTGCATGTAGCCTCTCTCTGACATAGTGATAATGAATCTCTATGTGCTTGGTACGTGCATGAAATACTGGATTTCGTGCCACGGCCATAGCACTCTGGCTATCAGTGAGAATGGTGGTGGGTGTCTGCTGACACTCACGAAGATCAGCCAATAGTCTCCTCAACCATACACAATCTACTGTAGCTGTAAAGACTGCCCTGTACTCAGCCTCACAAGTAGATGTAGCAACAGTGGGTTGCTTTTTACTCAACCAAGATATGCATGAGCTGCCAAGAAAAAAACAATTCCCACTGGTGGATTGCCTGGTATCATAATCACCAGCCCAATCTGAATCACTGTATGCATAAAGCTGCAAGCTGCCCCCCCGAGATAGAACAAACCAAGATCTAGGGTACCCTTAAGATATCGAAAAATGCGTTTGACTGCTTGCCAATGCTTTGTGCCTGGGCTATGCATGAATTTGCTCAACAAAGACACCCCAAAAGATATGTCAGGCCTCGTGTTACACAAGTAAATGAGGCATCCCACTGCCTGGCTATAAAGGCCGGCCTCAAAAGACTCTCCAATATCATGCATAGTAAGCCGTACACCTAATTCTACTGGAGTAGAAATGGGCTTACATTCATCCATGTGAAACCTTTTTAGCAAACTTTTATGTACTTAGTTTGCTGCATAACAATGCCATCATCTGTATGCATAAACTATATGCCGAGATAGTAGTGTAAAGGCCCCAAATCTGACATATCAAATTCAGCTTTCAAATCAACTTTGAAATCTGAAATTTGTGCTTTGTTTGTACCTGTAATGAGCATGTCATCTACATACAAGATGACTATGAGAATATCGGCATTGGTTTTCTTCACATATAATGTGCTTTCAGCTGGACTATTCTCATAACCTTGGCTGGTTAGATGAGCATGTATCTTATCATACCAAGCTCTTGGAGCTTGCTTTAACCCATACAATGCTTTGTGCAACCTGCATACTTTATGTTCCTCACCAGGAACTACAAAACCAATGGGCTGATTTACATATACTTCCTCCTGTAAATCCCCATTTAAGAATGCAGTTTTGATATCCAATTGATGCACTTTCCATCCTTTATGGGCAGCCAATGCAATCACAAATCTTATTGTGGTCATTCTCGAAGTAGGAGCAAAAGTCTCTTCATAATCTATTCCCTTTTTCTGGGAGTAGCCTTTAGCCACAAGTCTTGCTTTGTACCTGTCAATAGTACCATCAGACTTTCTTTTGACTTTGTACACCCACTTTGTGCCAATTACATGCTTGCCTTTAGGCAATTCCACAAGATCCCATGTATTATTCTTCATGATAGAAGAAATTTCAGCTTGCATAACTTGCAACCAATGCTCATTTTCATGTGCTTCTTCATAAGAAGAAATCTTCCACTTCTTCCACAGAAGGGGGCTGAATGGCTGGCTGTTCCACATGTTCTACATGTGGATTTTCTTGTGTAGGGGCTGGCTGATCTGAATCCCCCCTAATTGCAATGGGTAAAAGTCCATCAAACATGTCCTGTATGCCTGTATCATTATTTTTATACAAGCTGACCATGGGCTGTTCTGAATTTTCAGCAAATACCACATCTCTACTGACAAAAATCCTTCGTGTAGTTGGATTATAAAGACGGTATCCTTTGCTCTCATTGCTGTAGCCCACAAAAATGCATTTAATTGCTTTGTCATCAAGCTTTGTTCGGAGTTGTTCTGGCACATGTGCATATGCCAAACACCCAAATGTACGCATATAATCCACTGTTGGCTTTCGGCTATACCAAGCCTCAAATGGTGTTATGGTTTTCAAAGCTTTTGTTGGACACCTGTTCAACACATGAGTTGCACACATTATAGCTTCCATCCAAAATTTGTGAGGCAACTTTTGTGCTTTCACCATGCATCTTGCCATCTCCATGAGAGATCTATTTTTCCTTTCAGCTACACCATTCTGCTGCGGTGTATAAGGCACAGTACATTGGTGTTTGATGCCCTTTTGAAGCATATAATCCTTGAATGCATTTGACATGTATTCTCCACCTCTATCTGAGCGGAGTGTTTGGACTTTACATGCACACATATTTTCAGCCATTGCTACAAAGTGTCGAAAGCATGTAAACACATCTTCTTTTGCTTTCAAAGGGTAAGCCCAAGCAAACCTGGAGTAGTCATCAATGAATGTGACGAAGTAAAGATGCCCCCCTATGGATGGTGTCCGCATTGGACCACATACATCACTATGTATAAGCTGTAATTTACTTTCAGCTCTAACAGCTCCATCTTTGGGGAATGGTTTCCGATGCATCTTTCCCAAAATACACCCCTCACATACATGTCTTGGCGGAGACTCAAGAGGCGGCATACTATCAACCATATGATGCTTCTGCAAAAGCATCAAACTCTGAAAATTTACATGCCCAAAACGAGAAGTGACTATTTCATAACCCTTTGATGGGTCTTTTACCAAACACTTCCCATCTTCAAATTCAACCTTTAAACCTTGGTCGTTTATGGCTGAGACGGAGAGCAGATTTTTCTTTATCCCTGGAACATACAATACATTTTTCATACATATATTGGCACCATTGGCTGCAATAAGTATGACATTACCAATTCCCTTTACTGGATATGTGGTATGATCTGCACATGATACAGTGCGGCCATTTGAAGCATAAACCAAGTGCTGAAATACATCTTTGCATGAAGTGATGTGGCTCGAAGCACCACTATCAAAATACCATGATGCATTCTGTCTGTCAGATGCAATGCAAGACATATCAGTGTCCGAAGCACTTGGTGTGTCACTAGTGCATGTGACCAAAAAAGTGTACTCTTCCTGGATTACATTAGCTGATTGCTGTGCTTTGTCATCCGAAGAGTCTGCTACTGCATTGCCTGCTTCTTTCTTTTTCTCTTTTGCAATCCTTTTCCTACATTCACTGATGTAGTGTCCAGGCCAAGGTTGATGTGTACGTACTGTACGTACTGTACGGTACGTATTTGTACATTGTTCCGTACAGATAAAATTTTTGTGTACGTAAAAATACGTACCATTGTAAAAAATATCAATCTATATGGCATTTCATATCAAAATAAACATAAAAAGATCCAAATACATTTTAAATTGTGAGAGAGACCTACAAGACAATCTAATAAGGTCTTTGCTAATACGCATTTGATTAGTAATCACAAAACCCTTACCAAGGTTGCATCCGTACGTACGTACGGATCGATCCGTACCGTACGGAACGTACTGTACGGATCCGTACGCGTACGGATCCATCCGTACGTTTATTTTTTTTTTTAAACCCCTTTTTGACCTTCACCGTGCGATTTTGGCCTTGTTTTGGAATTTCGCCTGTTTCGCCTACAGCGCTCTGTTTCGCTCCGTCTCTGCACACTGTGCACATTGCAACAAGGTAATTCACACGCTCTCTCGCTCATGGCCTTGGTCCCTCATGATGCATCTCTATCTCGTACTGTACTCTCTCTCTCTCTCTCTCTCTCTCTCTCTCTCTCTCTCTCTCTCTCTCTCTCTCTCTCTCTCTCTCTCTCTCTCTCTGCCAATGTACTACATGATTAATCTCGTCTCTCTCTCACTCACTCCCGAGTCCGGGGTCCCTCTCCCTCTCTCTCTCTCTCTCTCTTTCCTTCTTTGGAGTATGCTCTACGCTCTCCCTCTCTCTCTCTCTCTCTTTCTTCCTTTGGAGTATGTACTCTGCTCTAAGCTCTCTCTCTCTCTTTGTTTGTGTCACAGAGCTTCCAGGATCCAATATGCCGAAGCCATGCAACCCCTACTGGCAGGAGCACACGAATGTCATCCGTGTTATTAATACGCCGACCCAAGCTGGTTCTGGCACGCGTAGATGGCAGTGCAAGTATTGCAACTTCGAGCTCACGAGCACAATTTCTCGTGTCGTGATACACTTGACAGGTATTGGCACCACCGGCAATTGTGGTGGGTGCAAGCAGGTGCCGCAGGATATCAGAGACAAGCTCATTGCTGAGAATTCATCAACAGCAAAGGGTTCAAAGAAGGTAAGGGGCAGCCAGCACACTCAAGATGCACTTCATGATGCGCTTGTGGGGGAGATGGGTGATTCTTCCACACAAGATAGCCAGTCTACAGGGGGCAGAAAGAGGGCCCGTGTCATGCAGGAGGGTGATGAGGATGATGATGCACATGTGCTGAGACAGAGTACTTTGCCTTCACGTGTGTCATCTCTTTCGTGGGTGAAAGAGAGACAAAAAGTGGCTGAGATGGAGATTGCAAGCACTCTTGTGGAGTGCAACATCTCCTTCAATGTACTGAGGACTGATCAATGGAAGAGAATGGTGAGGGCCATAGCAGAGGTTGGCCACACAGACTCGTGGTCCGGGGTGGAGTATAACAAAATGCGTACCACGATGCTTGAAGAGCAAAAAGCCTTGATAGACAAGGCATTGGTACCTGTCAAGGCAAGATGGCAGTCTTTTGGGTGCACCATCATATCTGATGGCTGGAGTGATATGCGTAGACGACACATTATCAATATTTTGGTGTCCTCATGTCTTGGCACATACTTCTTGCGGGCTGTGGATGCAGGAAAGACAGGAGAATCCATCAGTGCTGAGTTTATTTATCACCACATCAGACAAGCAATTTTGGATGTTGGGCCAGAGAATGTGGTTCAAGTGGTGACAGACAATGCTTCAAGTATGGGTGAATTGGTCGAGGCAGAGTTTCCTCGCATTGCTTGGACTCCTTGTGCTGCACATTGCTTGGACCTGCTGATGGAGGATATTGGAAAGTTGCCATGGGTGCAACCTAATGTTGCAGATGCCATGAAGATTACTACATTTTTCCGAAAAAAACATCAGGCTTTGGCCATCTTCAGGAGCCATAGTGCACTTGATATGGTGCGACCCTCGAAGACCAGGTTTTCTTATATGTTCTTGGTCTTGCAGAGGCTTTTTAGATTGCGGGACCCACTACTACAGACTGTGGTGGACCCGAAATGGAGGTTTATGCACCATGCACAGACAGAGGCCACTAGATACATTCAGCGGAAAGTGCTTGACGAGGCCTTTTGGACAGAGGTACAGAGCTTGACGGTGGCATTGCAGCCTATCCATGTCCTCCGACGAATCACAGATATGGAGGGCTCTACTCTTGGACTGGTCTATCATCTCTTCATGGAGATGAAGCGCCATATTGCCACCTGTACGACATTGACGGAGTCTCAGTGAGTGTACACTTGGATATTGTTCTTGGTTGATTATATTAATATTAAATAATATGCACATTGCAACAATGAACAATATGTTTAAAGTTATATTATATAATGACTGTTGGAATGTTGGCTTGTCAATTTGTAGCCGTGGTGACATCCTGGCTATTGTAGAGTGGCGATGGACATTTATGAGCCGTCCCATTCATGGGATGGCTGCATTGCTTCATCCCTTCTACAAGAAGCCAGAGCTGTTTAGTGAGAGCACTCTGCTCACGCAGAAAGACCAGTACATCAACATAATGTACGACGAGGATGAGCAACTTGAGGTTGATGCAGAGATGGTGAGTTTTATGAACAATCTAGGACCATCCTTTGCTAGAGCGGTGGTTTTGAGAGAGGAGGCGACGAAATTTCCTCTCACGTGGTGGCAGAGCTATGGAAGACAAGGTCTTCCAAAGCTGACTCATCTTGCTCTCCGAATCCTCTCGCAGGTACTCTTGACTCTTTCACAATTGCATCCATCTTTAAAGTTTGATTCATTAAGGGTTTTGACTCCGAAATCGTATTGTGATTCTTGATCGTAGGATTGTTCTGCTGGTGCTTGTGAGCGCAATTGGAGTGCCTACTCCTTGGTTCACACGAAGATCCGCAATCGACTTAGTACCGCTCAGCTGGAGCGATTAGTGTATTGCCGAGCTAACATGAAGCTCGTGCGAGATTATCATGCTTTGGGGGCACCCAAGCAGGTATATTTAAGTTTTAACTGTCGTACGTCTTTTGACACATTTCAATATAAGTCATTTCTTGTGGTTCTGACTTGTCGGATTTTGCTTTTCCACAGGCAGATCCGACCCATGTGAAGATGGTGCCAACCTCTACTGAGGGCGACGTGGAGCAGCGTGTCAGAGACGAGCAGGCAGATATTATACGACTCCTTCATAGAGAGTTGGAGAGCATCGATCGTCGTGTCACAAGGTCACGCGCACGGGCTTTGGCGATACCTTTGCGTGAGGAGGCTGCAGATTCAGAGAGCGCTAGACGGAGGAGCATTGGTCGGGGGAAGCTGCCTGTTCGTACGCAGCGGACTGGGGCGAATGAGGCTGTTACTCTCATTCATACTCAGAGTGAGCCAGGAGATGATGATGTAGCACATGGATCTCATGATACATCTTTCACATCATCACATGTGCCCGTGATGGCAGAGCCTGAGTATGACGACGAGGGCAATGTCTTGGGGACTTGCTCTCTTCTGGTGCATCGTCATCATCATCATCTGATGAGGAGTTTTGACTCTTAGATCATGTTTCATTGTGGAGTCTAGACTCTGGACTAGCCCTTATGGGCCTTTTGAGGACATTTCTATGATGTAGTGTTGCAGCTTGCTATGTAGTATGTGCATTGTATTCAGTTTGTTTTGAATCTTGATGCATTTGCAGCCTTTTGACATGGATGAGAGTCGAGACTTTTGTTGTGTGAACACTGATTCATCAGTTTATATAGAGCTAACTTTTGTTGTGTGAACACTGATTCATCAGTTTATATAGAGCTAACTTCTAAGAGTGGTGATTGGTGATTGAAGATTGATCTCTGTCATCTGATTGAAAAATGGTTTTGGTATCTGATGTTTGATTTCTGAAGTAACAAGTTTTACAACATGCGGCAAGGGTTTTGTGATTACTAATCAAATGCGTATTAGCAAAGACCTTATTAGATTGTCTTGTAGGTCTCTCTCACAATTTAAAATGTATTTGGATCTTTTTATGTTTATTACTAATCAAATGCGTATTAGCAAAGACCTTATTAGATTGTCTTGTAGGTCTCTCTCACAATTTAAAATGTATTTGGATCTTTTTATGTTTATTTTGATATGAAATGCCATATAGATTGATATTTTTTACAATGGTACGTATTTTTACGTACACAAAAATTTTATCTGTACGGAACAACGTACAAATACGTACTGTACATTACGTACAGTACGTACACATCAACCTTGACCCTTACCGCATGTTGTAAAACTTGTTACTTCAGAAATCAAACATCAGATACCAAAACCATTTTTCAATCAGATGACAGAGATCAATCTTCAATCACCAATCACCACTCTTAGAAGTTAGCTCTATATAAACTGATGAATCAGTGTTCACACAACAAAAGTCTCGACTCTCATCCATGTCAAAAGGCTGCAAATGCATCAAAACAGACTGAATACAATGCACATACTACATAGCAAGCTGCAACACTACATCATAGAAATGTCCTCAAAAGGTCCATAAGGGCTAGTCCAGAGTCTAGACTCCACAATGAAACATGATCTAAGAGTCAAAACTCCTCATCAGATGATGATGATGACGATGCACCAGAAGAGAGCAAGTCCCCAAGACATTGCCCTCGTCGTCATACTCAGGCTCTGCCATCACGGGCACATGTGATGATGTGAAAGATGTATCATGAGATCCATGTGCTTCATCATCATCTCCTGGCTCACTCTGAGTATGAATGAGAGTGACAGCCTCATTCGCCCCAGTCCGCTGCGTACGAACAGGCAGCGTCCCCCGACGAATGCTCCTCCGTCTAGCGCTCTTTGAATCTGCAGCCTCCTCACGCAAAGGTATCGCCAAAGCCCGTGCGCGTGACCTTGTGACACGACGATCGATGCTCTCCAACTCTCTATGAAGGAGTCGTATAATATCTGCCTGCTCGTCTCTGACACGCTGCTCCACGTCGCCCTCAGTAGAGGTTGGCACCATCTTCACATGGGTCGGATCTGCCTGTGGAAAAGCAAAATCCGACAAGTCAGAACCACAAGAAATGACTTATATTGAAATGTGTCAAAAGACGTACGACAGTTAAATATACCTGCTTGGGTGCCCCCAAAGCATGATAATCTCGCACGAGCTTCATGTTAGCTCGGCAATACACTAATCGCTCCAGCTCAGTGGTACTAAGTCGATTGCGGATCTTCGTGTGAACCAAGGAGTAGGCACTCCAATTGCGCTCACAAGCACCAGCAAAACAATCCTACGATCACGAATCACGATGCGATTTCGGAGTCAAAACCCTTAATGAATCAAACTTTAAAGATGGATGCAATTGTGAAAGAGTCAAGAGTACCTGCGAGAGGATTCGGAGAGCAAAAGATGAGTCAGCTTTGGAAGACCTTGTCTTCCATAGCTCTGCCACCACGTGAGAGGAAATTTCGTCGCCTCCTCTCTCAAAACCACCGCTCTAGCAAAGGATGGTCCTAGATTGTTCATAAAACTCACCATCTCTGCATCAACCTCAAGTTGCTCATCCTCGTCGTACATTATGTTGATGTACTGGTCTTTCTGCGTGAGCAGAGTGCTCTCACTAAACAGCTCTGGCTTCTTGTAGAAGGGATGAAGCAATGCAGCCATCCCATGAATGGGACGGCTCATAAATGTCCATCGCCGCTCTACAATAGCCAGGATGTCACCACGGCTACAAATTGACAAGCCAACATTCCAACAGTCATTATATAATATAAATTTAAACATATTGTTCATTGTTGCAATGTGCATATTATTTAATATTAGTATAATCAACCAAGAACAATATCCAAGTGTACACTCACTGAGACTCCGTCAATGTCGTACAGGTGGCAATATGGCGCTTCATCTCCATGAAGAGATGATAGACCAGTCCAAGAGTAGAGCCCTCCATATCTGTGATTCGTCGGAGGACATGGATAGGCTGCAATGCCACCGTCAAGCTCTGTACCTCTGTCCAAAAGGCCTCGTCAAGCACTTTCCGCTGAATGTATCTAGTGGCCTCTGTCTGTGCATGGTGCATAAACCTCCATTTCGGGTCCACCACAGTCTGTAGTAGTGGGTCCCGCAATCTAAAAAGCCTCTGCAAGACCAAGAACATATAAGAAAACCTGGTCTTCGAGGGTCGCACCATATCAAGTGCACTATGGCTCCTGAAGATGGCCAAAGCCTGATGTTTTTTTCGGAAAAATGTAGTAATCTTCATGGCATCTGCAACATTAGGTTGCACCCATGGCAACTTTCCAATATCCTCCATCAGCAGGTCCAAGCAATGTGCAGCACAAGGAGTCCAAGCAATGCAAGGAAACTCTGCCTCGACCAATTCACCCATACGCTTGCAATTTGAAGCATTGTCTGTCACCACTTGGACCACATTCTCTGGCCCAACATCCAAAATTGCCTGTCTGATGTGGTGATAAATAAACTCAGCACTGATGGATTCTCCTGCCTTTCCTGCATCCACAGCCCGCAAGAAGTATGTGCCAAGACATGAGGACACCAAAATATTGATAATGTGTCGTCTACGCATATCACTCCAACCATCAGATATGATGGTGCACCCAAAAGACTGCCATCCTGCCTTGACAGGTACCAATGCCTTGTCTATCAAGGCTTTCTGCTCTTCAAGCATCGTGGTACGCATTTTGTTATACTCCACCCCGGACCACGAGTCTGTGTGGCCAACCTCTGCTATGGCCCTCACCATTCTCTTCCATTGATCAGTCCTCAGTACATTGAAGGAGATGTTGCACTCCACAAGAGTGCAAGCAATCTCCATCTCAGCCACTTTTTGTCTCTCTTTCACCCACGAAAGAGATGACACACGTGAAGGCAAAGTACTCTGTCTCAGCACATGTGCATCATCATCCTCATCACCCTCCTGCATGACACGGGCCCTCTTTCTACCCCCTGTAGACTGGCTATCCTGTGTGGAAGAATCACCCATCTCCCCCACAAGCGCATCATGAAGTGCATCTTGAGTGTGCTGGCTGCCCCTTACCTTCTTTGAACCCTTTGCTGTTGATGAATTCTCAGCAATGAGCTTGTCTCTGATATCCTGCGGCACCTGCTTGCACCCACCACAATTGCCGGTGGTGCCAATACCTGTCAAGTGTATCACGACACAAGAAATTGTGCTCGTGAGCTCGAAGTTGCAATACTTGCACTGCCATCTACGCGTGCCAGAACCAGCTTGGGTCGGCGTATTAATAACACGGATGACATTCGTGTGCTCCTGCCAGTAGGGGTTGCATGGCTTCGGCATATTGGATCCTGGAAGCTCTGTGACACAAACAAAGAGAGAGAGAGAGCTTAGAGCAGAGTACATACTCCAAAGGAAGAAAGAGAGAGAGAGAGAGAGAGAGAGAGAGAGCGTAGAGCATACTCCAAAGGAGGAGAGAGAGAGAGAGAGAGAGAGGGAGAGGGACCCCGGACTCGGGAGGGAGTGAGAGAGAGACGAGATTAATCATGTAGTACATTGGCAGAGAGAGAGAGAGAGAGAGAGAGAGAGAGAGAGAGAGTACTCAGTACAGTACGAGACAGAGATGCATCATGAGGGACCAAGGCCATGAGCGAGAGAGCGTGTGAATTACCTGGTTGCAATGTGCACAGTGTGCAGAGACGGAGCGAAACAGAGCACTGTAGGCGAAACAGGCGAAATTCCAAAACAAGGCCAAAATCGCACGTTGAAGGTCAAAAAGGGGGTTTTTTTTAAAAAAAAATAAACGTACGAATCGATCCGTACGCGTACGGATCCGTACAGTACGTTCCGTACGGTACGGATCGATCCGTACAGTACGTACGGATGCAACCCTGGTCCAGGCTTATGACAGTAGTGACATTTGCGCTTCTTTTTGGGCTTGTTTGCATCCCCTTTGTCAAACTTTTCACCACTAGAAGAGGGCTGTCCATGACCAGCCTTGCTAGACTGTTGTCCCCCATGCTTAAAGCTCTTTGCTTTACCCTTATCCTTGGCTGTAAATGCCTTTTCTCCACCACGGTTGCTCGATATGTTTGCTCTTGTTTGCTCTTCCTGCAAGAGTAAACCCACGAGCTCTTCAAAAGTGTTGGGATCACCACCTCCTCTCATCGACGAGAGGTTGAGAGAGGTGTGAAAGCCCAAGTAGGAAGGCGGTAAAGAATGAAGAGTGTTGGTGACCATCTGTCTGTCTGGGATAACCTCATCAATGTTGAGCAATTGTTCCTGCAAATCTTTCACTTTGGTGAGATGATCTGCCATGGAGTCACCCTCATCCATAGAAAGAAGATCCAATTGCCTCTTCAAGTAGGCAACTCTTGCCTCGTTGCGTACCTGATACATTGCTTCCAATGTGTCCCATGCAAGCTTCGATGTCTTGCATGAACGAATGTGCGGAATAATAGTCCTTTTCACTGAAAGGGCTATCAATGACATGGCCTGTGCATCTCTAGAGTCCCATCTTTTCTGCTCTTGTGTGGGAGCAGGATCTACATCAGGAGCTCTTTGAGCACCTCCCCTTTGAGGCGTGGCTGGTTGAATGGTATGTGGGCGTGTGTCATCACCACACACGATGCCCCAAAGCCCTTTGGCTACCAGCAAATTACGGATCATAAAACTCCAGAGGGAGTAGTTAGATCCATCTAGCTTGTCCTCCTGGGTGAGCACACCAAATACATCCGTAGCATTTTGTGCCATGTCAACAAAGTATAGCTGCAAGCAAACCAAGCACCAATGTGCACTGCCAGGCAACCAAATGTCCTGCGCAAATGTATGCATGCAAACCAAAGCAAGTGTAAACCTGCACCAAATTGTCCAATTACACTCAATGTGTATACATACGCGACAAATCGCAGCTGTAATGCCCAATTACATGCTCCAATCAGAAAATCCCCAATTTTTATGCACTCCAATCGCTTCAATGTGCATCTAATTGGCCAATTTTCACAAAAGCCCCAAATTTCTGCAAATGTATGAGCTTCAATTTGCCAATTTTGACCTCAATTTTTAAAACCCCCAAATTTTTGCAAATTAGAGAGGTTCAATTTGACCTCAATTTTAAAAAACCCCCAAATTGCAGGCAAAGCAACATGCCCAATTTTTTTTTTTTCAATTTGTTTTGAAATTGATAAATCCCCCAAATTTCTTGAATCCTGTACCACCTGCAAATTCAAATCTTCCTGGCAAACCCCCAAATTTGTTGAATCTGAAACACAGGTACCTGGGCAGCCGGGAAGACCTTGTTGAAGGTAGTCGTTGCAGGTGAAGGTGTTGGAGGGAGTTGTTGTAGGGAGTCGTTGCAGAGCACACTGAGTGCAGGTGTGAGCCGTTACGATGGCTGTGGGCAGCCGACGGGGAGAAAAGCAGACGGGCGCTGGCTAGCGAAGAGGTAGGCGGACAAGCGAGAGACCAGCGCTGGAGTCGCTAGCGAAGAGGTAGACGGAGTCGTGGGCTAGCGAGCAGGTAAGCGTTGTCATCGGCTAGGCATGCTGGAGTCGTGAGCTAACGCGAATGGCCTGTAACGGTCGACGGTGAGGACGGCAGGCGCGAACGGAGGGCGACTGGAGTCGGAGAAGCAGGTCAAAACGGGAAGCCGTTGTAGTCGCTGGCGGGAGCGAGACGAAACGGAACGGCAGCGCGAACGGGAGACGGTGAGGAGGGCAGCGCGAACGGGCGACGATGACGGCAAGCGCGAACGGGCGTTGGGACGGCCAGCCTGCAGCCGTCGACGGAATGGGACGGCTAACCTGTGCTGAGCGTCGACGGGCCTGGGCTGGACCACGGCAGCCGTTGAGGGCGGCGCCGCCCGCGAGCTGCGCAGCGGTGGTGGGCTCCCCAGTAGTGCCGCCCGATCCTGGCGGCCGGACGGCTGAGCTCCGACGGACGGAAACACAGCGGCGACGGAATCTGACAGACGGAAAAACGCAGGCGACGGAAATTGGCAGCCTGTGGACGGAATTTTGCAGAAATTTTTCCAGCAGCAGATTTCCAAGGCCAGCTCCCAGCTCCCAGCTCTCAGCTCTCATACCAAATGTTGGGTATTGGACTCACACACTCACACACACAAACCTGCACATTAGGGTTAGGTGCAGGGTAGAGAAGCTCACACATACAAATGAGAGAGAGAGAGAGAGAGAGCCAAAAGTGTGGTATCCACAAAATGCAAGTCAACCCTTGCATGTGTGCCACATCCATATAATATAGAACTACAAAATATTATGTGTCCTTTCACACTTGATGTCCAAGGGGAAAAACCACATGGGAAAAAGTGCCCTTGGTTAAGCCCTATTCACACATAGCACTACTATAAGTGAGCATACATATGCCTACATTAGCTGCTGGCCTACAACCTTTAGGCTGACCGACCAGCACTCCCCCTTGGTATATATAGCCTTGCCTCATCAATTCACCAAGAGTACCACTTCATTGCACATATCCGGTACCATATGTTGCTGTTGCTGCTGCTTCTGCCGGGCTCTACACATCACAGCTTCATCCTCCTCACCTGACATTCAGCACATCAGCGTTTCTGGTCTGGCCACACATCCGGACAGCAGCCCACCCTCTGCTACAGGAGCCCTCTCTGCTACATCCTTTACATCATCGTTTTACATCAGCCTTACATCAGCACTGACATCAGCGTTTACATCAGTGCTTACATCAGCATTTATCATCAGCAGATCATCACTGCTTACATCAGCACATCAGCGTTTTCTCCACAGCTCATGGGACAGCAGCCCCCTCTACTATACATAGAGCACTTCAGCGTTTTTGCCTCAGCTCTCACCATCGGGACAGCAGCCCACTCTTTGCTACATCATACCATCGGGATGGCAGCCTACTCTCTACTCATCTTCAGCATCGACATCTCCTCAGGTACGCAGCACCCGTGTCACCATAGCTTGCACCACTCGGGACGGCAGCCCTCTCTCCTCCTCACCTCCTTCAGGTACACAGCACCCGTGTCACTAGAGCTTGCACCACTCATGACGGCAGCCCTCTCTGCTCCTTAACACCTCAGGTACACAGCATCCTTGTCACCAAAGCTTGCACCCCTCAGGTACACAGCACCCTTGTCATCAGAGCCTGCACCCTTCAAGTCTTGCAGCACCCTTGTCATTAGAGCTTACTCCACCACCACCACTTGGAACGGCAGCCCTCTCTGCTCTTCATCTACCACCTCAAGTTCAGCAGCACCCTTGTCAACAGAGCCTGCATCACCTCATCTTCCGCTACCACTACCACCTCGAAGTGACTCTACTTCCACCGACGCAAGCCTTCGACATAGACTACCTCTCGGAGTGCTTTGCCTCACATCGACGCGAGCCTTCGTCATCGACCGTGCTTCAGCCCCGACATCATCTATGCTTCTGCACTGGTCTTTCTACTCTCAGTCACCTCACATCAGAGGGCTCTTGTACATATGTTCACTCACCATTATATGTAGACTCACTCACATATTTCATGCTGTGTTGTTTTGGTATGATCTCTCGTACATCTGGCCCTTTCGTCCTTTTGCCCTGACAGTAATTGTGCATTTTTTTCCTTAAACACACAATATTCATCCTCCCCCCCCCTTCCTTTCAATAGTGTACACCGGATGTTTACTCAATCTGCAAGTCTCAATTTCAAGCTCATTGAATCAACATCTCATCCTTCCAATCTGCCTATTTGACTTCAAAAACAGTTCCATCCTTGAACCTGTCACCATTGAGCTATCTAATGGTCCTCTTATCTTCTTGTGTGAGCTTTGGGCTCTGGATGAGCATACTCCGTAGTGGTGCTCCATCGCTGGGACTGGCACGGCGTGATTCGTAGTGCCAGGGAAGGGTGGATTGCACACGGTGTATGTTTCTGGATTACCACCGCTAGGACTGGCACGGCGTGATTCGTAGTGCCAGGGACGGGTGGATTGTACACTGTGTGTGTACCTGGAATTGACTTTCCGGTGGGCCTGTTTGTGCCCGGAAATGTCAAGTATTGTGCAAGTACATGAACGGAGATTATCCTTTAACAATGTTGCATTGTGCACTCATGTTTGCCTGCCTTTGAAATGTTTTCGCGTGAACTGGTTTCGTTTGCATGCTTGACATGTGTGTCTAGCTCAGGGTTCGGGGACGCCCTCCCGTGAGCCGTGGAATGCCTTGTCTTCTGACAGGTTTTGTGGCGTGTGAACAGGTGGGAAATCCTTATTTTAATAAGAGTTTTAAGTTATAAGTCTTATAACTTACAGGTTTCATACTTCATTAAAAGTAGGTGGACACTTTATAAGTGTGGGCACCTTCTTTTGGCCTGGGCACCCTTTTATAGCATGTGGGGTGGGGGTTGGCCACCTACCCCACCTACCACACCCAATCCTTTGCATGGGAGGAAGGCGCCTCACTTCCAGCCCTCTCCCTTGCATTTTGGAGGAAGAAAACACATCTGCTTGCTGGGATTTAGAGAAAACAGGCTGGAGCACTCATTATTTGCTGATTCTGGTCGTACAGCAGGTACAGCAAGTACAGTACTATCATTATTGATGGGGAGAAAACCATAATTAGGGTTAGAGTTCATTCATAGGAGACATACACAGAGAAGCAAGGGAGAGAGAGAGAGAGAGAGAGTTGTGGGGATAAGTCAACTCATGAGGCATGAGTGTGTGACTCCCCTATCACACATGTATATTGCACTAGTACACATAGTGCACTTAGTACATTAAAAGTACTAAGTGTACTATGTACTATAACTTATGGGCTTGTACACACTATAAGGGTGGGCATTATGCCTTTACCCCAACAACCTCCCACTTAAAGGCAAAGTGCCCTTAAGTAAAGGAAAAGAAAAAAAAATCAGCATGTACATGATAATATACAAGGCCATATCAAGGCTGAAAATAGCCTCATCCAATGCCCATCAAGTGTCTGCAATGAGCAAACCGCTCCGGAGGCAAACTCTTCGTCAACAGATCAGCCGGGTTGTCATCCGTGTGAATCTTAACAAGCTGAATTTGCTTGTTCTCTATCACCTCTCTGATGAAGTGATACTTCACATCCACATGCTTCGTCTTTGCATGAAAAACAGGGTTCTTTGCCAACTGAATGGCACTCTGACTGTCACAATGCAACAATGGAATATCCCCTGTATAACCCAAATCAACCACTAACCGAGATAGCCATAATGCCTCCTTGCAAGCCTCTGTGGCTGCAATATACTCGGCCTCTGTAGTAGATAAGGCTGTGCACTTCTGCATCCTGGATATCCATGACACAGCACCTCCTGTGAATGTAAACACATAACCGGTAGTAGACTTCCGGTTATCTGGATGACCGGCATAATCCGAATCCGTGTAACCATGCACTAATGCATCCTGTTTGCCAAAGCAAATGCACAAATCCTGTGTGCCCTTCAGGTATCTCATGACACCTTTCACTGCTTCCCAATGCTTCTTGCCAGGATTGGCCATGTATCTAGAAACCACTCCCACTGCAAATGCAATGTCCGGCCTAGTAGCAACCATGGCATACATGAGACTGCCACAAGCTGAAGCATACGGAATCTTGGCCATATCAGCCCTGTCTCTATCTGACTGTGGGCTGTCCATAGCACTGAGTTTCACATATGGAGGCAAAGGAGTACTAGCCTTCTTCCCCCCGTCCATATTGAACCTCTGCAAGACTTTGCCAATGTATTCCTTCTGAGACAAATACAACACATGCTGATTTCTGTCCCGAAGTATCCGCATACCCAAAATGTGATTTGCATCACCCAAATCCTTCATATCAAAGGTTTGATGCAGCCTCTGCTTCAAGGCATCCATCTCTTTACGAGATTTCCCGGCAATCAACATATCATCAACATACAAAATGAGAATCAAGAGATTGCCATCCAAAGCTTTCTTGGTGTACAAGCAGTGATCAATGTCACTTCTCCTGAATTTATGAGATTTCATGAATGTATCAAATTTATGATACCATTCTCTTGGTGCCTGTTTGAGCCCATAAAGACTCTTTTTCAGCTTGCATACAAGCTTCTCCTTTCCACTTACTGCATAACCCTCTGGCTGCTGCATATATATCTCCTCATGGAGATCACCGTGAAGAAAAGCAGTCTTCACATCCATCTGAATCAAGTCCAGATCATCATGCGCAACCAAAGCCAACACAGCTCTAAGTGTGGTCATTTTGACCACTGGAGAGAAGATCTCATCAAAGTCCACACCATATTCCTGCTTGAAGCCCTTAGCCACTAACCTGGCTTTGTATCTTGGCTTTGCATCTGGTGCAACTTTGAGCCTGTATACCCACTTGCATGGCAAAACCTTCTTGCCTGCAGGCAAATGCACCAACTTCCATGTTTCATTTTTATGCAGAGAATCCATCTCTGACTTCATGGCACGCTCCCATAGAGCTTTGTCTGCCCTCTGTAAAGCCTCTTTGTAACATGAGGGCTCCCCACAGTCAGTGAGCATCAAGTAGTCAACCCCTGGAACAAACCTGTCAGGGGCTCTGGAGGGTCTAGTGGACCTCCGTACCCAATGACCATCATTTGCAGGTTGCTGTCCAGCCTGCATATCACCCAATGGTGGCTCCTGTTCCATGCCATAAGGCTGAAAAATCATGCCCGGTATCTCCTCTAACTGTGGTATATCCATAGGGATATCTTCTGCCATATCTGGCTGTCCATTTGGACCATTTTCAGCACCATTTAAGGGCTGGTTTTCCTGCTGTAACGGCTGATTTACAGCCCTTTGTTGTTGTCCATGATGTCCATCATCATCAAAGATGACTCTACCAGGCTCCTGTTGCCTTGCAGGCTCCTTATACATGCATGTTTCATCAAAAATGACATCATTGCTGCGTATGATCTTTCTATTTATGGGATCCCAAAGTCTATACCCCATTTCACCTCTGTCACCATATCCTAGGAATATGCATTTATGAGACTTAGGATCAAGTTTGGTGCGCATTTCCCTGCGTATGTGCACGTACGCAACGCAACCAAACACTCTCAAGTGCTTGTATGACGGAGGCTTCCCTGTCCATACTTCTTCTGGCACTTTCCCACCAAGCCTCGTGTTAGGTGACCTGTTTATAAGGTGAACGGCTGTCATAACAGCTTCAGCCCAAAAACCATGAGGTAATGCAGCATGTGACAACATAGAACGGACCTTCTCCTGTATGGTCCTGTTCATCCTCTCTGCTGTCCCGTTTTGTGGAGGATCATAAGGAGTAGAGAGCTCCCTCTTGATGCCTTTAGCATCACAAAAGTCCTGAAACTGTTTGGACATATACTCTCCACCGTTGTCGGAACGCAAAGCCTTCAGTGTTTTGCCAGTTTGATTTTCAACAAGAGCAACAAACTTCTCGAACACTGAGAATGTATCACTCTTCAAACGAAGAGGATAGACCCACACCTTGCGTGTGGCATCATCTATAAAAGACACAAAGTATTTTGCCCCTCCCAAAGAAAGCTGAGGCATCTCACATACATCTGTATGCACAAGCTCTAACTGAGCATCTTTCTGTCCAAGAGCTTTCTTGTGGGGGCACTGTAGTTGCCTACCATATATACAATGCTCACAAAACTGAAAACTTGAAAACTTTAGAGAAGGCAAGTAACCCAAACGAGACAATTGCTCCATTCCCTTGACACTCATGTGTCCCAACCGGCTATGCCACATAGAAATTTCCGGCAGCTCGGTTGCATTTACATTAGCATGGTGACAAACACCTGCATGCATAAAGTAAAGAGTGTCCACCTTAGAGCCTCTGGCAACAACCAGTGAGCCCTTACTAATTTTCCACTTTCCACTACCAAATGTGGTAACATAATCAGCATCATCAAGCTGTCCAGTAGAAAGCAGATTCTTCTTGATCTCAGGCACATGCCTGACATCATGGAGCATAAGCTGTGAGCCATCTGAAAATACAAACCTCACATCACCTCTGCCAAGTATCTTGCATGCATGGTTATCACCCAAATAAACCACTCCTTCATTGCCAGCAGTGTACCTGACAAACAAGTCTCTGCAACCTGTGACATGAAAGGAGGCACCTGAATCAATGATCCATGAGTACATACCATGACCACCTGTAAGAAGTGAATGGGCATCAAGTGAAGAAGTAAAGAGGACCTCATCCTCACTGCCACCTGCATGTGACACATTGATTTCTTCGATCTTGACTCCACTTTTGCCCTTTGGCTTTATATCTTTGGCTTCATCTTTCTCTTTGTCTTTGCCTTTTCCCTTTTCCTTTTGATCATTTTTCCATTTGTAGCATTGCTTTTTGATGTGTCCCTTCTTGCCACAATAATGGCATTCCAAATCCTTTTTGGAGCGAGACTTGCTCCTTCCCCTTTCTTGGCTTTTCCCCCTTTGCTGGGATCTCCCACGTGCATTCATTGCATTGGACTTTCCAACAGAGTTGTTTTTCCTGTTCATCTCTTCTTGAAGAAGAGCACCCTCAACATCTGCATATGACAGCATAGCATTCGAATTGCTAGTGGCTGTCCTGAATGTGTCCCAACTCTCTGGCAAAGTGCATAACAAAAAAGTGGTTTTGAACTCATCGTCCATTGCCAACTTTTGATTGATGACCTGGCTGACAATACCATTAAACTCATTTAGATGGGCTGTCATAGAAGCCCCTTCCTTCATCTGAAGACCTATGAGTTTCTTCAACCAATACACTTTGCTTGAGGCACTTTGTTGGGCATACAAGTCCTGCAATCTCTGCCACATTCCCCAAGCTGTCTTCTCTTCACGAATGCTGAAAAGTAATGAGTCTGACACAGACAACATGATAGTAGATCTTGCCAGCTCATCCATATCTTCCCACTCTTCAGCTGTAAGAGAAGCGGGCATCACACCCCTTTCTTTGATAGGCTTGTGCTGCTTTTTCTGGAGCAACACATTGTAGCACTGGGTTTGCCAAATATCATAGTTATGCGAGCCTTCAAGCTTCTTGATGTGAAGCAATGAAGAGCTCTCACCTGTGGTTGCCATAGCAATATGCAACCTTTCAATGCCTGACTCCCTGCAAAATGTGCAAACACTGCACCAAAAGCACACAAAGTGCTCACAAATGTTCTCCCAAGCTTTATCTCCCACAGCGGAAGCAAGAATGCAACTTTTCTCCCACTTTTTGTGATGAAAACACCAAAATCTGGTTGCTGCAGATTTTGGACAGCACCTCAAATGTGCTCTTTTGCCCTTCCAAAGTACTGTACAGCAGTACTAAGTGCTCACCTGTAATGTACCAAACCTGTCCCGGCAAGTACAGCAGCTGAAATTGAACCTTTTGGTCACTCAAAACAGTGTACAGCCATGCCAAAACATGCACAAAGCTGTGCCAAATCTGTACCAGCAGGTACAATAGCAATAAATGCTCTCCTGGCTGTCCAAATGAGTGAAAATCAGACTTTTACAGTCCTGTACACTGCATACAACAGTCCCGAACAGAAATTGGGCAAAAACCCCTTGACTGCAAGCTGATTTTTGAGGATTCAAGGCATAAATGTCTTGCCTGCTGCTTTGCCAAGCTCAACAAGCATACGAACTTGAAAAGCCCCTTGATTTGAGATCAATTTCTGATCATGCATGGTACATTGGCGCACATGAAGGCATCCAGAGTGTTCACGATGCTTCCCCCTGGCCACATATACATCAAATACATGAAAGCCCCTTGATTTACAGGCACATTGAGTGCTTGTAAGGCATCAACACATTATCCACAGCATCAAATGCGATTGCCTGCATGCAAATCAACCAAATCGGCACAAAAGCCCCTTGATTTGCACTGCAATTTGCTGCAATTTTGCCCAAATGTGCGATTTTTCACATCATACAGCATGTATGAGTGCTTAATTGCACAATTACATCAAAAGCCCCAAATTTCGACATCCAATTTCCTGCAAATTGATCCTGATTTGACCAATTTCCTGCAAATTTATTCTGATTGTGACCAATGTCACCCAATTTTGCCAATTTTGCTCAAAAAATTGAGCAATTGGGCACCTGTACCTGCTCAATTGTTGATTGTACTTGCTCAATTGCAAATCCCAAAAAAAAAATTTGAGGCAAATACCTTGTAATTTCTGATTTTCCTTCAATTTGCAGGCTGTTGCAGGAAGAGGGGGCGTCGATTTTTGCTGTTGATGAGGTGCTGCACACACTGACTGTGTGGATGTTGAAGGTACTGCTGATGCGAGGACGACGTGCTGCTGGTGACTAACTCCTGGTTTCCCCTCTTCTGAAGAGCCTCAAGAGATTCCAAAACCCCAGCTTCGCTACTTCTTCTCCTTGCGATCAGCCATCCATTCGAAAACACGGTCTAGCGAGGAAACGGCGAAGTAAGCAACCCCGACCATGGCAACAAAAGTGTAGGTTCGCACCATCCTTGGAGCGCAGTGGAGAAACGTTGCCTCCTGATTTACGCCTTCGCTGTCTCCTTCGCCTAGCGCACACGTTCACACGCTGCTTTCGCCTAGCGCTGTGCGCTGGAACTTCACGTTCGCCAGCTTCACGCTGTTCGCCTGGGTTCGCTACGATGCGCCTTCGCTCGTGTTTGCCTGCGCCGTGTATTCGCCTAGCGCCTTCTATGCCCAGTTGGCCAGGCGTCTAGCGTTCAACGCTCAGCCAGACAGCACACGCCTCACCACGTTTAATTTCTCCACGTAACCAGTGATTACGTTGTGCTCGCTTTGTAGAGCTACCCGCTTAGCGCCAGTGGGCAGCCCGCCTGGCTGCTGGGCAGCCCTCGCTTCTGGCTGCTCTCTCAACCCACCTGCCTGCGACTGGTCACACAGTCGACCAGTAGCCAGTGCTGCACAAAGGCGACTCACAGAATGAGCAAACGATTCTTGATGAGAGGGAGGGGAACCTGGTGACCAAAGCTCTGATACCAGTTGATGGGGAGAAAACCATAATTAGGGTTAGAGTTCATTCATAGGAGACATACACAGAGAAGCAAGGGAGAGAGAGAGAGAGAGAGAGTTGTGGGGATAAGTCAACTCATGAGGCATGAGTGTGTGACTCCCCTATCATACATGTATATTGCACTAGTACACATAGTGCACTTAGTACATTAAAAGTACTAAGTGTACTATGTACTATAACTTATGGGCTTGTACACACTATAAGGGTGGGCATTATGCCTTTACCCCAACAATTATTTGCTGATTCTGGTCGTACAGCAGGTACAGCAGGTACAGCAGGTACAGAACCATCATTACTTGCTGATTCTGGTCGTACAGCAAGTACAGCAAGTACAGAACCATCATTACTTGCTGATTCTGGTCGTACAGCAGGTACAGTACCATCATTATTTGCTGATTCTGGTCGTACAGTAGGTACAGTACCATCATTATTTGCTGATTCTGGTCGTACAGCAGGTACAGCAGGTCAAACCAGTGGGGTTATCCGCGTGGATTTAGGACATACGCATTTCCTACAAGTGGCCCAGGTTGTTTCACTCTTCCTACTGGCTGTACGGTGGCTCCAGAAGATTTTCATCGCGAAGAATGAGGAGTTCTCCTGCTCTCCTATGTCTGGACTCCTCTTCCATTCACCGAGTCAACTCCGTGAGGGTGCCCCATCGCTAGGACTGGCACGGCGTGATCCGTAGTGCCAGGGACGGGTGGATTGCACGCAGAGTGTGACTCTGGAAGGTGCTATGGACGGGGCAGCCCTTGGTGACTGCAGACTCGGCATCAACAAACATGTTTGGGTTTGATACTTTGTTTTTTTCATCGTGCATTGCTTATTGGAAATCTGGCCTTGGGCCCGTGTACTTGTAACAAATTCTCCCAAGTAATAATAACAATCCTTGGGGGGGCCGGCCGTTCCGGCCTCAGTGTGGTGTCATCTATCTATGCTCAGAGTTGTTAATTACTTTTTATTGCTACTTTGTCTTGTGCTATTGTCTTTTAAGAGTGTATATTAAAGTGCTAACTGGAGAAGTGAGTCCAGGAAGGGGTGACCCCTGCTTGGGTCTCGTTTCAGTGGTATCAGAGCACGGATCTTCCTTTTTCTACATGGGGAGACGATCCAAAGGCTTCCTGACCACTCTCCATTAGTGACTTTACTCTTATTATGGCTAGCCAAGCAAGTAGCAAGGAAGTGCCAAATTCAAAGGGGCACTCCAGTGGAACTCAAGCAAGTGGACGGATGCCTTATGCCCGTGATCATGTATGGTTGGGACAGCCGTCCCGTGGCAAGGAGAAAATGCAGGAGCAAGAGCAAGAGCCAAGTGCCATCAATGCTGAAATTCAGCGTATGCGAGAGCTTCTCCATGCCAGGGAGATGGAATTGGCCAGCCTACGTGAGGACCCACACATTCAACAAGTGCTAGATGCAAAGAAAAAGGAGGCAACCATCTTTCAAGACTTTGAAGCTTTGGCTCGTGGATCAGGGTTGAAACCTTGTGAGCTAGCTCTTTCATTCTTAGTGGAAAAGGGTGATGTATTGCAGGGCCAGGATGGGGAGCTTGTTATAAAGAGATCTCCATTGGTGGACATGCCTGGGATAGCCTCTCCAAAGCTGAAATCTGCTGTCCACAAAGAGGAGCCTTCCATTACATCCCGACGTGATTCTACCTTATATGGGAGGCATAGCCATGCCTATGAAGGTAACATTACTTCTAGAGATGATCGTTACAAGCCTCATTCTTCATCATTGCAGGTTTCTCATGGGCTTAGAGAGCACCGACATCCCCGTACTACTACTTTACCTGTTGAACTCTCCCATGAAGAGCTATTTCTTCATGCTCCCATCTCCACATCCTCTCCGGATCATGCTTATGCTGCAAGAGAAAGTGGTGGGGCTACACACATGCATGCAGGTACAGCACATGGTTCACGTCCACGTATGCCACCTAAGTATGCAGGAGCATCTATGGATGCCAGGGCTGATCCACATGAACGTGGAATCAAGAGGACGCATGGGGATTATGAGCATCATGTTCATAAGCAAAAGGAATTCAAAGCCGGGGACAAATCCGTCAAGTTCGAGACATATCATGGTGAGTTTGATGCTTCCAAGGTTATGTCATTTGTTTCCCAATTTGACATTGCTTTTAGTGATGAGGATTTTTCAGAAAAGTCCAAGGTGAGGCATGCCAGCATGTTCTTGAAGGGCACGGCCGCTCATTGGTGGCTTGCCGAAAAGCTCTCAGGCACTCCCGTGGACACTTGGGCTGAATTCAAAACTAGATTCTATGTCCAATTCTTACCCCCTAATGCCAAGAAGAACATCCGCAAGAAGTGGGATTGGGTTAAGCAGAATGAAGGTGAGTCAGTTCATGCTTATGTATCCAAGTTTTGGAAAACACTCTTGGAAGTTTCCCCTATTATGCAAGTAAATGATGAGGAACGCAAGAGAAAGTTTGAATCGGGACTCCAACCGGTTTATCAATCGGGCTTGGAGTTGTACCCAAACCACACTCTACAACAACTCATTTCAGCTGCTTTGGCCACCGAACAATTGGAGCAAAAGCTGAAGCAAAATTATAGAGATGGACATGCTCAAAAGGGGAAGGACAAGGCTGTCCCAAATCTGCATAAGGGTGGACAGCCACCTAAAAGGGACTCCAATGAAGTTAAGGAAGCTCCAAAAGCTGAAAGTACCTCAGAGAAGAAGCGTCCCAACAAAAGGCCTAACTATGGACTTACTCCGGAACAAAGGGTGCAATATATACGTGACGGTAAGTGCTTTTCTTGTGGTAGTAAAGATCACATGGTCCGGCAATGCCCAAAGAAAGCAGGCAAAGAGGATGCAAAGG
Organism: Cibotium barometz; assembly: GCF_041138505.1. Lineage (NCBI taxonomy): Eukaryota > Viridiplantae > Streptophyta > Polypodiopsida > Cyatheales > Cibotiaceae > Cibotium > Cibotium barometz. Next base: position 26,054,670 of record NC_141093.1, read on the forward strand.
AAACCAAGGTTAATGTGCATATGGTGCCCGATGTACAAGGGGGACAGCCCATGATGCTTTGGATAGGATGGTATGCAAGGCATGGGGACAGCTCAAAGATCAACCCGCATTATTTATGTTTGATGATTGTGCCACGGACAACTTCATATCATTGGAAATGGCTACAGCATTGGGCATTAGTGTGGATGACATGGGACCGGAGATTGAGGCCGGAAGTGCATTTGTTGGCAAGAAAGTCAAGGTCACACCCTTTATTGGCAAGCTTCGCATGCATATTCAGGGATATTTGGACCATGAGAATTTCCTCATTGCACCATTAAATGGGTGTGATGTATTGCTTGGAAAGCCTTGGCACTCCCGTCTTGATCCTCGCAAGGCTTACAAGACCAACCGGATCACATTTATGCATAGGGGCAAAGAGCATGTTATTGATGCCGGTGTGGAAGGGAATTCTATCCCTATTGTATCCCACATTCAAATAAATAAAGCCATGAGAAAGGGTCTTTGCTCGTACATGATTTTTGTTCGTGATAGAATAGACCATGTTGATCATTCTCTTGATTCTCTCACATGTGATAGGCTGGAATTTTTGAAACAATATGCAGATTGCTTTACAGATTCACTTCCAGGGGAGCTACCACCACCACGGCCGGAGGATCATCGTATAGACCTTGTGCCTGGCAGTTCTCCACCAAATAGGCCGGCATACCGTGTGAGTGCATCACAGCAGGAGGAGATCATGAAGCAAGTCAATGAGCTCATGCAAAAAGGTTTGATCCGCCCTAGCTCTTCACCGTATTGCTCTCCCGTACTTCTAGTGCAGAAGAAGGATCTCTCTTATCGTATGTGTGTGGATTATCGGGCTCTAAATAAACTAACCATCAAGAATAGGTTTCCTATTCCTCGTATTGATGATATTTTGGATAGATTGGATGGCTCGGCATATTTCAGCCGAATTGATTTGAAGAGTGGATATCATCAAGTACGGGTAGTACCAGAGGATGTGCATAAGACCGCTTTCAGGACAGCATTTGGTTTGTACGAGTATCTTGTTATGCCTTTCGGTCTTACAAATGCTCCTGCCACTTTTAACCGTATGATGGACAGAATTTTTAGAGATCATCGATCGTTCACTGGAGTTTTCTTCGATGACATCTTGGTTTATTCCAAGAGTGAAGAAGAGCACAGAAAGCATTTGGCCATAGTCTTTGAAGAACTCCGAAAGCATAGACTTCACATCAATGCTAAGAAGAGTGAGTTCTTCCTCTCCGAAATTCATTATCTTGGGCATATTGTTTCTCAAGATGGCATACGAATGGATCCCGCCAAGATTGAGGCTATCAAGAATTGGCCTGAACTCAAGTCAGTACATGAGGTTCGTAGTTTTCTTGGGTTATGCTCATACTATAGACGGTTCATATGGCATTTTGCTTTGATTGCTGCCCCTCTTCATCAGTTGACAAAGAAGAAAGTCCCCTTTCAGTGGACTTCATTGGAAAGCAAAGCTTTCTATTCACTAAAGGATGCAATCATATCTGGGCCCGTGTTGATCATTCCTGACTTGCACAAGCCATTCTTTGTGGAATGTGATGCATGTGGAGATTGTTTAGGTGCTGTCCTAAACCAGGAAGGACACCCCGTGGCATTTGAGAGCCGCCGTTTGCGTGATACGGAGCTTTCTTTGGGGATCTATGAGAAGGAGCTATTGGCAGTGATTCATGCATTGACCATTTGGAAGCACTATCTTCTGGGTGCAGAGTTTATGGTGAAGACCGACAACCAAAGCTTACGGTATTTTCTCACACAAACTAAGCTCTCAGAGAAGCATATGCGGATGGCAAATTTCCTCTCTATGTTTCATTTTCAGATTGTGCATACACCGGGAAAGAAGAATGTGGTGGCCGATGCATTGTCTCGAAGGCCGTATGTAGCTTCTATCTCAATTGCCTCTCATGGAGACTTGTCGTCTATGCAAAATAAGTACCATATAGATGCTGATTTTTCAGATTTATGGGCTGATTTGGTGGCTGGTCATACTCATGCATCATATGTGATCAAAGATGGGTATCTCCTTAAAGATAATTGCCTTTGTGTGCTCACAGATTTGAGGCAAAAAGTGTTGGAAGAATGCCATGCTCCACCGTATGCAGGACATAGAGGTATTCTACCTACTACTCATATGGTTGAACGCTACTTCTTTTGGCCAGGGATGAGGAAGGACATTGAGGCTTATGTACGTGCTTGCCTCATTTGCCAAAAGGTCAAGTTTGATCGTCAGAAGTCTCCTGGATTGCTTCTACCATTGCCTATTCCCTCGCAGCCATGGGAGAGTATAGCTATGGATTTCATCATGGATTTGCCTCGCACTCAGCAAGGTAATGATGCTATATGGACTATCGTTGACCGGTTTAGCAAGCAAGCTCATTTCTTGGCGGTCAAGAAAACGATCAAGGCAGATCATATGGCAAAAGTTTTCTTATCACAGGTATTCAAGCATCATGGTATGCCTAAATCTATTGTGGGTGACCGTGATCCTCGAACTACCAGTCTCTTCTGGAGAGCACTTTTTGACAATATGGGCACAAAGCTGAATTTTTCATCCGCTTTTCATCCTCAAACCGATGGTCAAAGTGAAGCAGCAAATTCAGCCGTATTGGACCTTCTCAAATGCTATGTAGCTGATCAAAAGACTTTGTGGGAAAAGTATTTGCCACTTGTGGAGTTTGCATACAATAACACGGTGCATGCTTCTACTGGGAAGGCTCCCTTTGAGATAGTTTATGGCAAAGTGGTATTGCCTCCCATCCTACGTACTAAGGATGAGATTTTTGCTGCTGATGACTTTGTCAGGGACTTGGATGTTGCCTTTGCACAGGTACGGACAGCCATAGCCCGTTCTCAAGAGAAGCATAAGAAGGCTGCCGACAAGCATAGAAAGCATTTGGATGTCAAGGTAAATGATTGGGTATTGCTGAAATTCGAAAAAGCTAGACTCCGTAAGAGATCTGGTAAGGAGGGGATGTTTCCCAAGCTCTCATCCAGGTATTGTGGGCCTTTCAAGGTCATTGAGCAGATCAATGAAGTTGCTTTTCGTTTAGCATTGCCATCCCATTGGAAGATACATAATGCTTTCCATGTTAGCCTCTTACGAAAGTATGTGGGTCCGGAACCAAGTCTTCCTATCATTGAGGATCCACCAGAAGTGGATGAGTTGGAAGAGATTTTGCAACCAGAGCAGATTGTGTTTCATAAAGAGCGTAAGCTATCTGCAGGCAAGCTTGTAAGACGCTATTTGGTGAAGTTCAAGAACTATCTCCCCATTGATGCTAAGTGGGTTGATGAGGACTACTTCAAAGATTATCCGCAGCTTCTCCATGACTATTTGGAAGCTTTTCAGTTGCGGACAACTGTTTAGAAGACGGGGAGATGTCACCATTGAGCTATCTAATGGTCCTCTTATCTTCTTGTGTGAGCTTTGGGCTCTGGATGAGCATACTCCGTAGTGGTGCTCCATCGCTGGGACTGGCACGGCGTGATTCGTAGTGCCAGGGAAGGGTGGATTGCACACGGTGTATGTTTCTGGATTACCACCGCTAGGACTGGCACGGCGTGATTCGTAGTGCCAGGGACGGGTGGATTGTACACTGTGTGTGTACCTGGAATTGACTTTCCGGTGGGCCTGTTTGTGCCCGGAAATGTCAAGTATTGTGCAAGTACATGAACGGAGATTATCCTTTAACAATGTTGCATTGTGCACTCATGTTTGCCTGCCTTTGAAATGTTTTCGCGTGAACTGGTTTCGTTTGCATGCTTGACATGTGTGTCTAGCTCAGGGTTCGGGGACGCCCTCCCGTGAGCCGTGGAATGCCTTGTCTTCTGACAGGTTTTGTGGCGTGTGAACAGGTGGGAAATCCTTATTTTAATAAGAGTTTTAAGTTATAAGTCTTATAACTTACAGGTTTCATACTTCATTAAAAGTAGGTGGACACTTTATAAGTGTGGGCACCTTCTTTTGGCCTGGGCACCCTTTTATAGCATGTGGGGTGGGGGTTGGCCACCTACCCCACCTACCACACCCAATCCTTTGCATGGGAGGAAGGCGCCTCACTTCCAGCCCTCTCCCTTGCATTTTGGAGGAAGAAAACACATCTGCTTGCTGGGATTTAGAGAAAACAGGCTGGAGCACTCATTATTTGCTGATTCTGGTCGTACAGCAGGTACAGCAGGTACAGTACCATCATTATTTGCTGATTCTGGTCGTACAGCAGGTACAGCAGGTACAGAACCATCATTACTTGCTGATTCTGGTCGTACAGCAGGTACAGCAGGTACAGCAGGTACAGAACCATCATTACTTGCTGATTCTGGTCGTACAGCAGGTACAGTACCATCATTATTTGCTGATTCTGGTCGTACAGCAGGTACAATACCATCATTATTTGCTGATTCTGGTCGTACAGCAGGTACAGCAGGTCAAACCAGTGGGGTTATCCGCGTGGATTTAGGACATACGCATTTCCTACAAGTGGCCCAGGTTGTTTCACTCTTCCTACTGGCTGTACGGTGGCTCCAGAAGATTTTCATCGCGAAGAATGAGGAATTCTCCTGCTCTCCTATGTCTGGACTCCTCTTCCATTCACCGAGTCAACTCCGTGAGGGTGCCCCATCGCTAGGACTGGCACGGCGTGATCCGTAGTGCCAGGGACGGGTGGATTGCACGCAGAGTGTGACTCTGGAAGGTGCTATGGACGGGGCAGCCCTTGGTGACTGCAGACTCGGCATCAACAAACATGTTTGGGTTTGATACTTTGTTTTTTTCATCGTGCATTGCTTATTGGAAATCTGGCCTTGGGCCCGTGTACTTGTAACAAATTCTCCCAAGTAATAATAACAATCCTTGGGGGGGCCGGCCGTTCCGGCCTCAGTGTGGTGTCATCTATCTATGCTCAGAGTTGTTAATTACTTTTTATTGCTACTTTGTCTTGTGCTATTGTCTTTTAAGAGTGTATATTAAAGTGCTAACTCGAGAAGTGAGTCCAGGAAGGGGTGACCCCTGCTTGGGTCTCGTTTCAGAACCCAAAGGTTTGCATAAACTAATTTTCATGGACTTAAAAAGCAGCAATGTGACAATGGCTACGTGGCTAGAGAGTCGTTGTCTTGTTTGACAACAACAACACGAAGGATGTGGTCACAAAACAAGCTGCTCAAGCCCGTTTCTTGCTGACTTCAGTAGACAAGAAGGTTGAGGGTTTTCGCACACAAATGACGAGCATCAAGTTTGGAGCTCAAGGTGCTAAATTAGTGATTTAGGGCATAGAGTTTGTGCGAGATTTTATGGTTGCCCCTTTTGTAGGAGGAGGGGCAAACATAATTCTAGGAATTCAATGGTTTCACAAGTTCCAGTCAGATATTGATTAGGACACGCACACTTTTCAGACTGCCCGGAATGATGTGTCCAAAGCTCCATCAACCATTAAATGTGAGCCAAGAATTTTGAACTTTCCTCTTATAAGCCACTTGCAGGCTGAACGAAATCTCCCCCCCCCCCAAAAAAAAAAAATCCGAACTTTCCTCTTATAAGCCACTTGCAGGCTGAACGAAATCTCCCTCCCTCACCCCCAAGATAGACCTCCTCCAAGGCTCGGATCCCCCGAGCAAGTTTCCATACCACCTATCTAACGTAATGGAATCAAAGTTAGATCACCAACTCCAAGAAATGTAATCTATTTGAGGCATCGGAAACTTACTCTTGATAGTGAGCTTACTAAGTACATGATAATCGACACACAATCAAAAAGACCCATCTTTCTTCCAAATAAACAAGTTCGGGGCTGCAAATGGTGGCACACTAGGGCATATGAAGCCAGATTGCAACAATCTCCAGAGACTGAATGGAGCCAAGATGTTCTCAAAACTAGATTTGGAGAGTGGGTACCACCAAGTTAGGACTATTGAGGGGGACATCCCCAAGACAGCCTTCAATACGGAATGAGCTCGCTATGAATTTGTGGTCATGCCTTTTGGCTTTGCGAACGCCCCAACCACATTCAACCGCATGAAGATGTGGATATTCAAGTACTTAATTGAAAAGTGTGTTCATATTTTTGGACGACATACTAGTATTTTTAACTACGGTTGGGCAACATGACATTGATGTATGAGGGAGACATCCCCAAGACAGCTTTCAGTACGTAACGAGTTCACTATGAATTTGTGGTCATGCCTTTTGGCTTGACGAACGCCTCGACCACATTCAACCGCAGATGATGCAGATATTCAAGGACTTAATTGAAAAGTGTGTTCATATTTTTAGACGACATACTAGTATTTTTAGCTATGGTTGGGCAACATGACATTGATGTGAAGAAATTCCTGAAGGTTTCGGAAAACAACAAGCTCTATGTCAATGAAAAGAAGTCGTAATTTATTTGTTCGAGGTTCACTACCTTGGATACATAATCAATGTCAAGGACATCTGACTTGATCCGGCCAAGGTAGCCAAAGTAGTCAATTGGGAGAAACCACATACCGCATACAACATCCAATCCTTTGTGGGCATATGCCACACATACTCCACCCACATAGACAACTTCTTTGACCTCTCGACAGATCTCACGGATCTACTCAAGGATAGAAAGCAACGGATCCAAATGACTCCACGGGCGTTGGAGGCATTCAAAAACCTCATGGTGGCTTTGTCAGAAGCTCCTTGTCCAACGCTTGCCTCATGGAATGAGCCGTTCCAAGTAATCACCGATGCAAGTAACATTGCAATTAGAGCTATGTTATGACAGAACGGCCATCCCGTAGCTTACATGTCTCATAAGTTACTGCCCACAGAAAAGAATTACTCGGTCTGCGATCGCGAACTCCTAGCCGTAATTCAAGCCCTGAAACATTGGAAGCATTTCATTTATGACCGAGAATTTGAGGTTCACACTGACCATCAAGCATTTTGCTAGATTCAAACAATGCCAAGTGCACAGTGAAGTGACCGTCAGCACCTCTATAGCCAAATCTTCCAACAATTTGGTAGTATGGTCGAGTATCTTCCACGAAAGACCAACCCAATGGCCGATGCTTTGAGCACGAAGAAAACAGTGACCTTGATTCTGAACACTAGACTCGACCTTATTGTTACGGGACTAGACAACATAAAGCACACGTACGCGGATTTCGAGAAATTTGGAACATAGTGGAAGCAAGCATTGGATGCCACAAGACCATGCCACTTTTTGGTACAAGATGGTTGGCTTTTCTACAAAGGCCGACTTTGGGTCATGAAGTCATTCAAGCAAGCTCTTCTCCATGACGCCCATGACGCCATCACTAGTGGTCACTCACTGAGACATGAACTCGACTCTAGAGAAGCTAAAACGCAATATTATTGCCAAGAATAAGGCGAGATGTGTTCACTCATATGGAACACTGTGATGTTTATCAAAAAGTGAAAACTCCTCGTGGAAAGAAGATAGGAGTGCTACAACCTTTACTCATTCTCGAAGAACCTTTCCAAGATATATCAATAGATTTTGTCACAAATTTGCCTACCAGTCCAAGTAAGCGTCATACTTAGTGCTTAACTATTGTTCATAGATTTAGTAAATTTGTTATGCTTATTTCATGCAGGGCCAATGTGACCGCCGAAGATATTGCCCATTTGTTCATTCGGCATTGATACCTGATTGGCAGGATTCCTAGGACCATAGTGTCAAACTGAGATGCCAAGTTTACCAATCATTTTTGGCGAGCATTGTTTGATAATTTTGACAACAATGTAGAATTGTTAATCCAGGACCATATTCAAATGTCCAACAAAGCATAAAAATCCCCAAGCACTATTATGACTCCACCCCAATAATGAAGTAAGGAAAAATGTTGCTCCTTCTCAATGGTGGCCCCTTCTACCAACAATCAACCGAACTCTTGAAGTGAATCTCTTGTATCATTGTAGAGCAGCCGTTGCACTCCGCCAGTGGCATACTAGTACCCAACAAGCCACTAGAGTCTAGAACAGCACATTAGAATCATACTTTTCCGTTCTCATTTTTTGGCACGTTAGTTTGCTATCATCCATTAATTTACCAAGCCCCACGGAAGCCACTCGTCTTCTGGCATGAAATGACTTATATCGTGCTAGTTACAAATGCCACCATAAGACCCAAATTGGGGCTATCAACAGGGGATATCCCAATGCTTAAGCAAGATGTTTGAATCTGATCACATTATGGCTGCCTTAGCATTCTACGCTTTGCTTTGACTTCATTGAGAAAGATCAAGCAACATTATAAGCATCATGGCTGCACTCTGCGACTAATGGGATACCTCTAAAAGGTATCATTAAAAGTTTACTACTTTAGCTCCTATTGTCCAAAGGGTAAAGCTTCCTGGACATTCGGAAAATCAGGCTGGCGAAGACACATATGTCTGTACACACTAGAACGTAGGTTCAAACTAGATCCCAAACAGAGAAACCCTATTCCCTCTTCTTGTAATAATCAAAACTTCATTTAAAAATAACTCTTACAATCAGGAAAAGCTCGCAGGCTACTTAATCTCTTTGCTTAAGCCACCACCTAACATCTCTGGAGATACACACACCACACTCCCAACAAACCATTTAAACTAGCCATGGCATTTGTAGCTCAAAACCAGGAAAATAACATCACCTGTATCATCTTTTTGATTGAGGCCCAGCTCAGCCAAGACAGCTTCCAGCTCAGCCAGTTCTTTCTTTTTCAGCTCTTTCTTTGATAGCTGCCTGTCTGGCTCCCGTGCAGCCGCTGCTACAGAAGGGGCCACATTCACATCAGCAGCAGACTCAGTTGTTTCAATCTCTGGTTCTCCTTCATTTTCTTCATCACCTTCCTCCTCAACTTCTTCATCCCCTTCGCTTTCCTATTGCTCACACATCATAAGACAAACCATTTAGCACTGAACGTAAGCTAGAATTGATGAATTCTCCAGAATTTTATTTATTTAAAATCTGACAGTAGGAACTGGGCATGGAGTAGTCATTGAACCAGTAAGTCGTTTGCTAAATATAGGACATAATTACCAGCACTTTCTAAGCAAAGTAGCTACTCAATAGACTGATTACTTTGAAACGTCCTTAGCTTTAATCTCGGATGAGGTCAACAAGGGGCAGAAGTACATGGAGCAAGCCTATCTTTCATCAGAAACTTGGTAGAGTTCACAACAAACAAAATTAATGTGCATGCCCATCACCGTACAAGTAATCTGAGTCCAGCTTGCTTCACAGGTGTAACTGTCCCACCCAACATCAGAGACCTACTAAGTACCTTAGGCAGCTATGTTGACTATTAGGGGCATCCTTTTTTGGCCAATGTCCACACCCAAAAAACACTGTTTTTGGAGTCCACATCTCAAGTGCCTTACATAGTCAATGATTCAATCCTCAATTGTTTTGTTGGATGACCCATCAGCCTAATCAGCCGCCAGCATTACTTGGGGATCTCCACCCACCTAGCATAACTGGGAGATCTCAAGGTTCACCCTAATGACAGATAAAAACTAGCAGCTAGAATTCCCCTCAACACTTCTTCTCTTTGAAAAAAGAGCGTGTAGAGAGAGAGAGAGAGCTTGAGAAAAGACTTGCATAGCCAGGTATTCATTCCATGGCTAGAAAAATCCAGTGATTTCAAGGCATTATTAGATATTGATCAAAATCCTCTTTTATTTTAGCAGATGAAATGAGATTAGGTATTTAGCCTTGGATGGAAACCGCTGCATTCCCAAATAGCCCTGCGCCTCATGGTGCACGGTTATATGGGCAAGATTGGGATGAGCACAGCATACCTCTCCGTGGCTCAAATCGTCCTCCTCCTCCTCTGCTGCATCATGAGAAGTTTCTGCGGGTCGATCTGGGAGAGGGGGCAGCGCCGGCATGGCGAAGTAGTCATCATCGTCCTCGCAATCGGCCCAGGACGTCACAGACACCGGCGTGGGCGTCCAGACCTGAGGCGCAGGCTGCGCTTCCTTGCTATGTGAGGCGGAAAACGATGTAGAGTCCTTAGAATCCCCCTTCTCCTTGTCTGATCTCTTCTTGCTCGATCTCTTGCGGCGGCTCTCGAGGGCTGAAAAGATGTTGGTGCTGCTTATCGCCGGCAATCCATCGTCTCTCTTGATACCTCCTCCGACCATCCTAACTGTTTGCGCCCGGGGTGAAGCAGACGAAATAGCTGGAGAACACAGAAAAGATCTGAGTCAGGGTTAGAGTTCAGGGTGAAGGCAAGGAGGAGATAGGCGAAATGGAAGGTGTGCAGCGTTGAGGGAGGGTTAGGGTTTTGCAGAGATGACTATGTGGAAATTCCAGGTCAGGGTGTGGGTATGGGTTTGCAGAGCCTTGAGGCAAGGTTAGGGTTTGCAGAGGCTGGAGAGAGGATTAGGGTTGTGGTTGGAATGACAGACATGTATGTAACAGGAGCCCAAATAGGGCAAAGAGGAGAAGAGAGAAAACACCTAAGCCTATGGTATTGGGCTTAGAAGGGCACATAGATTTTTGTTAATTTATTGGCAAAATAATAAATAGTTTTGGAGTACAATCCTTTTCAAATGATAAGCGAAGCTGACAATTGGCAATTGACCCTTGGTGATTTCTCAAGTAAGTCCCCCCAAGGTTTAACAATTTTACCCCAATACTGTTTTTTTTTTGGGGGGATGGAGGAATACACACACAATTTCACCCCACTCAATAGTGTTTTTTTTTCTTGGAAGGAGAAATACACACAATTTCAGCCCACCCAGTATAGTTTATTCAACACAGTCATGTGCATTTTGTATCGCATCTTACTATGTGCTTTTGTAGGCTCCAATGTAGGTGGGCTACATACATGGCCGTGTTTTTGTTCTTTCGGAGATTAGAAGGGCATGTCACGAGGTGATGAGACTTGCTACATAAGGGTACATAACCTAATGGGTGCATAGGTCTCGATTGGGTTTCCTAGCTTGGGAGATTAGAAGGGCATGTCATGAGGTGATGAAATCCAAATGGGTGCAGAGGTCTCAATTAGGTTTCCTAGCTTTACTTCTACACTCCATAAGAGATAGGTGGTGGGAGGGTTCCAAAGTTGTAAGATCCCATATTAATTGACATAATAGAGTACATAATATGATTGATTATATAAAGCCATAAGCCTAGATGAATAAAGAAGCCGTTTATAAGTGAAGTATTCATTGAAATAAAATTGGCATATTTTTTGTATTTCGAGTATTAGAAATGTGCCCATATTAATAGGATTCCAACGGTTCAATAAACAGCTGTTTGGAGCTAGGATATTGTTTAGAATTCATTTATAAATAAAATATTAGATGGATCTCATCTTGGGTTGAATTTGGCTTATATAAGCATCTATAGATTGTTTTTAAAAGAATTTGGAAGAATATGCATTGGTTAATTTTACAAGAAAATGAAGATGAGAGATTCCTTTAGCAAAAAAGGTGGGTATAGTTTTGGATAATTAAGCAAGAAAATTGTTGGAAACAAGGTTGTAGGAATGCACACACACTTACACACACACAATGGAGAAGCTCAAGGGTGGTAGCACACAATGAGATAATAGATGAATGTGTGCTCTACAAAGATAATAAGTGTACCCCAAGATGGGTGTATACTAGCACAAGGGAAAAAACCTCCTAAAGAGAGAAAAAGTGCCCCGGTTGATCCTAGTGTGTTCACACACATCACTACCAAATATGGCTACAAAACCCCCTAGAGTGATGATGCAAACAAGGAGTGACTGGCACTAGAAGAATAGAGATGTGCCAGGCTCTTTGAACTATGGTATGGAGCCCAGACTAGTCCCCGAGGAAAGTAAGTTTAAAGCTTTGCGAAAAGCTTCAAACTTCTCTCATGGAAGAGCCTTTCTGAACAAATCTACCAAGTTGTCTTGTGTTGGCAATAAGCCACTACAAAGCATCTCTCCCTAACATAATGATAGTGCACCTCAATGTGCTTTATGTGAGCATGAAAAACTAGATTCCTTGCAACTGCCATAGCACTTTGACTGGTCAATGAAGATGATAGTGGTGAGGAGTCGCCAATACCCAAATCAGGTGACCACAGTGGGTTGGTTCTGTTGAAATTTGAGCATAATGATGAGCTATGGTGGATCATACCCTCAATTGCACCAAAGTACAGTGATTAGCACTGATTAATCACTGATTAGCAAATTAATGCTCTGGTTTGTGTGCAGAAAACAGAGTATGCGGGGAGCTCAGATCTGGTGCCTTCCACTTCAAATGAGCTCAAATGCTTTCAAAGGCATTAATAGCAATGAGTCTAGTAGAGGATTAAGCCAAGAAACACAAGATTTGACCAAATAATGAAAGCTTAATCTCTGTTTTACCAAAGTCACCTGCAGATTTGATGAAGAGCTTTGATCTCTCTGTAGACTTGATGAAATTGATTTCTGTCTTCACCAGCTTGTAGAGCATGCTTGATTACCCTTTGTGCTAAGAGGAATTAGCTCAATTTGATTTGATGGAGTGTAGATCTGCATTTTACTCAGAAAAAACAGCGCTGAAGAAAACGGCGATTTCTCCTAAACGCCTTCGCGTTTTGCTGCGCCGTTTGATGTGCTTGTAGCTAGATGTATTAGCTAGCTTGTGCTAAGAGGGCATAGCCTAATATTGATTGTGCATGGAGAATAGAGTCCTCCACTGGCTGGGGGTGAAGGGGAAGAGTGAAAGCTTACTAAAAAATTGATTTTTTGCTAATTATTTTACTAATCCTAATTAATTCACTAATGAGCTCATAAATCTGGTTGATTCTAGGCATGGCTCTGATACCATGTTGAAATTTGAGCATAATGATGAGCTATGGTGGATCATACACTAGAATCAACATGATTAACAAAGTGATTAAGAAATGATTAAGACGTAATTAGTGAATAATTAGCAGATAGATTAATGTAGGCATGGATACTCAAAAACCAGCAAATTCTCATTAGGGCTATGCCTCAATTTATAGTGTTTACATCAAGCATCTAATCCCTTTGATTTCTCCATGATTCACTCCCTGAATATCTCCACCTCTTGCCTGATTCTCTCCACCTCTTCTCTTTTCCCTGAATATCTCCCAGAATATCTCCACACTCCTAAATTCCCTCATGCTACCCATTATTCTCTCCCAGTAGATTCTCCTAACCTTTTCACAGGTTCTTTCACAATTACATCTCCTCTTTTACAGCCTCTATCCAAGAGCTTGTTCCCACACACACCCTATTCACTTGTATATTTCAACAGGTTCTTGTTGAGCTATGATATACATGAATCGCCAAGGCAAAAACAAAAACCACTCGTGGGCACGCATGTGTCGTAACATCCAGCCCATTCTGAGTCTAAATGCATGCAATTGATAAAACAACCCAAAGTGCTTGGTGCCCTTAAGGTAGCGCAACACTCGTTTGATAGCCTTCTAATTCTTTGTGTCTAGGCTATGCATAAATCTACTCAATATTGAGACCACATACTGAATGTCAAGCCTGGTGTTACACAAAAAGATAAGGCATCCAATAGCTTCTTGATACAAGCCAACATCAAAAGAGTCACCTGCATCTTCAAGACTTAGTCGTAAACTCGACTCCATAGGTATAGCCACAAGTTTACAATCTTCAAGATTGAACCTCTTCAACAAATGCATCTATGTATTTCCTCTATAGCATAATAATGTCATCATTACGCTGCCAAAATTCAATGCCCAGATAATAGTGCAACAGTCCAAGATTTGACATCTCAAAAGACTTCTCTAAATCAGTTATAGAAGCTAAAATATGATCATCATTAGGGCCTCTGAGCAGCATGTCATCAACGTATAACACAATGACTAATTAAACATCCTTAGTCCTCTTATATAGAGGGTACTGTCAGTTGGGCTATTGCAAAAACCATATGCAACCAAGTATGCATGTATCTTTTTGTACCATGCTCTGGGAGCCTTCTTAAGACCATATAAAGCTTTCTTCAATCTGCATACTTTTGATTCCCGACCTTTCTGAACAAAACCATGAGGCTGAGATACATAGACCTCCTCATGCAAATCTCCATTTAAGAAAGCAATTTTGATATTCAACTGACATACATTCTAACCTTTATATGTTGCTAATGCAATGATACTCCACATGGTAGTTATATGACATGTGGGTGCAAAGGTTTCACCATAGTCAATGCCTTTCTCTTGTACATAACCCTTTGCAATAAGCCTAGCTTTGTATCGCTCACAACATTGTCGTCCGCTCTACGTTTGAGCTTGTAAACCCATTTCGTACCAATGGCCTTCTTGCCCTAGGAGGCAAGTCTACCAAATCCAATATATCATTTTTTAATATTAAATCATACTCATTGCATAGCACTCATCCAATTTTTAGATTCCTTTACTTCATTAAAGGAGAGACAAATTCCTCTTCATTATATAAACTAGCAAAATAAGAGCATGTCCTACATCAACATGAGATGTGTGATGAGAACTTGCACATATTTTCCTAGGCAAAAGGAGTGGCCAATTTGATGTCACGTAGTGTTTGCACCAGCCATGCTGGCATACTTTTTGACTCCTCGATTTCCCTTCTTTCCTCATCAACTACATCCTCCACATTTGCCTCATCAATAGGCTGATCCGTGGGTTGAAAAACATGCTGATTTTTAACTTATGTGGGCTGATTTTCACCATTCTTCGAGTACCTAAATCAAAGGAATGCTCATCAATTTCCCTTCTTTTCTTATCAACTACATCATCCACATTTGCCTCTTCAATAGGCTAATATATGGACTGAAAAACATGCTGATTTTTAGTATTCCTTTGAGTACCTAACTACTCTATATCAATGTGTCTTGCATTGAACAATGGAAGGAGAGTGTCGAATATGTCTTACAAACATACATTTTGTTGTTTTTTATATGAAAGTAAGGACTGAATTGCATCTTCCACAAATACAACATCCCTACTCACAAGAATATGCTTAGTAGCAAGATGATAGAGACAGTAACCTTTACTTTCCGAGCTATATCCCACAAAAATACATTTAACAACCATGCTTATGTAAACACAACAAACTACCAAAGTTTAAGTGACCAAAGCATGCCACAACTTAGCATCACCCATTGCCTTTATGGACAGAGACTATACATATAGCATGATTTTGTCTTTTACATGCATCTAGCCTGTAAAGGCCATGAAACAAAGTATCAGAAGCAATAGGTATATTACCATCACTGCGATCATGAACAATACGTCTGTCATCCACAAATTGAACCACTAAGCCACCCTTAGTAATGGCAGAGTCAAATAACAAGTTCTTCTTGATCCCTGGTATATATAATACATCTGAGAACATGATTGTTCCACCATTTGCAGTAATGAAAACAATTTTACCAACTCCTTTTACATGATATGAGGAGTTTTTTACACATAAAATAATGTTTCTCAATGGAGCAGATTTAAGTGATGAGAACAAACTGCGATGAGAAGTAATATGCTTACTAGCACCATTGACAAAATACAAGACATGCACATCTGTAAACTAAAAGATACAGGGGAGAAGAGAGCTTGAGCTCTTGCAAGCACACACACACTCACAAAACCCTAAAAGAGAACACACAAGGTGAGAGACTGAAAATCTTCTTCTTCTTCACACAACACTCAACACACCATATACAAAGATAAGAGTACACACCATATGAAAAGGTACTCAACCAAATACATACTAGGGTTCTCTATAGTGTGAACCCAACTAAATTAGCTGGCGCTATAACTATGCCAGTCTCTAGAATGGCTGTCACACAGCCTGTCATCCCACTGGCCGCATATCACCCATGATCTCACCAACCATGCTAGTGGTGTAAGTGTGAGGCCAATCCCCCAGGCGGGTCATCAGTGTCCACCGCCTCACTAGACGAGCTCGATATCTCAACACTCCCTGTTGAGCTCAACTCCATCTCATGTACACCAAGCGAAGCCCTGAATCTACGGAGCTTCTCTGTACCCAATGCTTTGGTGAAGATGTCAGCGACCTAATCCTGTGTGCTGACATAAACAAGGTCAACGTCTCCTGCCAAAACCTTCTCTCTGACAAAATGGTAGGACCTCTATATGCTTCGTGTGAGCATGAAAAACTTGTTTACTGGCCAACTGTATACTTCTAATGTTGTCACAAAATATGACAACTTGTCTATCCACTAATTGACCCAAATCTGTAAGTAGCTTTCTCAACCAAGCTACCTCACATGCTGCCATAGCAGCACCTCTGTACTCAGCCTCTGTACTGGATAGAGAAACCATAGGCTGCTTCTTGCTGCTCCAAGTCACAGCAACACTCCCCAAAGAAAACATGAAGCCACTAGTAGATCTTCTATCTGAGATACTACCAGCCCAATCAGCATTTGTGTACCCATGTACACATATCTCTGTCCCAGTTTCATAAAATAGTCCACAATGCAAAGTAGACCTCACATACCTCAGTATGTGTCTCAAGCATCCAAATGCAGCTTCCATGGAACCTGCATAAACTAACTTACCAACCCAACAGCATAGCTCAAATCTGGCCTGGTGATCGTCATGTAGATCAAGCTTTCTACTATGTGCCTATACATAGTAGGATCCTCCAAAATCTCTCCTGAATCTGCACTCAACTTGCCATTCTGATCCAATGGCACTGAGATAGGCTTACAGCCTGTCATACCATACTTGGACAACATGTCCAAGCCATACTGTCTCTGCAGTAATCCAATACCATGTGGTGACCTAATCACCTCAATGCCCAAGAAATATCTGAGCTCCCCCAAATCCTTCATCTCAAACTTCTGTCTAAGCAAGATCTTTACATCAAAGATCTCTGCATCATGGTCCCCCATAATGATCAGGTCATCTACATAGATGACAACAAGCACAACCCCTCTATCATTGTGTCTCACATACAGCGAGAAATCTGCATTGGCTACATGAAAGCCAATAGTGACAAGATATTCAGAAATCTTGTTAGACCATGCTCTTGGTGCTTGTTTTAAGCCATACAAGGCTTTCTTCAACTTGCAAACATGCTCTCGGGGTGACTCACATCCTCATAACCAGGTGGCTGCAACATATACACCTCTTCTTACAAATCCCCATGCAAGAATGCATTCTTTACATCCATCTGATGTAAAGACCATTGCTTTGACGTAGCCACTACTGCCTATCACAACTCACTGTTGCCATCTTGGCAACTGGGCTGAAAGTTTCCTCATAATCAATGCCATATGTCTGCGCATATCCTTTGGCTACCAATCTAGCCGTGTACCTGCTTATGCTTCCATCACTGTTATGTTTTACTTTGTACATTGGAGTCCTGTTCATGATGTAAACTGCTATAGAAACAGCCTCAGCCCAATAGCTATGCGGCATATTCTTCTCTCCCATCAATGCTCGCGTAATCTCAGCAATGTGCCTGTTTTTCCGCTCAGCAACTCCATTTTGCTGTAGAGTGTATCTGCAAGTATACTGTCTCCGAATACCATTCTTCTTCAAAAATTCAGAGAACTCATTGGAGAAGTACTCTCCCCCTCCATCTGACCTTAGGCACTTTACATATTTCCCTGTTTGCTTTTCAACCATAACTCTGAAATTCTGAAAATGAGTGAACACCTCACTCTTCTCCTTCATGAAGTATACCTACACTTTCCTTGTGTAGTCTCATCGATAAATGTCACATAATACCTGTAGCCTCCCATAGACATGGTCTTCATAGGACCCCATACATCTTAATGCACAACATCTAGTGCATTTCTGCTCACATTTTTGTTACGTGGAAATACATGCTTTGTTTGCTTTCCAAATTGGCATGCTTTGTTTGCTTTCCAAATTGGCATGCTTCACATATTTTCTGCATACCTTCAACTTTAAACTTTGGCAGCCCTGTCACAATTTAGTCTGCATAGACTTCATTCTTTGCACATTCACATGTCCAATTCTTTTATGCCAAATGACTGTGTCTGCAACAATTCCTAAACCATTTGCAAACATTGCAGCACTCACTGCAGGCATGTTTACATTCAATGTAAACATTCTACCCACTCTATTGCCTTTTGCAACCAACCTGCACTTGTCTTTAAAGTCTTCAACATAACAACCATCAAGGTTAAACCGAACCTACAAACCCTGCTCAATCATCTGGCCAACTAAAACTAGATTCTTTGTTATGTTTAGAACATGAAGTACATCTGCAAGGTACTTCACTTTGCCATCCTGCATAGACAATGGCACATCTCCAACATGGGCAATTGGATGACCAATGCCATCCCCTGTTTCCACAAAACCTGGTCTTTCAAGGTTTTCCATCTCCTTGAGCCACTCCCCATGACTTGTCATGTGGTTCGAAGCACCTGAATTAACGTACCATACATCATCTTTATGTGCTGCTTCAACATTTTCAGACATGGCATTACCGATGCTGCATAACAAACAACCTTTCATTATCCTCATTGTTTCTGCTCGAGGATGCATAGTTATTTTGCTGTAATTTTCCATTTTGCATGTCAGCCGACTTCTTATAACAATCTGCCTGCACATGTCCAGGCTTACCACAATAAAAGCATCCACGTGTATCATTATACTGCCTTTGCCAATTTCCACGACCTCTTTGACTCCCCTGCCTCTGAATTGGCCTCTTCCACTTGTGTGTTGTTGTTGTTGTGAATTCTGGGACTGTTGTTGTTACTGCTGCTGGCCATAATTCTAATTACATGTTCGGCCACCTCCTTGGCTACGTCCACGGCCTCCTCTACCTGTTCGGCCACCTCCTTGGCTGCGTCCACGGCCTCCTCTACCTCGTCCTCTTCCTGAACTTGTGTAGAAGGCCTGTTGCTCTGAACTATTTTTGTTTTGTGAAGGCAGTTGGTCTTCACCCAAGCTCTTGTCTTCTATAATCAACATAAACACCAAATCTGTGAAATTGGGAATGTTTTCTCGAGTCTGAATAGACGTCTTGAACGCCTTGTATTGTGGCTCGAGACCACATAAACAGACTTCCACCTTATCATCATCATCTACTGAAACGCCAACAATAAATGCAAGGGATTCCATAATATCCTTGATCTTCAATGTATAGTCATTCACAGACATACTCTTTTTCTCCACAATATGAAGTTTATTCTTCAACAACTGTATCTTTCGTGCCTTGGTATTCATTTCATAGAGTTTTACCAAGGTGTCCCACGCCTCCTTGGGGGACTTGGCATCCTGTATGTGCCCAATCATGGTGTCCTATATACTGATAGAGAGCCAATACATAACTTTTCTGGCTCCTTGGTTCCAATCCCTTGAACTCTTTCACATCTGCAGAGCAGTCGAATTGATCTCCGGTGCCTCTTCATGCTCACCTTCTATATAGTCCCAGACAGTAACCCTTTCCCATCAAGAAATTTGTCAGCCTGAACCTCAAATCATGGAAGTTGTTCTTATCAAGCTTCTCAGCAACAATCTGGTTTATGCCATCATTTGACATCTTGCCAGACACACAAATTTACCAGAAACAGCACTCTGGTTTGTTCTGCACAAACTGTTGTATTTCATGCAGAGCGGTATTGTACTACACTCAAATGTCACAACCAGTGAGCTCAATGTGCATACATACACCCAATGGCAATTGTTGACCTCCTTGCAAATGTCTACACAACCAATCTGTCTTCCTGCAGTTCTTAAAACAGAGTTGTGTAGAGAATCGATGACTTACTCGCAGTGCTCAAAATCACCTGCTTTTTGAAAAACGGAGGTCCTAACTTGCCCGAAACGCGTTTTTGGCCTGAAAATTTGAGTCCAATAGGACAATATAGTTGCCCTATAGCTTTACTCCCGCGAAGAAAGGTCCTCAATCAGAGATCGTTTGCCGGTGCCTCCCGTAAAGCTCCCGACACAAGGGTGTAGTCGCCACCAACACAAATAGGGAAGAGTAAAATGAAGCTCTTACCCTCGTACCGCTTCTCTTGCTTCTCTTGCTTCTCTTGCTTGCAGCTCAGCCCTTAGCATGAACGAGGCTCTGATACCATAAAAAGATACAGGGGAGAAGAGAGCCCAAAGCACATGCTCTAAGAAAAAGCCTAAAAGCCAAACTAGTTTCTAAGCTTCCTACCAAGCCTAATCCAATTAATAGGGATTTATGAGTTTCTTTGGAGGTATTCCAAGATGTTTCCAGTGTGGTAGGTTTTGGCATTTTGCCAAACAATGTTTGGTGCCTAAGGAAGAGGGCATCAAGAGAGAGATTAAAGATACAAGGGAGAGTGAGCTAAGTGGCAAGGGGGATGGCAAGCTCACTAGCTAAAGACTCAAATTCTCTAAAAGAAGAACCGAACATGAATCCCTGACTATTGGGAAAGGTACCTAAGTACTCGAATAAAGAGAAAGGCAAGGCAAAATTTATTAGAAGCTGAGAACACTAGCAATGGGGAAGGGTACGTAAAATAAGGGGATCGGTAAGAGAAGGACTGAGAAGGTTGGTCCTAACTGGATGCAATATTTGGGGAGCATAAGGCAAAAATCACCAAGAAGAAATCTCTAGTGTCCTCTCCCATTTATTCCAAAAGAACACCTTTAATGCCCACTCTACAAAGAAGAGGAGAGTGATTACTCATCAACTCCAACAAAGATTTGATTAGAATGTTGACAAAATCTGAGTGTAAATACTTATCCGAGTACTTAGGTTGAGATGAGACATAAGATCTAAGTAAATCAACAATTGCACTATTTGTTACTTCAGTTAGTCCATTTGATTCAGGATGAAAGCAGTAAAGAAATCAAGTTTTGTTTCAAGATTTTCAAACAAAGTAGTCTAAAAAATCACTATAAAACTTTGTATCTCTATTAGAAACAGTGATCTTTGGTAAACTATGATGCACAAATGCTTGTTTAATGAAAGAATGTGCAACTTGATAAGTAGTCAATGTCTTTTTGCAAGTAATTATGTAAACATGTTTGCTAAATCTATCTACTATAGTCCAAATCATATCATTCTTGTTACTAGTCAAAGGAAATCTAGTAGTGAAATCCATATGTAGGAATAAGTAAAGGCATAAGCAAACCAAATTTCTTTCCTTTACGACTCTTAATCTTTTGACAAATAATACATTCACTAGGAATAGGTAAAGCAATAAGGAATACTTCTTTGTTTTGCAAGTAATTATGTAAACATGTTTGCTAAATCTATCTACTATAGTCCAAATCATATCATTCTTGTTACTAGTCAAAGGAAATCTAGTAGTGAAATCCATATGTAGGAATAAGTAAAGGCATAAGCAAACCAAATTTCTTTCCTTTACGACTCTTAATCTTTTGACAAATAATACATTCACTAGGAATAGGTAAAGCAATAAGGAATACTTCTTTGTTCCCATGGTTCATTAGAAATAGGTAAAGGCATAAGCAAACCAAATTTATTTCCTTTATGACTTAATCTTTTGACAAATAACACATTTAGACACAAACTTAGCAACATCCCTATACATAGTAGTCTAAAAGAAATCTTTGGCAACTATTTGTAAAGTGGATAAAACTCCTCTATGACCAACAAAAGGTGGTTGATGAGATTCTTCAATAATAAGTTGCCTAAATGGTCTAGTAATACACAACTTCTTTTGAAAGAAAAGAAAACCACATTTAGACACAAACTTAGCAACATCTCTATATATAGTAGGCTAAAAGAAATCTATGGCAACTATTTGCAAAGTGGATGAAACTCCTTTATGATAAACAAAAGATGGTTGATGAGATTCTTTAATAATAGATTGCCTAAATGGTATAGTAATGCACAACTTCTTTTGAAAGAAAATATCTGGCAACTATTTGCAAAGTGGATGAAACTCCTCTATGACCAACAAAAGGTGGTTGATGAGATTCTTCAATAATAGCTTGCCTAAATGGTCTAGTAATATAGAACTTCTTTTGAAAGAAAAGAAACCATCATCATAAGAATAATCCAAATGGGGTAACTAATCATTACCTTTCATCTTGTTGTATGTATCAAAAAATTAGAATCATTTTCATATGTTCTTTTATGTTATGAAAAGAAAATCCCTCAATAACATATAGATTATTAATGATACGTCTCCTAGTCAAAGCATCAACAAAACAACATTCTCATGACCAGGTATATACTGAATAGCTAGCTGAAAACTTTGAATAAAAGATATTCACTTAATATGTATATCCGATATTAAAGGTTGTAAAAGCAAATGTTTAAAACTTTGTTGATCAATCTTGATGATAAACTCAAGATAATATTTCCAAATTTTTAATGCATAAACAACATCAAATCGATTCTTTATCATCATAAGTACTATACTTAAGCTTAGATGGTTTCAATTTTCTACTTTGAAAAGCAGTTGGATGATTATCTCGCATAAGCATAGCACCAATACCATGTCCAATAGCATCAGTCACATCACTACCACAAAGAATGGTACAAGAAAACTGGGTAACATCAAAAAAGGTGCATGGGTAAGTGCGTACTTAAGTGCATTAAAAGGATTTTCATGCATGTCAATCTAATGAAAAAACTTTATCCTTTTTTGACAATTCAATCAAGTAATGTGCTTTAAGAAAAGTTTTTATTCGTAAGTTTGATAGACACACCCATAATACCAAAGGGGTTGTTTCTAACAACAATAATAATCGAGGTGCTTAACAACAACAACAAGAAGGGCGATGATGCAAAGAAAAAGTAAGATTCTATACCTAGAAATGTGACATGCTATAACTATCAACAAAAAGGACATATCACACCCAATTGCCTAGAGAGAAGAAGAAGTAATCAACTACATGAGTCAATCATGAGGATCGCGACTTCTCTCTTGAGGGAGAGGGTAATTTCCAACATGAAAATATCTCTGATTATCCATATATGCCTAAGAAGACCAATTCAGTGGTTAAGTTAGCTTTGAGATTTTATGGACCTTTCAAGATTACTACCAAGATAAATGATAATTCATTTAAGTTAGAGCTACCCTCTAATTGGCATATACATAGTTCTTTTCACGTTCATCTACTGAGACCTTTTAGAGGACCTAGACTTTCTCATCCTATATCAGATTAACCTCCTGAATTAGTAGATGAAGAAGATCTTATGTATGAGTCTATCATTGACCATGAGACCATCACTACACACACAGGTAATACTTATGTTAAGTATCTTGTGACTTTCAAGAATCATCCTATTGAAGATGCCAAATGGATGCTAGAAAAGTTTTCCTGTTCTTTACCAAAATCTCATCCACTTGTATATCATCCACACAATTGAGGTCAATTTGCAACCCGAGCAAGACAAAATGTTAGTCATAACCTCTATGGAGAATGTTAATCATAACCTCTATGGGGATGCCCGCTATTTTATTGAGAATATTTTGGGGATATTTTATTTTGGATGCATCTTTTATTTATATCATTTTCTAGGATTAATGTGTTTAATCAGTTTATGTGTGTTGTTATGATATAGTCAAGATTAATCTATTTAATCAGCTTTGTGCGCACTGACTAATATTATTTTAAATATAGGTGATGAGATTGAGTGGTGGATTATTTGTTAATCACATGAAGAACATTTGTTGGACCACAATGGGATATTTTGGAAGACATGTGAACACCTATTATGATTTCATATTTTGGCATTAATATTTTTGTAAGGCTAAGGCCTCAAACCTTTGTACATACCAATTAGTATTTATACTTTTAATAGGCCTAAGACTTTATATTTGTATCTTGCTATATTTTTGTAGGAGCTTTTATACGCTCAAAAACTCAAAAAGAACTTGTGTTGTGTTTTTGGAGTTATCTTTTTGAAAAACAAGCTTTAATACATATAAATATGGGTAAGTGGTATGATGGGCCATGCTCATCCAGGGGATATTCAACCCAATCTTGTGTTGATGGTGATTTATTTCTATTTTCAAGTTCTCTTGTTTGTGTAAGGTTAATGATTTTAATTTGTTCCTAGTCTATGGTTTGCTCTAAATTTTAAGCTTGAGAAATAGAATTCCAAGTGTCATAAAAATCTTGATAGAAGAGCGATGACACAAAGAAAAAGCAAGACTCTATACCTAGAAATGTGACATGTTACAACTATCAACAAAAAGAACATATCATATCCAATTACTCAGACAAGAAGAAGCAACCAATTGCACGAGTCAATAATGAGAATCATGACCTCTCTCGCGAGCAAAAGGGTAATTTTGAACACGAAGATATCTCTTATCATCTAGGTATATAAAGAAAGGAGACTTAAGTCCATAAAAGACCATTTAAATGGTTAACTCCAAGATTTTATGGACCTTTCAAGATTATTTCCAAGATAAATGATAATATATTTAAGCTAGAGCTACCCTCTCATTGGCATATCCATAATTCTTTTCACATTCATCTTTTGAGACCTTTTAGAGGACCTCTACCTTCTCATCTTATATTAGAATAACCTCCTGAATTAGTAGATGAAGAAGAACATCTTGTACTGAGTCTATCATTCACCACCATGAGACCATCACTACACATGCACAGGTAACACTTATGTTAAGTATCTTGTAACTTTCAAGAATTATCCTATTGAAGATGCCAAATGGATGCCAAAAAAGTTATCCCATTCTTACCAAAATCTCATCCACTCATACCATACATGCAATTGAGGTCAATTGTAAAACCCAAGCAAGAGGGAATGTTAGTCATAACCTCTATGGGGATGCCCATTATTTTATTGAGAATATATCGAGGATATTTTATTTTGGATGCGTCTTTTATTTATACCATTTTCCAAGATTAATGTGTTTAATTAGCTATGTGTGCTGGTATGATATTATTTTGGATGTAGGCGATGAGTGTGGTGGATTATTTGTTAATCGCATGTGGAACATTTGTTCGTGACCACAATGAGATATTTTGGAAGATATGTGAATTCCTATTATGGTTTTATATTTTGGCATTAATATTTTTGTAAGGCTAAGGCCTTGAACTTTTGTACATACCAATTAGTATTTATATTTAGTAGGCCCAAGACTTTAGATTTATAGCCTACTATATTTTTGTAAGAGCTTTTACGCTAAAAATTTCAAAAAGCACTTATGCTTTGTTTTTGGAGTTATCTTTTTGAAAAGCAAGCTTTAATACATATAAATATGGGTTAGTGGTATGAAGGGCCACACTCATCCTCCAGGGGAGATTCAACCCAATCTTGTGTCAATTGATGATCTTTTTGTATTTTCAAGTTCTCTTGTTTATTTAATTTTATTTATATAAGGTTAATGCTTTTAATTTTTTCCTAGTCTATGGTTTGCTCTAAATTTTATGGTTGAGAATTCGAATTCTTCTCAAGTGTCGTAAAGATCCTGATAGAATATGAAACCATAATAAGTGTTCACATGTCTTCCAAAATATCTCATTGTGCCACATGCTATTAACAAATAATCCACCACTCAATCATCGCTCACATCTAAAATAATATTAGTCAGCACACACAAAGCTGATTTAACACTTTTATCTTGACTATATGATACCAATGCACATAGCTGATTAAACACATTAATCGTCCGAAAATGATATAAATAAAAGGTGCATCAAAAATAAGATATCCCTGAAATATTCTAAATAAAATAATGGACGTCTCCATAGAGGTTATGACTAACATTCTGTCAAGATCTTTATGACACTTGGAGAAGAATTAATTCTCAAGAACAAAAATTAGAGCATAGCATAAACTTTACACAAATTAAAATTCATAAACCTTAATATATAAAGTTTAATAAACAAGAGAACTTGATAAATAGGAACAAAACACAACTCTCTCTCTCTCTCTCTCTCTCTCTCTCTCTCTCTCTCTCTCTCTCATTGGGTTGGCAAGAGTTACCAAGGAACCAAAGTCGACTGGGTGTGTGGTGGAAGAGGAACATGCATAACAACCAGCTCTCCAAAGTTCGTTCCACCTTCTCGTGCTCTCCCCGTGCTTACAATCGATGTAAGATTCCTCTCCAGCCTCTCAAGATGTCCAGCATCTTTCCCTGTAATCAAATCCCTCTTCAGAAATAAAAAAGATCTTGTTTCTACCTGTTTTGGCCTAGAGAGAAAAAATGTTCTAGAGAGAGATTATTCAGATTTTGAATATTTTTGATGGAAAAATATCTCTTCTTATTAAAATAAGTTTCCTCAAAACTGAAGTTCAAAAAAATTTTCAGAAGGTGCATTAGAAATCAAGTATAATATGTTCAAGAGGCCTTATCCTAGGAGTCCAGATTTTCTGAAAATTTAAAATTAAGGTTTTGAGGGACCAATCAGATTCATCCAAATGTGTGGAGAAGATAAATAGAAGAAATAAAGAAAATCCCCCCAAAAATGAGTAAATACTCACATAAGATGAAGAGTGGACTAAGGACCAAAGGAAATACTAAAAAAATGGATTTTTGACACCTCACAATGGGTGCCTACTTCACATGTGTGGTGGAGTTTAAAATTATCAAAAATTGAGATATTTCATCTCTCCTCTCTCCTAATTCAAGTCTAGTTTCAAAAAGTAAGCTAATTCATCTCTCCTCTCTCCTAATTCAAGTCTAGCTCCAAAAAGTAAGCTAAACTAACCTAAAAATGGTCAAAAATTGACCAAACTGATCTGGAAAATTCTAGAATCAGTTTGCTTCGTTAGAAGCTCACTACTTCGTTAATATAAAAGCCTCCCCCTTTGTTGAAGCTTAATAGTGTTTTATGCACTGTTACTCTACTCCTCCCAAGAGCCAAGAACTGTGAATTTCTTAATAATTCACTAGTTTTTGACCATTCCCTCTTCTAAAGAATTGGTGGCCACTCTTGTTGCAAACAAGAGTAGATCCCTCAAACCATCAAGCCAAAGGAAAGCTCCCAGAATTTCATGTAAGTAAGAAATGTTACTTTTTCATATTCTTTTCATGGTTTTCTAAATTGTTTGTTATCTTAAAATGATAAACAGATGCTATGCCTTCTTGGAAAGGCTTTCCCCCTCTCTCATTCTTAAAATCAGCCCTTCTTTATCCTAGTTAAGTGATCTAATTGTTCGAATTAAACTTTTCATATTGTTTCTCTCTTAAAAGTGAAAATTGATTAGTTTAGAATGTTTTAAACCAATTGGGGATAATTCCTAAGTAGATTAAGGTTAGAAAAATTAAAAAATGGTCAACCATACAAAGGAGGTTATGGCAAAATTTTCTAAAAATTTATGAAATAAATTTCATCTTTTATTAATCAAAAAGAGTAATCCCCATCGTTTGTGTATTCTAAAAGTGTCATTTTCATTCATGCATAGAAAGATGCATATTAATTATTATTTTTTTATAAAAGAGTGATTTTTAATAGAATTAAATTCTATGCATAGAAAGATGCATATTGATTATTTTTTATTATAAAAGAGTGATTTTTAATAGAATTAAATTCTATGCATAGAAAGATGCATATTGATTATTTTTTTATTATAAAAGAGTGATTTTTAATAGAATTAAATTCTATGTATAGAAAGATGCATATTGATTATTTTTTTAATTACAAAAGTGTTAATTTCATCAAAATGGATTTTATGCATAAATAGATGTATAAAAGAATATTTTTTTAATTATAAAAGTGTTACTTTCATCAAAATGGATTTTTATGCATAGATAGATGCATAAAAGAATATTTTTATTATAAAAGTGTTAGTTTCATTAAAATGGATTTTTATGCATAAAATGGTGCATAAAAGAAATTTTTTTATTATAAAAGTGTTACTTTCACTAATATTGATTTTTATGCATAAAATGATGCATAAAAGAAATTTTTTAACTGTAAAAGTGTTACTTTCATTAATATTGATTTTTATGCATAAAATGATGCATAAAAGAATTTTTTTATTACAAAAGTGTTGCTTTCACCAATATTGATTTTTATGCATAAAATGATGCATAAAAGAATTTTTTTATCAAAATAAGAGTTCACTTCAATCCTATGTTTAAATCCCATGAATATTGGAAAAATGAATAAGTAAATACTCAATGAAGAAAAAGTATACCGTTTTATATTCTCTAGGATGGTAATGAGAAAATTCAAAAAAACTATCGAATTCGAAATTTTAGATAAATGACTAATTTATTCCTCATAGGAATTCGTGTTTAGTTTTGAATTCAGTAAAGTGGTAATTGAAATATTACCTTCGAGAAAGATAGTCCAGGGAAAACCTTTCCAGACTCAAATCTTGAATCAAACTACTATGAGCAAGACGTAACTCCTTCGTCTGTTTCAAGAAACGACGATGTGACCAGTTCAGTAATCTACACTCAAATCACCCACCGAATCTGAAACTAAGTTGAGATCTTTGATTTTGATCCGAGGATCAAGATTACTGAATTCAAGGAATTCTGTTTGGGAATCCAGACCTGTGATCTAGAAGTCTTGGGATACGGAATTAAGATATACTCATTGTATTCAAAAGAAAATCAAATTTGAAAACTTGCATAGAAACCCTGTTTTCTTAAAGGACTGTCTTACGCCAGAATGCTGGAGGGAGCATTTGGTATATGTGTGTTCTAAGGGAAGTTCGGTTGTAACAGCTAGCGTGGGGAGTGTTCAAAGGACGGCTCACGCGGTAAAGCCTGCCCATGTCTTGTTGACCAGCCTCGGTATGGTTAAAATGGTGCGCTTCCGGTATGATGGACGAGGGCCGATGAAGCGGTCCCTGAGTGAAGTGCCAGGACACCTAAGGAGGATCCTGAGGGGTTCTGACCAGGCGATGCATGGGCTCGCAGTGCCGAGGACACCCATGCGTATGTCGTGGAAGATATATATGTATGATGATGAGAAACTTATTGTAATCTGTTACTGGATCTCGTTGCTGACCTGCTGGTCTCAACAGAGAGTCCAGAGTGATACTATTTTGTGAGAAACAAGGATTGAATGGAAATTTTGAGTTGTGACATCTATACCCAGTAATTGTTTGTCAATGGATTGTTTTATAAATTAAAGTTTAAAGAGGAGTGTGTGAGT
This sequence comes from Cibotium barometz, assembly GCF_041138505.1. NCBI lineage: Eukaryota > Viridiplantae > Streptophyta > Polypodiopsida > Cyatheales > Cibotiaceae > Cibotium > Cibotium barometz. Next base: position 26,083,666 of record NC_141093.1, read on the forward strand.
ATCTGTATTCTAAAGCAAAAGTTAAGAAAGGCTTTCAATTATGGGTGGGTGAGTACTTGTCTTGTTCTTGGATTGTTTTATAAATTAAAGTTTAAAGAGGAGTGTGTGAGTATCTGTATTCTAAAGCAAAAGTTAAGAAAGGCTTTCAATTATGGGTGGGTGAGTACTTGTCTTGTTCTACTATTCCAGTGGTTGGGCGGTGGCTAACCCATGGGCCGGATGGGGTTAGGCTAGAATCAGTAGAGTTTTAATAATAAAATTGATTAATACGATTACGCTTGGAACTCGAATAGTTAAATAATAACCTAAAGACTTCTCAAATGAATAGATCAACGGCTGTGCCTAATTCAATTAGGAAAAAAGCGTTGATTCCTTCAAGTTAAGTCTGTTATAGTTTCCCTTCTATATTCGGTTTATTCAGATGAAGGCTAGTTCAGTCTTGACCTTGTTAGAAAAATTCGTTAAGAAATTCAAAATGGTGGAATTGTCCCCACTTTCCGGGCATGGGAAATTTTCTCGGTTTTGGTTTTCGGAATGACCACCAACTTAGTCTCGTGCCCGTACAGCTTAGTCTCGTGCCCGCACATTCGAGGGCGAGGCCCCGAGTGGGAAACCTTGCCCCACGCAAGAGGGAGCTGCTTCCGCTGCTCCCAGCAATCGGGAATCCGGTGCGCAGAGGGGGTAGTGGGATCTCATAGTTGGTATCAGAGCGCTGTTGTAAATTTACGTAATTGCAACAGAAATTGCTTAAAATTTTTAAAGTAAATCTGGGAAATAATGTTTTTGTTGCCATATATATATAGGCAGTGATGTGTGTGAACACACTTAGGACCGCCGGGGCACTTTTTCCCTCTTTAGGAGGTTTTTTCTCTCAGCTTGTATATATGCCCATCCTTCTAGGGCTAACTTATCTTTTGTACATTGACACAATCTAATACATTGTGTGTTGTGTGCATTCTTGCTTCTTCTTCTCCAAGCTTTGTGTGCTTTCCTGCAACCCTAATTCCAACAATTGGTATCAGAGCAGGCATCGGATCCCAGGGCTACCGCCAGCACCCTCCGACTCACGTTCTCCGATTGAGGTGAGCTTTCACGAGCGCTTGGCAGGTCCCTATACTTTGCAAGTCAGCCCCTAAGGCTATGCGTTCTTAGAAATCGCATCTGAGGTCGTTTCGGGCTCCGTTTTTGCATTTCAAGTTCTGCATAGGTGTTTTCGTCATTTTGTGCAGAAATTTCGACATTGCAGTTTTCTGCAAAACAGGCATATGTACTCTATTGTGGACCGTGCTACATAGCACGAGTTGTTTTCTGTTCAGTCTTTGCTTCATTACAGGTAGCTTTTGCATCAGTTTCAGTCAGTGGCCATGGCTGATAACAGCAATGATGTATTTCGCATGTTATCTGCTGATGACAAATTGGATGGAGACAGCAACTACCCACTTCGGGCATACATGATGCAGCATGTTTTGGTTGCAAAAGGAGTGTGGAACATTGTGAAGGGTATGGATGTACGTCCAGGTTCTGTGGATGTAGGATCTGTTGAGGATGTTGCAGGTTCTAGCAGCTCTACTGTTGTTGTTGTTTTACCCACTGCTGAACAAGCTCATTGGGATGGTAAAGATGCGCAGGCTCATGCCTTGATTGCACTTTCTGTCAAACGTAACATCACCCCACATATTCGTTCAGCTAAAACAGCAAAACAGGCTTGGGATATTCTAGCTGGTTTGTATGCAGGTCGTAAAACGAGGCAAAAATCTCTTACCTGCGTAAAGAGCTAGAATCGAAGATTATGCAGGAAGATGATGACATGAATGTTTTTCTTATTGAGATTAAAGATCTCAAGGAACAGTTGATTTCTGCAGGTGAGATTATTCCTGATCATTCTCTTGTGCAGACTGTTCTTGATGCTTTACCTGAGTCATATCAGACTTTTGCTTCCACGTGGAGACTTGTTACTGAGGACAGACCTGATGTTGTCAAGTATGATACTTTAGTCAACAAGCTCTTGCAAGAAGCGCAGTCTAGGCAAAACAGGGCTAGGCAGCGTGCAGTTGATCAGGCATTTATTGCTGCCCAGCAGAGAAGAAGTGGTAAGGCAGCCCCTTCCACTGTTTCTTCTCCTATTAGTAGGTCTGCAACTTCTTCTCCTTCCACAGGTAGCAACAATAAATCTGAGAAGGCTCTTGATAAAGGCAAGAAAAAGATCAGGTGCATCTATTGTAAGGCAAATGATCATGTCATTAAGAATTGCCCTAAGCTAAAGGCTAAAGAGGCAAAGAAGAAAAAATCAAATGCAGCCACAATAGCGGATGCTTCTACAAATGCAGATTCTGCAAATGTTGTGCAAGATACAGAAGCAGGATACAGAATGGGCGTTTAGCGTGTATTGCCAGTATGACCCATCTATACATAATGCATGTTTTGGCAGTTTCTGTTGACTCTAATGTATGGTATTTTGACAGTGGTGCTACAAAGCACATTACCTCGTATCGTGATATGTTCACTTGTCTTGAGGCTGTCTCTAATGGGAATACTGTCACATGTGCCAATAATGCTTCTTACCCAGTGAAGGGCATTGGTAAAATTATGCTTACTACTGCAAATGGCAGCGCTTTCACACTTTCAGATGCTTTGTATGTGCCAGGGATAAAGAAGAATCTATTGTCTGTCTCTGCGCTTGCTAGACTTGGACGTGTAGTCAAATTTGTGGATGACAGATGTACTGTTCATGATTTGACTTCTGGTGATACAATTATTGCATCTGGCACCTTGTTTCGTGGGCTGTATAGGCTCAATTCTTATGACAAGTGTGTGGAAGATTCAGCAAATGCAGTTTCTGATAAAAAAGCAGTTTCAGATGCACAACTATGGCATGCTCATTTTGGTCATATTTATTTTGCTAGTTTGCTGTGTTTGTCGAAATTTGATATGGTTGCTTCATTGCCCCCTCTTGAGGCACCATTGAAACATGTTTATGAAGGCTGTATTTTGGGCAAAATGCAGCGTTCTGCGTTTCCAAAGGATGGTTCTGTGCGGGCCACTCGCAAATTGCAACTTGTACATAGTGATGTATGTGGGCCTATGCAAACTCGGTCATTTGGTAAACACTTGTACTTCGTGAATTTCATTGATGATTACTCAAGGCATGCATGGGTATATCCACTGAAGGCAAAGTCCGAAGTGTTTTTGTGCTTCAAACAGTTTTTTCTTATGGTTGAAAATGTATCCAATTGTACTGTGGGCACCCTCCGTTCTGATTGAGGGGGGGAGTACTTGTCTAAAGAGTTTGATGCATTTCTGGCTAGTCGTGGGGCTAGTCGTGGGATAAAACACCAATGTATAGTGCCGTATACCCCTCAATGCATATTGATTATTTTTTTATTATAAAAGAGTGATTTTTAATAGAATTAAATTCTATGCATAGAAACATGCATACTGATTATTTTGTGGATAAATAGATGTATAAAAGAATATTTTTTTTTAAAATAAAAGTGTTACATTCATCTAAATGTATTTTTATGCATAGATAGATGCAGAAAAGAATATTTTTATTATAAAAGTATTAGTTTCATTAAAATGGATTTTTATGCATAAAATGGTGCATAAAAGAAATTTTTTTATTGTAAAAGTGTTACTTTCACTAATATTGATCTTTATGCATAAAATGATGCATAAAAGAATTTTTTTAATTATAAAAGTGTTACTTTCACTAATATTGATTTTTATGTATAAAATGATGCATAAAAGAATTTTTTTTATTACAAAAGTGTTGCTTTCACCAATATTGATTTTTATGCATAAAAGATTTTTTTTAATCAAAATAAGAGTTCACTTTAATCCTATGTTTAAATCCCATGAATATTGGAAAAATGAATAAGTAAATACTCAGTGAAGAAAAATTATACCGTTTTATATTCTCTAGGATGGTAATGAGAAAATTCAAAAAAACTATTGAAGTCAAAATTTTAGATAAATGATTAATTTATTCCTCATAAGAATTCTTGTTTAGTTTTGAATTCAGTAAAGTGGTAATTGAAATATTACCTTCGAGAAAGATAGTTCAGGGAGAACCTTTCCAGACTCAAACCCTGAATATGACTATGACCAAGATGTAACTCCTTCGTCAGTTTCAAGAAATGACGATGTGACCAGTTCAGTAATCTACACTCAAATCACCCATCGAATCTAAAACTAAGTTGAGACCTTTGATTCTTATCTGAGGATCAAGATTACTGAATTCGAGGAATTCTGTTTGGGAATCCAGACCTGTGATCTAGAAGTCTTGGGATATGGAATTAAGATATACTCATTGTATTCAAAACAAAATCAAAATTGAAAACTTGCATAGAAATTCTATTTTCTTAAAGGACTGTCTTACGCCAGAGTGCTAGAGAGAGCATTTGGTATATGTGTGTTTTAAGGGAAGTTCGGTTACAACAGCTAGCGCGGGGAGTGTTTAAAGGACAGCTCACGCGGGAAAGCCTGCCCATGTCTTGTTGACCAGCCTCGGTATGGTTAAAATGGTGCGCTTCCTGTATACGATGGACGAGGGTCGATGAAGCGGTCCCTAAGTGAAGTGCCAGAACACCTAAGGAGGATCCTGGAGGGTTTTGACCAGGCGATGCACAGGCTCGTGGTGCCGAGGACACCCATGCGTATGTCATGGAAGATATATATGTATGATGACGAGAAACTTATTATAATCTGTTACTGGATCTCATTGCTGACCTGCTGGTCTCAATGGAGAGTCCAGAGTGATACTGTTTTGTGAGAAACAAGGATTGAATGGAAATTTTGAGCTGTGACATCTGTACCCAGTAATTGTTTGTCAATGGATTGTTTTATAAATTAAAGTTTAAAGAGGAGTGTGTGAGTATCTGTATTCTAAAGCAAAAGTTAAGAAAGGCTTTTAATTATGGGTGAGTGAGTATTTGTCTGGTTCTACTATTCCAGTGGTTGGGCGATGGCTAACCCATGGGCCGGATGGGGTTAGGCTGGAATCAGTAGAGTTTTAATAATAAAATTGATTAATAAGATTACGCTTAGAACTCGAATAGTTAAATAATAACCTGAAGACTTCTCAAATGAATAGATCAATGGCTGTGCCTAATTCAATTAGGAAAAAAGCGTTGATTCCTTCAAGTTAAGTGTGCTATAGTTTCCCTTCTATCCGGTTTATTCAGATGAAGGTTAGTTCAGTCTTGACCTCGTTAGAAAAATTTGTTAAGAAATTCAAAATGCTGGAATCGTCCCCGCTTTCCGAGCATGGAAAATTTTCTCGGTTTCGGTTTTCAGAATGACCACCAGCTTAGTCTCGTGCCCGGACATTCGAGGGCGAGGCCCCGAGTGGAAAACCCTGCCCCGCACAAGAGGGAGCTACTTCTGCCACTACTGCCAGCAATCGGGAATCCAGGCAGTGGGATCTCATAATTGGTATCAGAGCGTTGTTTATAAATTTACGTAATTGCAACAGAAATTACTTAAAAAAATTAAAGTAAATCTGGGAAATAATGTTTTCGTTTGTTAATATTATGTTGAAGGAACTTCAAAAATTGAAAACTCATAAATTGAATTGGAATTTATAGATGGATACCCCGAATCTATCTGGCATTCCTGAACTCTACCAGAGTCATGATATGATAGCCTTTGCATTTGAGCACCTCATCAACGCTGCTACGACCCGAGTGAGCAGAGTGAGACTCGCGCGTCATTTTGAGAGTCTTTACTTTCCTGATCCTCTTGAAGCGACGTCGATATATGTGGTTCTATGGAGGACGATGTATTAATGTCAGTACCAGTCAGCGTCAGAGGCTCAGGCATAATATTTCCTTAGCCATGATTCTGATAAGGCTAGGGCTTGTTCAGCATGTGCAACTCTTTGATGATCATTCACCCAAGAACTTCAAAACTTCATGCCGAGTTTTTAGACTTCTTAGCTGCTTTATCCCTAGAGATAGAATTACAGCACCTCTTTCTGTAATGAATCGTGTGTACCATGGTATGTCTCATTCATAGTTTCGCTTCTTTATGCGAATACAATTGAGACAGTGATTTTAGGAAGCATGATGCTCTATGTATAGATCAAAAACTTTTGATAATAAATGATGTTTTGCAAAAAATTCCAAGTTGTTTTCATGATTGTGAATATGGTTAGTAAAATTATCAGAGTAAATCTTGTTTCATGAAGTATGAAGAAATAATTATCTGTTTAAAGAATAAATTACAAAAATTAAATAATCATAAATCTGTTGTCCAAGTTAAGTCGACAAAAATCTCATTTTGTCTCAGAGTCATGAGGCGCATGGCCCATGCAAGGTAACTGAATCCTCTAACCGATGACAAAGAGTTAGATTCGGATGTTTGAAAAGCCCTGCACAGATCCCAACATGGTCCCATCAAGGGTGAAGGGGAACAGTTAGGTGAAGTAGTGGAAAAGTGGCTTGAAGCAATGCAGGAATACTTTGATGTAACTGGCTACAATCAGAGAAGCAAGATGGCTCTTGCCTGGTTAAAGATTGTGGAGACAACCAGGGTCGCTTGGAGGAATCACTGCGAGACTAACCGTCTCGACTGGAATACCCAGACCTGGACCGATCTTAAAGCTTACCTCAGAAAGAGGTTTTGTCCTATGGGCTTCCTTGAAACTAAGATGAATGAGTTCTTGGAACTAAAGCAGGATAGCTAGACAATTGAAGAGTACCATCAAGCTTTTTCCCCTTCTCCTCAAATATTCCCCCCCTCAGTTGGATGAAGAGCAGCTGATGGGCCAAGTTCATTCGAGGAATGAACGAGCCATTGGACACCTTAGTAAAGAATGCCGAACCTGTCTCAATGGCCGAAACAGTAAGAATGGCAAAGGACTTTGCCAAATCCTTTGTTGTTAAGGTCCCGCCAAAGCCTGCACCCTCTAACTTTAAAAGATTCCAAACCCCGGGAAGTACTTCAAATGGCCGAAACAGTAAGAATGGCAAAGGACTTTGCCAAAGCCTTTGTTGTTAAGGTCCCGCCAAAGCCTGCACCCTCTAACTTTAAAAGATTCCAAACCCCGGGAAGTACTTCAAACTTTCCTCCCCCAAAGAGGTAGCAAGGCCCAATTCAGAATCAGGATGCGGGAAGATTCAGAAGTGAAGGGAGACCCTTCCCCCATAACACTTTCTCAGGAGCCCCACCTATTTCAAGGATTCAGAGGGATGAGCTCAAAAGTGAGAACCGGTGTTTTGGATGCAAGGGTTTTGGTCACCAGCTTGAAAGATTTCCCGACTCCTACCATGTCAAGGGGACAGGGAAGTCAAGGACCGAGAGTGCAAAGACCAACCCCTTCCTATCAGTCCATCTCACCCAAATCAGGGAAATCCCAGGAGAACTCCAGCCCATCAGCCATCTGCCTCTGTCCCAGAGTAGCCTCTGAACTCCTTCCCAGAACTGGGGCAACTAGAGAGAAAGAGTTTCGCCTCAGACTACAGCAACCAGAGCAGTCACAATTGCAGAAGTAGTGGAAGAGGAAAGAGGACAGATTTATGCTGCAATTGAAAACCAAGGGCCAAACCGTCAATTCTCCGTCATTCATACTACAGCTGAGTATCAGAGTAAGCCTTTTAAGCTTTTGATTGATTCAGGCAGTACTCATTCTTTCATTTCCCCTGGATGCTTGCATAAGCTAGTCTTAGATCAAAAATCAGGGAAACCTATTCAAGTTGAATTGGCAAGTGGAAAGATTCTTTTTACTCACCTTGAGACAGATCGTATTCAGTTCAATCTAGATGGGAATTTAACTGACTCTCAGTTTAAAGTTATACCTTTGGGAGTTTTCGACGGGATCCTTGGAATGGATTGGCTCCATAAAAATCAAACTGACATTCACTGTCATAATGGAACCATTTCCTTCTATGACCTTCACGGAAACAAAGTTCAAGGAACCGAAATTTCAGGATCCCCTAGTTTGTAGTTAGTAAAAGCTTCTAAGTTACTAAAAGGACTTAGAAAGAAGCAACGCATTTATCTTGTCAAAATGAATCCGGTAGACTCAAAGTTAAAAGCTAAAGAACCTGAATGGTTAAGTGAATATGATGATTTATTCCCAGCAGAATTAACAGAGATGCCTCCAATTCGGGAAGTAGATCATGTGATAGAATTGACCCTCGGAGCTCAGGCAATAGCCTTGCGCACGTACAAACTACCAGATTCTGAAGCCATCAAACTCAAGGAGGAACAGCTTAGACAGTTGTTGGAACAAGGGTTTGTAAGACCCAGTGTTTCACCTTGGGGTGTGCCAGTTCTCTTTCAGAAAAAGAAAGATGGAACTCTAAGACTCTGTGTGGACTACAGAGGTCTCAATCAGCTGACAGTTAAGAATAAGTATCCTATCCCCAGAATTGGTGAGCTTCTAGACAGGCTAAGTGGAGCCCAAATCTTCACAAAGATAGATCTCAAATCAAGATATTATCAGATCAGGATTAATGAGCAAGATATCCCGAAGACAGCTCGGTATGGGCATTATGAATTCACTGTCATGCCATTTGGATTGACAAATGCCCCAGCTACATTCAATCACTTAATGTAGGACATTCTCAGAGAATACTTGGATGATTTTGTTCTTGTTTTCTTTGATGATATTCTGATTTACTCAAAGAATGCAGCTAACCATGAAGCTCATGTCAGAAAAGTTCTTGAGATTCTAAGGAAGCACCAACTCTTTGCAAAAAAGAGCAAATGTACTTTCTCTATCGACCATGTTGAATACTTGGGCTTTCTGGTATCGAAAGATGGAAATTCTCCAGATTCTACAAAAGTCCAAGCAGTCATAGATTGGCCTGAACCCAAGACAGTGAAAGAAGTCAGAGGATTCTTGGGATTCACTGGTTGGTATAGAATTTTCATACCAAAGTATGCTCTCATAGTTTCCCCCCTGACAAATCTTCTCAAGAAGAATATCCCGTTTTCAAAGTGCTTTTGATAAGCTGAAGACCGCCTTGGTAACCAATCCCGTTCTAAAGCTGCCAGATTTCTCTCTACCCTTTGAGGTAGTAACTGATGCCAGTGGTTTTGCCCAGGGAGGTGCACTTATGTAAGAAGGTCATGTAGTGGCCTGTAAATCCCAAAAACTCAGAACGCATAAGAGAAATTATGTTGTCCACGAGACGACCTGGAACTACTTTCAGTAGTAGTATATGCCCTAAGGTTGTGGTGGGTGGAGACATTACCTACTGGGTCAAAGATTCACTTTGATGTTAGATCATTAGAGCTTAAAGTGGATCTTCACTCAGAAGGATCTCAACATGCGCCAGAGAAGGTGGATGCAGACCCTGCAGGAATTTGATTTTGAAATCAAGTACTGCCCAGGCAAAGAAAATGTGGTAGCAGATGTCCTCAGCAAAAAAGCCTCCTTGCTTGCAATTACTGTAGTGTTAAATCCTTTGATTATTGAAGCAAGAGAGAAGACCATGCAGGATAGATTCTTTGGCCCTATTACTACCCTACTTATGTAGGAAAGCAAAACTCCACAGGAGTTGAACCGAGTTCAAGGGTATAGCCTGGATGATGGAATTATGTATTATAATTGCAGGCTATGCATTCCCAATGAAGAGGGAACTAAGGGTTAAATTCTGAATGAAGCCCATGATAGCCTTATTGCAGGCTATGCATTCCCAATGAAGAGGGAACTAAGGGTTAAATTCTGAATGAAGCCCATGATAGCCTTATTGCAGGACATCCAGGTTTCATCAAAACCTACATGTCTGTGAAGAAAAGCTTCTTTTGGCCTGGTCTAAAAAAGGATGTGCTTAATCATATACGTCAATGTCTGACCTGTCAGAAAGTCAAGGCCGAGAGAGTAAAAATGCCTAGGAAGTTACATCCATTAGACATCCCCCAGATGAAGTGGGAATGTATCAGTATGGATTTTTTTACTAGATTACCTTCAGTGCAATCAGGTTACAACTCCATCTTCGTGGTAGTTGATAGACTAACCAAAGTTGCCCATTTGATTCCAGTAAAAGAAACCTTGGATGTGGCCAGAGTGTTCCTCAAAGAAGTCTTCAGATTGCATGGCCTACCCAGAAGAATAGTAAGTGATCGAGATCCCAAATTCACATCAAGATTCTTGATTGCATTTTTTGAAGCAGTAGGAACTTTCTTGGATCTCAGCACAGCTTACCACCCTGAGACCGAGGATCAAACGGAAAGGGTAAACCAAGTAATCGATACTCCGGGTCATGCTCTGGCACGGAACCCAAGAAGTGGCTAAGCTATCTGTACCTAGTCGATCTAAAAATTTATGAAATAACTTTCATCTTTTATTAATCAAAAAGAGTAATCCCCATCGTTTGTGTATTCTAAAAGTGTCATTTTCATTCATGCATAGAAAGATGCATATTGATTTTTTTATATAAAAGAGTGATTTTTAATAGAATTAAATTCTATGCATAGAAAGATGCATATTGATTATTTTTTTATTATAAAAGAGTAATTTTTAATAGAAATAAATTCTATGCATAGAAAGATGCATATTGATTATTTTATTATTATAAAAGAGTGAATTTTAATAGAATTAATTTCTATGCATAAAAAGATGCATATTGATTATTATTTTATTATAAAAGAGCAATTTTTAATAGAATTAAATTCTATGCATAATAGAAAGATACATATTGATTATTATTTTTATTACAAAAGTGTTAATTCCATCAAAATGGATTTTATGCATAAATATATGTATAAAAGAATATTTGTTTTATTATAAAAGTGTTACTTTCATCAAAATGGTTTTTTATGCATAGATAGATGCATAAAAGAATATTTTTATTATAAAAGTGTTACTTTCATTAAAATGGATTTTTATGCATAAAATGGTGCATAAAAGAAATTTTTTAATTGTAAAAGTGTTACTTTCACTAATATTGATTTTTATGCATAAAATGATGCATAAAAGAAATTTTTAAATTGTAAAAGTGTTACTTTCACTAATATTGATTTTTATGCATAAAATGATGCATAAAAGAATTTTTTTAATTACAAAAGTGTTGCTTTCACCAATATTGATTTTTATGCATAAAATGATGCATAAAAGAATTTTTTTATCAAAATAAGAGTTCACTTTAATCCTATGTTTAAATCCCATGAATATTGAAAAAATAAATAAGTAAATACTCAGTGAAGGAAAATTATACCGGTTTATATTCTCTAGGATGGTAATGAGAAAATTCAAAAAAAAACTATCGAAGTCGAAATTTTAGATAAATGATTAATTTATTCCTCATAGGAATTCGTGTTTAGTTTTGGATTCAGTAAAGTGGTAATTGAAATATTACCTTCAAGAAAGATAGTGCAGGGAGAACCTTTCCAGACTCAAACCCTGAATCAGACTATGACCAAGACGTAACTCCTTCGTCAGTTTCAAGAAATGACGATATGACCAGTTCAGTAATCTACACTCAAATCACCCACTGAATCTGAAACTAAGTTGAGACCTTTGATTTTGATCTGAGGATCAAGATTACTGAATTCGAGGAATTTTGTTTGGGAATCCAGACCTGTGATCTAGAAGTCTTGGGATACGGAATTAAGATATACTCATTGTCTTCAAAAGAAAATCAAAATTGAAAACTTGCATAGAAATCCTGTTTTCTTAAAGGACTGTCTTACGCTAGAATGCTGGAGGGAGCATTTGGTATATGTGTGTTCTAAGGGAAGTTCGGTTGCAACAGCTAGCGCGGGGAGTGTTCAAAGGAGGGCTCAAGCGGGAAAGCCTGCCCATGTCTTGTTCTAAGGGAAGTTCGGTTGTTGCAACAGCTAGCACGGGGAGTGTTCAAAGGAGGACTCAAGCGGGACAGCCTACCCATGTCTTGTTGACCAGCCTTGGTATGGTTAAAATGGTGCACTTTCGGTACAATGTACGAGGGCCGACGAAGCAGTCCCAGAGTGAAGTGCCAGGACACCTAAGGAGGATCCTGGAGGGTTCTGACTAGGCGATGCACGGGCTCGCGGTACCGACAAGGACACCCATGCATATGTCGTGGAAGATATATATGTATGATGACGAGAAACTTATTGTAATCTGTTACTGGATCTCATTGTTGACCTGTTGGTCTCAACGAGGAGTCCAGAGTGATACTGTTTTGTGAGAAACAAGGATTGAATGGAAATTCTGAGTTGTGACATCTGTACCCAATAATTGTTTGTCAATGGATTGTTTTATAAATTAAAGTTTAAAGAGGAGTGTGTGAGTATCTGTATTCTAAAGCAAAAGTTAAGAAAGGCTTTCAATTATGGGTGGGTGAATACTTATCTGGTTCTACTATTCCAGTGGTTGGGCAGTGGCTAATCCATGGGCTGGAATCAGCAGTAGAGTTTTAATAATAAAATTGATTAATAAGATTACGCTTAGAAATCAAATAGTTAAATAATAACCTGAAGACTTCTCAAATGAATAGATCAATGGCTGTGCCTAATTCAATTAGGAAAAAAGCGTTGATTCCTTTAAGTTAAGTCTATTATAGTTTCACTTCTATCCGGTTTATTCAGATGAAGGTTAGTTCAGTCTTGACCTCATCAGAAAAATTCGTTAAGAAATTCAAAATGGAGGAATCGTCCCCACTTTTCGGGCATGGGAAATTTTCCCGGTTTCGGTTTTCGGAATGACCACCAGCTTAGTCTCGTGCCTGGACATTTGAGGGCGAGGCCCCGAGTGGGAAACCCTGCCCCGCGCAAGAGGGAGCTGCTTCCGCCAGCCTGGGAATCCGGTGCACGGAGGGGGCAGTGGGGTGGATTAGGGGGATTTTCTCATATGTTGTCCTCCGTTTTCGCCTTGTTCTGGCCGCGAGCTTGACCATATTCGTTAGGTAGTGTCTACTCACCAGACTAAGATGACGTAATCTCCTTTGAGCTCGTGAGGTACCAGGGATATTCCCATTGATGTAGCTTCTGATGTTTCCTTGTCCTCCGTAGATGACCCTGTAGGCCTATCCACAGTGACGGACACCATGGAGTTAGTGGTTGAATAGTCCTTGCAGGCTGACAACACTAATGAGAATTATTCCAAGGATGATCTTCTTGATGATGAGGATGCCTATTTGGAGATGACACTCGACCCATGAATGTGGAGTTAAAGGCCGTGATAGATATCTCGAGGGGGTCTATAACCCATGTGTTTGCAAGGACCAATGCATTGGAGAGAAATCAAATGTCCATGCTTAGGATTATTCATGCTCATTTGGACGCCAATCCTGCTACTCCTATAGGGAATGTTGTTTGCACCAAGATCTGCACAAAGAAGGGTGCATTTTCCTCCTACCGAGAGGAAATAGTGCCTCGAGTAGGATCAGGGGCCGAAGTGCCTACAAAGCACTTTGCAGTGACCACTAATCTCCTCAATGACCTCAAGCCACCGAGCTATAGGGGAGAGGAGAAAGAACGCAACAAGGACTCGGTAAACATCTTTCTACAGAAATGGTCGGATATCCACAACCTTAGGTAGGCGCCAAAGGATGTGAGACCCATAGAGGCCAGCCTATCATTGAGATAGGTAAGGTGTACAAATGGTGGAGGAGTTTGGCTGAGAGCACCAGACTTCTGAGTATCTGGGTAGAGTTTGAAATGATGTTTCGAAAAGAGTTTTCACCTGTGAATGAGTTACAAAGGTCTTGGCATAATTGGGATAAATTCTCAATGTAGGGCATCTCCCTCACACAGTACATCTCCAACTATTGTGAGATTGTGTTGAAATTAAAGGGAATTGATGAATTCCAGACTTTATGTAGATTCATGAGAAGTTTACACCCAGACTATGAGGCTTTTGTGGACCCTAATTAGTCGACTGATTTCGGTGAGGCTATAAAGTATACGCAAGTTTATGATGACATTTCATGTTGCTCTAAATCCAATCTTAGCAAGACAACTGAGGGTAAAGAGGGCTCCAACTTTAAGTTTCTTTCGGGGCAACAGGGGGCAAGGGGCTAGAGTGAGCACTAGAGAGGGCAGAGTGGGCATCGGGCGAAGAAACCGTGCTATTTTCAAGAGAAAAACCAATCTAAATCCACTAAGAAGGAACAATACAAGAAAGCTAGAAAGGAAAATCTATGCTTTAACTGTTTCAAGGCTGGACATTGTAAGGTAGCATGTAGTTCTAGAGATCCCAAGAAGGATGGTAAATCCTCTAGGCAACTACATACTATTCAATGGTTACCTCTTAGTTCCACAGAGTTTAGAGAGGTGACTGTAGCACACATAGATAGTACCCACACTTGCTGCTTTACCCAGGCAATGTGGCAGCTTAGTGGGATCACATGATTTGATTACCTCTCCGCAGCTATATACTATCCAATGGTTACCTCTTAGTTCCACAATTTAGAGAGGTGACTATAGCACACACGAATAATACCCACACTTACCCAGGCAATGTGGCAGCTTAGTGGGATCACATGATTTGGTCCACTTGTATGGCAAGTTAGGTGGCCTTAGTCATTTTCATGATTGATGATGGAGTCACTCACAAATTCCTTAACTACATGCTAGTTAAGAAGTTCTGATTACCATAGACTAAGAGCGCCCATAAGTACATTGTATCATTGGCTAATGGTCGTGAGATAAGACTGTTTGGGACACAGTGGTCTTGGGGGTACCTTTAGCTGTGTAAGGCTATGAGGCATGTTTGGATTTTTAGGTTGTGCACTTAGCTAGAGCCAATATTTATCTAGGCAGGGAGTGGTTGTATAACCTCGGCCCTACCCTAAGTCGTAGCTACCAAGATAACATCCTAAAGTTTGTGCATGAGGGGAGAGTAGTGAGGCTACAACTAGGAAGGATGAGCAGGAGGTTCTAGCTACACCCATGATTTTATCCTTGAGAGTTGTGTTGTGCCATTGACGTTGATGATATACAACAGGTATATATTTGTACTCTCTTGCATCAATTTAGATGAAATAAATGTGATTGATAAAGTTATCGTAGTTGAAACTAATTAAGTTGTGATAACTTAAATGGCCTTAGTCGAGACCACTATTTTTCAAAACGTGTTTTGTCTTCTTATGAACAAAACGTAAATACCAAGACTAAAATCAAGATAATAAAACAAAAGTAGGTAGTTTCTTTGAGTGATTGATTGTGAGAGTTTAGAGATGTGTTTCTCGATGATCTCCTAGATGGGGTTCCATCATCTAGGGAGCTTGGCCATGGCATTGATGTGCTACTAGGGTCACAACCTATAAGCTTAACCTGTTTACAGGTTAAGCCACTCTAAGGTAAAGGAAGTGGAATGCTGAGTATATGAAGAAAGCGTTTATATGCCTGAGTTCTTCACCATGGGCATCACCCATTCTTTTGGTAAAGAAGAAAGATGGGTTTATGTAGATGTGCATATACTATCATGCTCTTAATCAAATTATGATTAAGAACAATACCCAATGCCACATGTTGACAAGCTGTTTGACCAACTTAATGGTGTGAAATACTTTTCTAAGATTGTTCTTTGATTGGGGTATCACCAAGTTAAGATAAGGGAACAAGATATTCCCATGATGGCATTTAGGACTCGTTTTAGACATTATGAGTTGCTAGTCATGCCATTTGGCTAACAAATGCTCTAGTGACTTGGCAGGTAACTTCTTAGTATCACCGAAGCTATACCAGCCCTTTTGACTAGCTATATGTTGCGATACTCGAGTGTTGATGATCCATGAAACATCAGTTGAGGAATGTTTTGCCTTTAAATCTCTTCGATTACCACAAATAACTTTAATTCTAGTTTAACACTATTATTGGACTCCTACAAAGGCTTCAAAGTATCATTCTTCTCATATCCTTCCTTTAGTCTACATGACTATAGGCTTTTCATTGTACAAACACTTTGCCTTTGATTTCTTCTTCTTCTCAAAATCATTGGAGTTAGTGGAGCCCTTTCCCACGCCTTTCTTTATATTTATAGAGAATGCTGTGTCATCTCTAGCTTTAAAACACATCTCCTCCACCACCAACATTTACACTAAAATCCTCAAAAAGTAATAGGTGGTTTGTGTACCTACGTGTTCAATGAGGCCACTAAATTTTGGGGTAAAAAAACTAATGCATGTGCATAGTACCAATGTGCTAGCTCACTATAGTGCCAATGTGCTAGCTCTCTACTATAGTGTGCCAACTCTCCACTGATCCTTGTCACCCCCACCACCATGCTCTCTGATCTCATAGATTCTTATCCGTGTTATGACATGCTCTGCTTCAAAATGCTCTTTTGCTACAAGATTATTCTCAAGGTTTTGTGTCCTTATTTGAATCCTCATCTCATATTGGTTTTTAAAAACTTGCCATACTTCAAAAGTCATGGTTTAATCAAGATCATCACTAAATTTGTGATGCATGATGACAGAACATAACACATTTGTGTTATGTGTTGTTATCATGCATGATGATGGCACATAACATGTAACACATTTGTGTTTTTTTACATCCATGCCAAAGTGCAAGTAAGATATAGTGGTATGGCTGTATGGATCTAAAGTAAGAACTCGACTTTGCATCAACCCCTATTGTAATTTTCAACAACTCATTTGAGTCAAGAACGACCCTGATCTTGAACTTCCAAAGAGTAATTTATCCTCAACTTCCGATCACCAAAGGTGGAGGGCTGGCACAAGCGGCTATGTTATTTGCACGTTGGGACATCTCTCCAAATCTACCTTGAAAGAGAAAATTTTCAAAATAAACTTTAGCTAGAGCCTAAGCTATGATACCATGCAAGAAAACACAATAGTAGAAGTTATGTGGCCCCTTTGAGGATAGCTAATAAATGCAATCACATAGCCCACATAACCACACATCCTACTTGGCACTCTCACATCCTACTTGGCAGAGTGCCAAGTAGGATGTGCTCGCAGATACGGCCACATAGCTAGCTCAAGCATACATCATACTTGGTAGAGTGTCAAGTAGAATGCATGCTTATATAAGCCATCTCCTAACCATGTGGCCACATTTGGTCACCATCCAATGTCTAAACTGGGAACTACCATGTGCTTCATAATGGCTACTCCTAATCTAGGGAGAACTATCACAATGGCTACTCCTAAATAGAGGGGACCTTGCACGTCACTCATAGTCGCAACATGAGGGTAGATCATTGAGAAGGCATGTTTGAGGATAACTAACAAATGAGGTCACATAGCCTACATAAGCATACATTCTACTTGGCAAAGTACCAAGTAGGATGTTCTCATATAGCCCACACAAGCATACATCCTATTTGGCAAAGTGGCTAGTATACATCCTACCTGGCAAAGTGCCAAGTAGGATGTGCTCACATAGCCCACACAAGCATACATCCTATTTGGCAAAGTGGCTGGCCTACATTCTACTTACTTGTTGGTGGCAGAGTGTCAAATCTACATAAGCCATCTCTAATCATCTAGCCACATTTGGCCCATCATCCACCCAAAGTGGCTACTCCTCCTATGGGACCTTACAAGTAGAGCAAGTCCCCGTAACCCGTAGTGGTGACAGCATGAGGGTGGATCATTAAGAAAATTCTTTTCCAACATAAAGTTGATAATTGAATATCTACCTTGTCTTCACGCATGAGTTAAACACATTTAATGGGTTTGTTATATTCACCTAGTCTATACACTAGTCATGCGTAGACTTGTGACAATATTGGAAGAAACCTATCGACTAAATTTATTTGGGAAGTCTCTTAAATCAATTTAATGATCGTCTCTCCATATTTTGAACATGTATAGGATGGCCATGAGAAGAAGATACTTCTTAAACTTTTCATACAGTTTTTTCTTTCTTGGCCTAAAGAGATGTTGCATTTAGCATTAACAAGGAGGTTATTTCGATCCCATCTAGTCATGCAAACCTTGTTCCAAGATTTTGTGGAAGAGTGTCCAAACCAAGACATCAAGCCAAACCCCATAGTTGTAAGGCTCTAGGGGAGGTTCATATCTTCACTCTCCAACGACTTGTTAGAGCATTTACACACGTTGGCCGAAGTGGTTCAAACAATTGTGTTACTCATTGACAAGAATGCATCAACCCATGTCTAGTGATAGAGAAGAAGAAACCCATAGATTATGAAAACCTTGCAAAGAAACTCAAGAAGTACTCAAGAAGCTCCAAAGATGTCTCCCTTGCAAGACATGGTAATTGATATACCACACAAATCCGCTCTTTCCAAAGAAAAGAAACCCATAAATTGCAAAAACTTTCCAAAGAAACTCAAGAAGTACCCCAACCCCGTGTCAATGAAACAAGCTCAAGACTTGTGAGGAAGGTGGAGGTTAAACTAGAGCAAGTGATCAAGCACAAACCACTGACCCCACCTAGCCGATACTAGAGCAAGTGATCAAGCACAAACCACTGACCCCACCTAGCCGATACTAGAGCAAGTGATCAAGCACAAACCACTGACCCCACCTAGCCGATACTAGAGCAAGTGATTAAGCACAAACCACTAACCCCACCTGAGCATATCCAAGATTTCAAATAAACCCATAACCATTCTTAAGAGGATGCAAACAAAACCAGTTCCGAAGTCTATGCCTCTGGAACCACTTCAACTAAGCCCCACATTGCTAGATGCAATGAGGATCATTTTTTTAATAGATCTTTATTTCATTTCATCTCTCTCTGTTTTATCTCTCTCTCTCTCCCTATATACACACTAATATGGATGGCCAGTTACGGTTATGGTAAACATGTGATATAGATTTACACACATATATGGATGGCCAGTTACGGTTATGGTAAATATGCAATCGTTTCAACTTGCAGCTTGCTCGATACCATCATAAAGGCATATTTGGACTTGTGAATGTATATATTTGGGAAAGGTTAGCTTACTATTTTTTTATAATTAAGAAATTCATCAGAACAAAAGATCATGCTAAAAACTAGGAGCTGAGACTGATAAGAAATAACAAAATAAATTATCTGAAAAGGACTTAAATCTATGACCACCTTGATTTCAACTTGAATGAGTTGTTAAGTTAACCAACAGAAGGGAAAATGCAAGTCAACTTGCATGCATATAACCTTTGCAACTCTAGAGAGTGCTGATTTTTTTCTCGTGACCCCCAAGGTTTGGAAGTACTCCTTGGTATGCCCTGGTGAAGTCCTTCCACGCACACCTCTGAAGTAGAGGGCCTCTGGGAACTGCTCACTTTTGCAGCAGCTCAGCGTAAAAATAGTGCAGCTGCTAGCCTTAAAGTCTCCTAGCACCCCTTTGCTCAGCAAATCGTCCTAGATATTAGACAGGAAGTAGCAGTCTTTGCAACTTTGACAGCAGGCAGAAGCACTACGAAATGTGGATACATGATACATCAAAATGCAATGACAACCTTGGAAATGTTGCATAATTACCTTACAAGGTGGTGCTCAAAATATGCAAATGGAATTGCATCATCAGTACCTGGGAATTGTTACATGCATATTGTACAGGAGGGTAAGCAAATAGAATTATATTATATCATCAGTACAAGGTGGTTAAGCAACACCAAGAGTAAGAGGTCAAGCTGAAGCTCCTTTATTTGTTTTAGACTCCACATGCGCTTTTTGAGACAGATACCAAAAGTGATGTGGCTATGGTGTAGACTTGCGACAGGAGCTGAAAAAATCATGTTGTAGTGCTTCCTTCGCACTTATTCTGTTTCTAGGATCTATTTGCAAGCACTTTTCAAGCAGGTTGAAGAAAGAAGGTGGCACCAGCGGCAAAATATCTGATCTTTTCATGTTTTTCTCACACCAAAGATGCACAGAAGTAGGCTGCACCTTGGACGAGTTCAACTCCTGCATGAGGCATGCAAGAAAGTAAGATCTATGGTGATATACTGTAACCTTTTTATGAAGAAATAGAGGCACATGTCAAGAAAATATACATGAATTGATGGTCGGATAAAACCCCGACACTCTCCAGCCCAAAAATGTATACAATCACCAGCACAATGGCACAACGCAACAGTTCGGACTTTAAAGGTCACAATAGTTGAGCATTAAAACCAATGAGGTGGGAGGTGCCGACTACACAATAGACAAGTTTGAGTCTCAGTTTTTGCCATCTTCCAACTTTAAAGGTCACCATAGTCGAGCGTTAAAACCAATGAGGGTGGTGGTGCAAGTGTCACCAAGCAGACCCCTTGCTTCTAGATTCATAGAATACAAGCTTGGAAGAATAGATTTTCCATCAACTGTGTTTATGCATTGAGCATGTTTGCCTGAGCATGAATTGGACAAGTGAAGTTGTTTTCTTGTGTGAACATTGCCTCCTATTTATTGCCCCATGGGCACGTGGCTTGTACAATGTAGGTACACAGTTTTCATTAAAGCTTGGGCTGACAACTTATAAAACACGAGGACAATCATCAATGAAGGGCACTCCTCTTAATTATGAAGGACCCTAACAAGTGGCAGTGGTCTGCCAACCACTTGGCACCACCCTCCGGCATGGAGGTGGAGGCTGATTGGGACTCAAGACCAACTAATGAGCTCTCTCCTCCCACCATCACCGTTGGTAATCGATTCTCAATATACCATCGCTTTTGCTCCTACTACTACACCAATTTGCAAGGGCAATCACCTCTCCACATTGTAAGTGACCACCTATCCTCTGTTTGCAAAAATGACCAGCCCCCCACTCCGTCGATTTGGTTCAAGGTGCCTTTCCTAATAGCCTCTTTTTCATGTCTGGCCTGTATTCCAAATGCTCAGCTAGCTGTACGGCCAAATCCGAAACTGCTCCAAGGAACATACAACCACCTGTTTGCGCCTGTGGGCCTATGGTGCTCTATTCTTCCTTTGGTGGCTGCACAACCGCTTTCTCACTCCTTTCTTGTGGAGGTATGGTCACTTTGGCATATTAAGAGCCTATGTATTCCTGTTCAAGCATGGAGTGTCTTTCTTGTGCATTTGAGAGCTTATCTATGAGCTGGAAGATCTGTTGGATATCAATGCTCCACCCTCATATTCACAGGAGAAGGTGGCCTAGGAGGCCAAGTGGTTTAGAGACAGCTTGGATTAGATTTGGCACACTGCCAAATAGGCTACATGCTACACTGGACTTTTATCTCATAACCGGCCACACAGAGAGTAGGTAGACTTTACTCATGGACACCTTGACCTGAAGAGGGAGGTGGAGATGATGTGTAGCACTTTAGTATATCTTTATGGGCCGACTCTACACCGTGGACGGTGGCACCAACTATGATTGCGGACCTATGCAATCAAGTCATGGCCGCCCCATTATATAGGCCTAAAGATAAGTGGCCAACCCCTTCTCCACACAGTTCATCCATCGTCGTCACTGTGAGTTTACTCTCTATGTTCTACCAGCATACAGCCTCTGTTTTAGCAAGTTCTGGATCAGCAAATCAAAGCTCCCTTCACAAGAGCACATGAGCTGCATGTTATCTTGTTGAAGACTCTTGAAGACATGTTAAAGGCTTTGGAGAGTTCTAAGAAGACCACCTCAGGATGTCAAGACAATTCTCTGGGCTCCTTGGAGAGTGACAGGGCTGTTTAAGTGGTTCTAATACTCAAAACTTTGAAGAACCAAGGCATTTCAAGAGGGAGTCCCTCTGCTTATGGATGGATACACTTGGGATTAGAGCTTGAGGACTACCAAGAATACATGCCTAAACATCTCTAGTCCTCATACTACGACTAGACCCATGACGGGGGGCGAATTTGTCTCAATAGAGAGAATGAAATCTCCCTTGGATCTCATAGTAGGGTGGGCATTTGAACCAATAGCTCTCCTTGTCCTCCACCTCACTAGTAGTGCATACTTTGCATATATACGTGCATCTCGTGGGATGCCCTCGACTCTACCAAACTCAAACATAAGGCAATGTGGGCAGTTGCAATTCACATGGCATGCAACATGTGGATTTATAAGTACATTGGGCTTTCAATGAACCCATCCTCAAGAATTCTCAAAAAGTGCACGCTGTAAAACTAAGGTTTCGTGGGTGAGTGCTGGTGGGGACACATGGAGCCCTAGCAAATCCAACCAAATGAGACGTTGATCTCTTGTAGTGAGATCCAAAAATGAAAAATCCATGCTACACTAGAGTCTAGAATAGAAGAAGGCAGCCCATCCGAAGGCCATGCACATCAAACTAATCAGCCACCTCAGTGTACCAAGATCTGCCATGTCCATCCTAATGTAACTGCATCAACGACTCAAAGGCCAATCTAAGGAGGCATTGACGACTCAAAGGTCAAGTGTGTGTACATGATGAATATAAGTGATGGTCTCAAAAAGGGCATTGATGACCAAAGGGGGCAGCTCAAACTCTCCTAGCACAATCTCGTGTGGCACAAATAACTTACTACTAATCATACATGAAAGCGTCATCACCTCGAAAGAAAGAAAGTTATGCAACCCTCTCTTCTCCTAGCAACTATTCTCTCCTTTATTGTACTTTTGGATTTCTATAAATTTAAATTTGAGTTTTTACTTTTTATAAGCTACGTTTCATTTACATTTGAAATCTATATATATATATATATATATATATATATATATATATATATATATATATATATATATATATATATATAATTTCAAATGTAAATGAAAACAAACACATGTATGTGCATATGCATTTACATGTATATGTACATATATAGCATATACATACACACACACACTTTTTTTTAGTAATGATATATTACTAGGGGAAACCTCAGTGCGAGGTGAAAACCCACGAAGAAATATGCACTATACAATGATGAATTCGAAAAGGACCCATACTAGAGTTCCTGAGAAACAATCAAAGAAAAGAGAGAAAGTCTGCAAATCAACATCCTGGCTCGCATAAAAACAATGCAATGTCTGTCGCAAGGAGAGCTTGAAGAAGGAGGAGGTGTCTGACATATGTTGTCTGAACATGACTCCGTTCTGATTGGTCCAAATTGCCACACAGCCCAAAACCATACCCAAGAGAAGAACGCAGCATAAGGCCGGGAAGACAATTCCCAATTTTCCCATGCAAGATTTATCATATATAGCAACGGTACTTTCAATTGGTCCCAATATTGCACAAAGAAATCCACCGTTAGTCCATCCCAACCGGGGGCTTTCCATCTCCCCATATCATGCAAAGCCTGCTGTAATTCTACTTCAGTGAAGGGCATTTCCATACTACTCGCATCATCCAAGGACAGTATTGGATGTACATGAACCAATAAGGCTTCCCTATCAGCTTGCATTTGCAACGAAGGGTGTTGCAGGGCAGCAAAGAATGCTGCAAAGTGAGCTGCATATGCATCTTCAAGTTCTTATTTTGTGGATTTCCATCTTCTTGTGTCCATTTTAACCCTCTTAATGTTATCTTTTTGTCGGGCATGATGAAGCTGTCACAAGAATTGTTTAGAGGAGCTGCCCTTATCCCGCAAGCATTTCTCCCTGGCTCTCACTTTCCATTTTTCTAGTTTTCTCTTGTCATTTGCAACCAAATTTTCTTTAGCAATAAAAGAGCTTAAATGAAAGATAGTTTACACAAACACATGTGTATGCATATGCATTTACATGTATATGTACATATACAGCATATACATACACACACACACACTCCTTTTTTTTTAATTAATGATATATTACTAGTGGGAAACCTTAGTGCGAGGTGAAAACCCACGAAGAAATATGCATTGTACGATGATGAGTCCGGAAAAGACCCATACTAGAGTTCCTAAGAAACAATCAAAGAAAAGAGAGAAAGTCTGAAAATCAACATCCTAGCTCGCATAACAACAATGCAGTGTCTGTCACAAGGAGAGCTTGAAGAAGGAGAAGGTAGCTTGAAGAAGGAGAAGGTGTCCGACATATGTTGTCCGAACATGACTCGGTTCCAAATGGTCCAAATTGTCCACAGAGCCCAAAACCGTACCCAGGAGAAGAACGCAACATAAGGCTGGGAAGGCAATTCCCAATTTTCCCATGCAAGATTTATCATATATAACAACAGCACTTTCAATTGGTCACAAATAAATCCATTGTTAGTCCATCCCAACCGGGGGCTTTCCATCTCCCCATGTCATGCAAAGCCTGTTGTAATTCTACTTCAGTAAAGGACATTTCAATATTACTCGCATCATCCAGGGACAGTATTGGATGTACACGAACCAATTGTTGGATTATATCATCTCCAAAGGGTCTACATCATCTTTTTCATGCTTGTATTGGCCATTTATGAGGCCCTGCATTGGCATATCTTAGCAGAGATTATTCAACATTTTTCTACCATTTTTTGGTATTTTCAAGCATTTTATGTAGCATTTTATGCTACTACCATGCTGTCGGCCTGCTACAACTGGCCAACCAGCATCCTGAGGGAGTATATAAGAGCTAGCTCCCTTTCCCTCAATTCATCTCATTTTTCAGCATTCCGTTGAGGTCATTAGCAACTGCTACTGCTTCTCACCATTGTATAGCACCTACGCGCTTCCCTCGTGCTCAAATTTCAGCAATAAACATCAGTTTCCAGCATTTACAGGTCTTGTACCTGGGCCTACATCTGTGTTTTATATTTGCTTCACTTTCTTTCACCAGTAAGGCTTCCCTAGCAGCCTGCATTTGCAAACGAACGGGGTTGCAGAGCAGCAAAGAATGCTGCTCAAGTGAGCTGCATATGCAGCTGCAAGTTCTTGTTTTGTGGATGTCCATCTTCCTATGTCCATTTAAACCGTCTTAATGTTATCTTTTTGTCGGGCATGATGAAGTTGTCGAAAGAATTATTTAGAGGAGCAGTCCTTATCCCGCAAGCATTTCCCATTTTTCTAGTTTCTTCTTGTCATTTGCAATCAATTGTTCTTTAGCAATACAAAGAGCTTCTTCCTCAACAGGTTGTAATGGGTGTACATCAGCCAATTCTTGCAAGAACTGACATTTGACCTTGGCTTCTGTTACTATTTCCCTTTGTTTATACAAAAATTGAAACATCTGAGCGGCTAGCAGAGGTATGATATCCTTCACCATTTGTTGGAAGCGGTCATGTAAGAGATAGCTATTGTTTATTTGCAAAAGGCGTTTGTTATACAAGGGCATATCATCTATTGGCAGTCCAAAATAGAGACCCATCCATAGTGGAGCATGATCTGATATTTGCAATGCATGATCAATCCACATTTTGCAAACAAAATCATCATGCTGATTTGCATTTAACAAGTACCATCTGTCTAACTTGGCACGGTAAGAAAATATAGCCGAATGCAAGAAAGTGTAACCAGGCATCCTTCGTATGACATGTGGCCATAAATCTAGTGCATGTATTTCACCAACCATGTTTGCCTAAGCAACCTTTTCCAAAGCCAAGATATGTGAGCGTCCCAAGGAATTATCTCCCAACGAGGGTGCCTTATTGAAATCACCACAGTAAAGGCATTGTGCAACCATGGATAAGCTCTAATTTCAGCCCATAAGGCAGCTCGTTTGGCTGACGCTGTGTGTGCATAGACTGTAACAAACTCAAAAATTTCCCCATGTAACAAACATTGTACAACCAACCAATGTCCAGTTAGATCATTGAATGCAAGAGTTGGGTGTAATTCATTTTGGACCATGATAAGCACACCGGAGTAATCCCTTGTGCCTGCATAAAATATACTATATCCGGCGAAGTAACCCAATCGACCAATAAATTCATGTTGATTGTGCTCTTGCAAAGATATCACATCTGGCTTCATGCTAGCAATATAAGACCATAAAAGTAGCCATTTTTCAGGTTAGCACAACCCACGGATATTATATGTCATGCATGTGATTGGTGCAATCATGTATATACAATGCAGTGTATGTACAAGGCCATGAAACTGTAATTATAGGACATCGGGCAGTGTTCATGGGAACATCACCCGGATCCAAAACATCATTACCAAGATCATCTTGAAAGTAAGCATCACAATGCTCCCCAAGATAGGACTATTGTCTTGAAACTATGAGAACATCCCAAGCATCAGCAATGGTTATACCATCATCTCCTTTATTCACATAGACATTTGGCTGCTTGCCATCAAACATAGGAACCATATAGTTTCTTTCAGAGGCTTTAAGAGGCTTTTTGGCAAGGTCTATTGGTGTTGGACTCACTTACTCACACAGAGAATCCTGCAAATTAGGGTTAGGTGCAGGAAGAAGAAGCTAACACAAAAATGAGAGAGAGAGAGAGAGAGAGAGAGAGAGAGAGAGAGAGAGCCAAAGTGTGGTAGCCACAAAATGCAAGTCAACCCTTGCATGTGTGTCACATCCATATAATATAGAAGTACAAAACATTATATGGATAGAGTGTCCTTTCACACTTGATATCCAAGGGAAAAAACCACATGGGAAAAAGTGCCCTTGGTTAAGCCCTGTTCACACATAGCGCTATCGTAAGTGAGCATATGCCTACAAATCCCCCCTGTAGTGAAAGTGTGAGCTTGTACAAGGCAACAGATCACTCTCTATATGAGAGTAAGCCCAAAGCTTTGCGGAAAGCTTCAAACTTCTCTCCAGGTAGTAAAGCCTTTGTGAATAGATCTGCAACATTATCCTATGTAGGGCAGTGAAATAAATTGATCTCCCCTGCATATAACCTCTCTCTGACTGTTGACATAGTGATAATGAATCTCAATGTGCTTGGTACGTGCATGAAATACGGGATTTCATGCCACAACCATAGCACTCTGGCTATCAGTGAGAATGGTGGTGGGTGTCTACTGTCACTCACGAAGATTAGCCAATAATCTCCTCAACCATACACAATCTACTGTAGCTGTGAAGACTGCCCTGTACTCAACCTCGCAAGTAGATGTGGCAACACTGGGTTGCTTTTTGCTCAACCAAGTTATGCATGAACTGCCAAGAAAAAAACAATTCCCACTGGTGGATTGCCTAGTATCATAATCACCAGCCCAATCTGAATCACTGTATACATAAAGCTGCAAGCTGCCCCCCCGGGATAGAACAAACCAAGATCAAGGGTACCCTAAAAATAACGAAAAATGCGTTTGACTGCTTACCAATGCTTTGTGCCTGGGCTGTTCATGAATTTGCTCAACAGACACCCCAAAAAATGTCAAGCCTCGTGTTACACAAGTAAATGAGGCATCCCACTGCCTAGCTGTAAATGCCGGTCTCAAAAGGCTCTCCAATATCATGCATAGTTAGCCGTACACCTAGTTTTACTGGAGTAGAAATGGGCTTACATTCATCCATGTGAAACCTTTTTAGCAAACTTTTTATGTACTTAGTTTGCGGCATAACAATGCCATCATCTGTATGCATAAACTGTATGCCGAGATAGTAGTGTAAAGGCCCCAAATCTAACATATCAAATTCAGCTTTCAGATCTGAAATTTGTGCTTTGTTAGTCCCTGTAATGAGCATGTCATCTACATACAAGATGACTATGAAAATATCGCACCGGTTTTCTTCACATACAATGTGCTTTCAACTGGACTATTCACATAACCTTGGCTAGTTAGATGAGCATGTATTTTATCATATCAAACTCTTGGAGCTTGCTTTAACCCATACAATGCTTTGTGTAACCTACATACTTTATGTTCCTCACCAAGAACTACAAAACCAATGGGCTGATTTACATATACCTCCTGTAAATCCCCATTTAAGAATGCAGTTTTGATGTCCAATTGATGCACTTTCCATCCTTTATGTGCAGCCAATGCAATCACTGATCTTATCGTAGTCATTTTCGAAGTAGGAGCAAAAGTCTCCTCATAATCTATTCCCTTTTTCTGAGAGTAGCCTTTAGCCACAAGTCTTGCTTTGTACCTGTCAATAGTACCATCAGACTTCCTTTGGACTTTGTACACCCACTTTGTTCCAATGACATGCTTGCCTTTCGGCAAGTCCACAAGATCCCAAGTATTATTCTTCGTGATAGAAGAGATTTCATCTTGCATAGCTTGCACCCAGTGCTCATTCTCATGTGCTTCTTCATAAGAAGAAGGCTCTTTTGAATCAAAGAGACCACCCATGGCTAATGCAGACTCCCCATGATGCATATTCAATGCATGGCTGGAACTAGCCCTTGTTCTACCTGTAAGTGGAGCTGTAAGTTTGCTTTCTTGCAAAGTTTTCAGCAACCATCTTGGCACCGACTTGGTTGTGTCTATGGATGTTTGCTCTTCCCTGACAAGATCTTCTACTTCTTCCATAGAAGGGGGCTGAATAGCTGGCTGTTCTACATGAGGATTTTCTTGTGTAGGGGTTGGCTGATCTGAATCCCCCCTAATTGCTATGGGTAATAGCCCATCAAACATGTCTTGTATGCCTGTATCATGAGTTTTATACAAGTTGTACATGGGCTGTACTGAATTTTTAGCAAATACCACATCTCTACTGACAAAAATCTTGCGTGTTGTTAGATTATAAAGACGGTATCCTTTGCTCTCATTGATGTAGCCCACAAAAATGCATTTCATTGCTTTATCATCTAGCTTTGTTCGGAGTTGTTCTGGCACATGTGTATATGCCAAACACCCAAATGTACGCATATAATCCACTTTTGGCTTTCGGCTATACCAAGCCTCAAATGGTGTTATGGTTTTCAAAGCTTTTGTTGGACACCTGTTCAACATGTGAGTGGCACACATTATAGCTTCCATCCAAAAATTGTGAGGCAATTTTTGTGCTTTCACCATGCATCTTGCCATCTCCATGAGAGATCTATTTTTCCTCTCAGCTACACCATTCTACTGTGGTGTATAAGGCATAGTACATTGGTGTTTGATGCCCTTTTGAAGCATATAATCCTTGAATGCATCTAACATGTATTCTCCACCTCTATCTGAGCCGAGTGTTTCGACTTTACATCCACACATATTTTCAGCCATTGCTACAAAATGTCGAAAGCATGTAAACACCTCTGCTTTCGCTTTCAAGGGATAAACCCAAGCAAACCTGGAGTAGTCATCAATGAATGTGACAAAATAAAGATGCCCCCCTATGGATGGTGTCCGCATTGGACCACATACATCACTGTGTATGAGCTGTAATTTACTTTCAGCTCTAACAGCTCCATCCTTGGGGAATGATTTTCGATGCATCTTTCCCAAAATACACCCCACATACATGTCTTGTTGGAGACTCAAGAGGCGGCATATTATCAACCATATGATGCTTCTGCACAAGGATCAAACTCTGAAAATTTACATGCCCAAAATGAGCATGCCATAGCTCTGCATCATGCATAGCAAGAGTGTGGGCAGCCACTGTAGCTGTCCAGCTTATACAAGCCTTTGTATCGTGTTCCAGAAGTGACTATTTCATAACCCTTTGATGGGTCTTTTACCAAACACTTTCCATCTTCAAATTCAACCTTTAAACCTTGATCGTTTTTGGCTAAGACGGAGAGCAAATTTTTCTTTATCCCTGGAACATACAACAGATTTTTCATACATATATTGGCACCATTGGTTGCATCAAGTATGACATTGCCAATTCCCTTTTCTGGATATGTGGTATGATCTGCACATGATACAGTGCCGCCATTTGAAGCATAAACCAAGTGTTGAAATACATCTTTGCATGAAGTGATGTGGCTCGAAGCACCACTATCAAAATACCATGATACATCCTATCTATCAGATGCAATGCAAGACATATCATTGTCTAAAGCACTTGGTGTGTCACTAGTTCATGTGACCAAAAAAGTGTACTCTTCTCGAATTACATTAGCCGATTGCTATGCTTTGTCATCAGAAGAGTCTGCTGCTGCATTGCCTACATCTTTCTTTTTCTCTTTTGCAATCCGCTTTCTACATTCATTGATGTAGTGGCCAGACTTATGGCAACAGTGACATTTTTCCTTCTTTTTAGGCTTGTTTGCATCCCCTTTGTCAGACTTTTCACCACCAGAAGAGGGCTCTCCATGACCAGCCTTACTAGACTGTTGTCCCCCATGCCTAAAGCTCTTTGCTTTACCCTTATCCTTGGCTGTAAATGCCTTGTCTCCACCACGGTTGCTAGATAAGTTTGCTCTTGTTTGCTCTTCCTGCAAGAGTAAACCCACCAGCTCTTCAAAAGTGACGGGATCACCACCTCCTCTCATAGAGAGCCTCTCATAGAGAGGTGTGAAAGCCCAAGTAGGAAGGTGGTAAAGAATGAAGAGTGTTGGTGACCAGATGTCTGTCTGGGATAACCTCATCAATGTTGAGCAATTGTTCCTGCAAATCTTTCACTTTGGTGAGATGATCTACCATGGAGTCACCCTCATCCATAGAAAGAAGATCCAATTGCCTCTTCAAGTAGGCAACTCTTGCCTCATTGCGTGCCTGATACATTGCTTCCAATGTGTCCCATGCAAGCTTCAATGTCTTGCAAGACCGAATGTGTGGAATAATAGTCCTTTCACTGAAAGGGCTATCAAGGACATGGCCTATGCATCTCTAGAGTCACATCTCTTTTGCTCTTGTGTGGGAGCAGGTTCTATCTCAGGAGCTGTTTGAGCACCTCCCCTTTGAGGCATTGTTGGCTATATGGTAAGTGGGCGTGTGTCATCACCACACATGATGCCCCAAAGCCCTTTAGCTACCAGCAAATTATAGATCATGAAACTCCAGAGAGAGTAGTTTGATCCATCCAACATGTCCTCCTGGGTGAGGACACCAAATACATCTGTAGCATTTTGAGCCATGTCGACAAAATACACTTGCAAGCAAACCAAGCACCAATGTGCACTGCCAGGCAACCAAATGTCTTGTGCAAATTTTTACCTGCAACCTGAAGAAAGTACAAACCTGCACCAAATTGTCCAATTACACACAATGTGTATACATATGCGACAAATCACCGCTGTAATCCCCAATTACATGCTCCAATCTTAAAAAGGCCCAATTTTTATGCATTGCAATTGCTTCAATGTGCAATCAATTGCCCAATTTTCACAAAAGCCCCAAATTTCTGCAACCGTTGGAGGCTTAATTTGAAAAACCCCCAAATTTCAACCAAAGCAACATGTTGAAGTTTTGGCAATTCTGTAGCAAGCACACTCTATGCAATTCTGCCTCCTGCAATTTACCATGCAAAGGGGGAATTTTTTTGCCAGTCCCCCAAATTCACTGAACCTGCACAAGAATGTCTGATTTTTTTAGTTTTATTTTGTAATATTCCTTGAAATAAAAGTACCTCCGTATGGCAGGCCAAGTGGAGCATGTGAGCCAGACGGAGCAGGTATGGACGGTGGCAGGAACTGCACGAGCAGTCATGGACGGTGGCATCAGACGAGCGAGTACGGACGGTAGCAATGGTCTCTACTGCACCTAGGCGTGTAGGTGCCAGAATCTGAAGCAGCTCGTGTGGTCTCACTGTAGTCTCTTTGGCAGTTGCTTGATAATTCCCTTGGTGCAAACTCAGGCCTCGCAATATTATTTATGGGTTTCACGATATGGTAACACTATGAAATCAGAAAATAAATGTAATAGATAACATGCAATTGAACTTTCACCCATGCAGAGACCTGCAGTGCCCCTGCGCCCTTGTTCGTCCGCGGCTGCGGAGTATTTGATTTATTGAAGTAGTAGGCCAAACCTACTGAATACTACAAATACCTCCGTGCTCTCTGTCAACCTGTCTTTAGGCAGCCTTATTGGACAGACAATTGCTTGTTAAAAATTTAGGTGGCCAATCAATTTTATCCAATGAAGATGGACAGTCAACTCCCAATTCAGACAAGTGTGCACAATCAAGCAAAAAATCCGAGCTGGCATCGAAGTCATGGAAACCATTTTGCAGAAACATTTCGAGGGGCTTGATGACTTGCAAAATAGATTGTTCTTTCCACCAATAAAATTTTGTTCTATTCTGACAACGATGTTCCAACAAGCTCAAGCAGCACAGTGGCCTGTGTAAAGGTAGCAACCCCAAAGCTGGCCAAATCTGTTCAAATTTAAGCATAAGTCTGGAAAGAGAGCTCAGTAATACTTGATTAAAGTGATGCACAGACCCATGAATGAAGCTGTTGGCTGGATGAACCCTTCTCTCAGGATTATCTGGTTTTATTATCGGCGCCATGCAACGACTGCCTCTTGAGCCACAAGTTAATGGTGATCCATGGGTGCATGCTACTATAGATCTAGAGATGCTATCCACTTTCCATGTAATGCAGTCTTTGGCATTACTTTCATTGACACGTCTCAGGGTCAGGATGGAAAGCTGTACACTAAGAGCAGACAAGTAGATCTTAATGAAGATGTTGAGAAGCTGCTTTAAGTGGCAAGAACTACAGCATATTTTCCAAAATTGTGGTTCACATTCATTGAAGACTATCATGTGCGAGAGAAACTAAGAAGACTTGAAGATGTACCAAGAGCTAGATGGAGCATTGAAGACACAATCTGCCCTCTTGTTCCAAGATAAGCAGGAGGCGATGTCAAATGCATTAGGCATCTATGTTCAGGATTACTAAGGTGTAGCATGCCTTTGTAAGGGTTGTGGCATGGGTACTTAGCTTATCTTTAAGAAAACAACTTCTCCATGCGTAAAACCTTGAGAAAATCTGAAAATTAACAATTAGAGCTAGAGAGCTCTCTTGTCTTTTTACATGTCTCAACAATGAGAGAATAGCTGAATTTATAGTTCTTGCCCAAAAGCACTTGAGAAAAGAGCTTAAAAACTCATAGTCTAAAAAGCATCTTTTTAATAATAAAAACTCTTCTCTTTTTAGTATTTAAAAAGCTTTTTAATCTTTTGCTTTCCGAAAGCTAGTCGCATCATTCCAAGCTTGTAAGGCAGCCTTGCTTTGCTATTGTGCCACTTCTCAATGCTTCGTGACCATTGCCACATCATTAGTGTGCCACATCACTTTTTTTTTTCATTTTTAAAACTTTTTTTTTTTGGGAGGAGGGGGGGGGGGGGGTTGCGCGTTGTGTTTTTGCATATCAACAACCTGTATTTTGATGCTTCGGTGACATCCCCCAAACTTATTAAACCTTGCTTTTTTTCTTGCTGTGGACTTAGCTCTTTTCTCTTTGGCTCTTGAGACATGGTTCTTCATGCAAAATATCCTCCTCTTCTCTTGTGCTTGGCTTTGGGGAGCATCTTTTTCTCACGGTTTTCACCCTTCACATAAAGTGACCTTGGGTTTCTCTCTAGCAGATACTCCCACCTCTAGTCACTCTTAGGCAGAAGTTTCCCAGCATGATTCTCTTCCTATCAAGATCAAGACGCACCCATTATATGTCAGAAGATAAACACGTGCACACATACACAGATATGCTCACAATCATAAATCAAATGAACAAATGAACAAATGAATGCACAAACAATTCCTTGGTTTTGACACCAGTTTCTTGGTTTTGACACTAGTTCCTACTGTAGTTTTAGTAATTAGATTCATGTAATCAGTTTTGATTTTCTTCGTTGATAAAATAGTCGTGCCTCTATGAGATGGCTAGTCCCATAGCTCTTGCATACAAGATTTAGTATCGTTCAATCTCAAAGTTGCCCTCGTTTTAGAATTCTCAATTCCCTGTAGTGGAATATAAACCTTGAGCATTCTCCTTTGTTCTTGGTTCCTTGGATGTCAAAATACAAAGGCTGGTGACATCCCCTTGGCTTCTAATCAGTTTTCCTCAGTTGAAAAGCTTCTTGATATGCCTGTAAAACCTATGGATACTCCGCAAAGAAGTTCTCATCTACCTGCTTGGCATCCATAGCCAAATAATTATTGAACTTGACAAGATACTTTGTAGTAACCTTGCCATGTGATCCCCTTCTTTCCTTATAAAAGACAATCTGCTTTGGTTAACCAACTCCCTCTAGCTCTTCAACTTCCGGTGGATACTCGTTCATTGGGATTCCAAAGGTTCGGGACCTTTGTAAGCTCTTTGTGAATCCTCTAATAATTGGATAATGCTAGTCTAAAGCCACATCGTCCATCTTTTCCAATATTTGGAAAGGTGACAGGTCCATAGTATTTGTTGGACAACTTAGGATAAACCTTCTACTTGCGCTTCTTCTTTCGAAGCCTTTCTTTCTCAAACTTCAACAATACCTAATCACCTTGCGTGTACTCCACCACCCTTCTATGTTTATCCGCAATCTTTTTTTGCTTAGCCCTTGGGCCTTGACCTCTCAGTGGTTGTCAACACTTGTGCAAAAGCCATATCCAAATCTCTGACATACTCATCTAATGTTGCAAAGATCTCATCCTTGGTCCGTAGACATGGTGGTAGTACAACTTTGCCATAAACAACCTCAAATGGTGCCGTTCTTGTGGAACAATGCCTGTATTGCTATAGGCAAACTCTACTAGAGGAAGATACTTCTCCCACTCTGTTTTTTGTTCTGCCACATAGCACCTTAACAAATCCAATATGGTTGAGTTTGCTATCTCACTCTGCCATCCGTCTGTGGATGATATGAGAAAGAAAAATCCAATTTCGTCCCCATATTTTCAAACAATGCTCTCCAAAACAAACTAGGGTCTTGGGATCTCGATCACCAACAATAGACGTGGGCATTCCATGACGTCTGAACACTTGTGCCATAAAAATCCTTGCTATGTGGTTTGCCTTGATGGTCTTCCTTATTGGAATGAAATGAGCTTGCTTATTAAACTTGTCCATAATGGTCTAAATACCATCATTCCCAAACTTTGACTTTGGCAAGTCAAAAATGAAGTTCATCGCTATACTTTCCCATGGCCTCTCGGGCATGGGTAGAGGCATAAGCAATCTTAAGAGTCTTTTGACGATTATACTTGACCTTTTGACAAGTCAACACTCGGATGCATACTTGTCAATATTCTTTCTCATGCTAGGTCAATAGAAGTACTGTTCCAATGCCTACGTAGTAGAAGAAATACTACTACGCAGACATAAGGTGGTGCATGTGACTCTTCAATCACTTTTTGCCTCAAATCCTTGGTTACGCATAACCATGTATCCACCATTAAATCTCTCTTTCAAGGAATAGTGATTAACTATCTGACCATTAAATCCTTCTATGCCTTGCATAAGGTGGTGCATGTGACTCTTACTCTTATGCAAACATCGGCCATCTTCATCTATCCGATTCCCCATGTCTTTTTTGCGTTTGTAGGAGAAAATCCTCTCCGAAGAAAAAGTAGACATAAAAGGGAAACTTGTGATTGCTGCCTGTAGCAAACGTCGACTGGGTTGCTTATGATATAGGGATGAGAACATAATACGCACGTGCGCATGCACGCGCGCGCGCACACACACTCACATACACACACAGTCGCACTTGGTAGTAAAAAGACACAGCACAATAGAGATAACAGGAGGAGCTATAAACAGCAGAGAAAGGCGTGAAGCTGAGGTGGGAGCAGGCGGTAGGTTGTACGCAAGTGGCACTGTAGAGGAAGCAATAAGAAGCCAATGCTGCAAAGGCAACGAAGGGGGCGACCAGTACCTGGCCTTGTAGAGGCTGCAATTGTCTCAGAGGCTTCAGAGGGTTGGACCTTATAGGCATATGCTCACTTATGGTAGTGCTATGTGTGAACAAGGCTTAACCAAGGGCACTTTTTCCCATGTGGTTTTTCCCCTTGGATATCAAGTGTGAAAGGACACTCTATCCATATATTATATGGATGTGACACACATGCAAGGGTTGACTTGCATTTTGTGGTTACCACACTTTTGGCTCTCTCTCTCTCTCTCTCTCTCTCTCTCTCTCTCTCTCTCTCTCTCTCTCTCATTTTTGTGTGAGCTTCTTCTTCTTGCACCTAACCCTAATTTGCAGGATTCTGTGTGTGTGAGTCCAACACCAACAATTGGTATCAGAGCACTGGAAGTTCAGTCTCGCCTCTTTGGAAATTCAGTCTCAGACGACCAGCTAGTCCACCGCCCTTGGATTTCTGTCGACCAGACTCCGTCGCTGCAAATTCCTGTCGATCAGGTGCCAGCCATCGCTCAACCCCCTCCGCCCCCTCAGTCGATGCTCTTATTGGGGAGAGGACCGCCGCCGCCCAACTCCCAGGCGTCAACCGTCAGAACTTGTGTCCCAGTTGGCGTCGCTACTGTGCAGCTCTCTGCCGCCGCCCGGTTCTTGGCGGAGCTAGTGCTGCTTGCACCACCACCTCCTCGCCCGCCAGCTGCTCCGGCCGGCTGCCCAGCAGTTCCGTCCCGTCGTCGGACTCCACGCCATCAGCAGTACATGTACTATGCACTGCTCGTCTAACAACTGACATCTTCGCCTGCCAGGTTGGTAATCAGACAACGGCCATTAGTATCTTCGCCTGCCAGGTTGGTAATCAGACAACTACAGAGGTAGCTTAGCTTCAAGGGCCAGCCCTTGGTGCTACGTCAGCCAGAGCAGGGGATTGCACAGTACCAAAGGAGACTAGAGTGAAACCACACGAGCTGCACCAGATTCTGGCACCTACACACTTTTCATGCCTAGGTGCATAACTCCTGCCTTTTGGAAAAGACAAATAGCAACAGGCATGGGTAATAAATTTGAATTGTAGGCAAAATAGCTACCTTGGAGATGCTGGCCTCCCGATTGTGCTCCTTTGCTAGAGTACAGATTGCATCACTACCACAAAACTGTGCTATATCCAGTAATGATCTGAAAAACAAAATTGTAGAAATGTAATTTGTTTGTAATTGAAATGCTGAACACACAGATATGTGCATACTGCACTACCAACTCTTGTCAGGATAAAACATCTGGAGTGTGTACAATGACATTAATAAAGGTTCTAGACAACAAAATGCTTGCACTCCTTACTGTTCAAGACTACTGGAGGATGAGAATGGTGATTTCCCAAGAAGAAGCTGAAATAGACTGACTCCAGCAGACCAGATATCAATCTTCTCAGTCTGAAAAAGAGACTTCAAAAGGACCTGCAAAACAGACTTCGGTGATTTCACAAACTGCAATCACCAAAACCTTTTGCCACCTGGAATAATACAATTTAGGTGCTTTGAGTGTCTAGACAAGAGATTGACCATAATCTAAGCACATGAAATACCTCTGG
Organism: Cibotium barometz; assembly: GCF_041138505.1. Taxonomy (NCBI): domain Eukaryota; kingdom Viridiplantae; phylum Streptophyta; class Polypodiopsida; order Cyatheales; family Cibotiaceae; genus Cibotium; species Cibotium barometz. Next base: position 26,120,595 of record NC_141093.1, read on the forward strand.
AGCACGATAGCCTTTTGTACCAGCACATGGCCCTTCCTTTCTCATTTTTTGTATCCCTGCAATACATTGCCATAAACATTAACTTGCAACTCTCAAGCAGTCAAAAAATGAACGTTTATCTGAATTACATTAGACTGTGTAACTGTATATGGGGAGAATAGAAGCCAGCTTAAAAACCAGAAAGACAAATATGGCATTCCCATCATCCCTGATCAACTGCATGTGTTGCTAAAATGCATACAGGCAGTATTGTGTACAAGCACTACACAATGCAGAAAACACTTTGAAACGTGGCTTTCATTACCTCTAGCTTTAGAAAGATGACCCAGATTAGGTGGTTTTATGTAGGACAATTTTGAAACAGGCAATGAACTGCTTTGAGGCAGGCCCTGGTCCAATAAAGCCCTTTGATGCTTCCTCTTTTGAGGAGCGGCAACTCTTTTTTTATGAGAACTAGGTAAAGAAGCAACCGGTGGCTGTGGACTCTGTTGTGTCTTCTGTACAAATTCCCAAAGTTCACGCCTACCAAACCTTGGCAGCACCTGGTCTCCATTTAGTGTATCGCCACTCTGTGGAAGTTTGCCTTGTTCTTTCAAAGGAGACTGCCAAAGACAAGACTTACAATGTCAAGGCACTATAAACAATACATGAATTTGATCAAACCATATGGAGCATATGGAGATGACAGTACAAGAACACATCAGTACTTTACGGAACACATTTTGTGCCATCTAAACCCTGGCTCGTAAAACAAAATAAAACATACCCAGTGTGTATTTGAGTGAGGCCTTTGTCCTTTCAAAACTGTAGCTGCTTCCTTGGCTGAATGAGCTTTCCCATTTGCAGGAGACGTTCTAGCAGCAGAAAACTTAGGAAAAGCATGTATAGCAATATCCAGACCAGATTCGGGTGTGCGTAACTTGGACCAATGATGATTTGGTGTAGCTTCCACATGATCCCGTGCATGCGACAAAGTTGAATATGTTGCTTGGCTACACAATTTTGCATCACGAGTAGGAGTACCAAATGGAGTGGAAGTCTTCTCTTGCAGTTGTCCTGTCTCCGGATGTTTGATCCTAGTTCTACTCGAATACCTACTTGACATGGACAGATGTTCTTGAAGAGAGGCTCTACTTGCTTGATTTGGACTAGCCTCAGTCCCTTGATGGCTTTTATGCTCATGTTCAAACCTGTCAATTCGTTCCCTAGCATGCTTCCTAGATTTTGACCCTTTTAAAAAGGCAGACAACCGCAAGGTTCAAGATTAAATTTCTTCTAAGCAAGGCTACTCATAGAAAGCAGTCCATTCAATACAAATACAAATACAGAAAGAAACACCACAGTGCATCAGTCTGGAAAAGATGGTGTTATGTTGCATGCAAAGTCTCATCTTGACCTTGTGGAAAGGAATTCCAAAATACAAAATTGCAAACACATTCTAAGATGCAAGAAACAATAGAAAATGTTCACAAAAAACATAAATGCAATTATGACTCCGGGAGAGTCTACTCACAAAGCTTCAAACCTTCAACTCCCATCATGCATACCATAGACAATGTGCCATTCCACTCGTCATCCGCACCCAAGAAAGAGTGCCACCCGCCCGCATGCCACGGAAGAATGAAGGAAACAGGAAAAAAGGGGGTCTCACACCCCAAGTAAGGGGAGGAGAAGGAGAAGGCGGAGGGGGAGGGGGACGGGGTGGCAGCCGGGATGGCTGGCAAGGCTCTGTGGGGGGAAGGAGTGGGGCAGCTGACGGGGATGTGCACGCGGGAGGGGTGGGGGGGGGGCACCTAGAGCAGCTTGTATGCAAGGCTAGGGGCTCACGGGGAGAGGCCGCAGAGGGAGGGGGGCTGGGCACAACAAGCACAGGGAGCTGAAACCAGCCTTCAGAAATCTGACGAGCGGTGGAAAAAACACTCGCACACAAAAACACTTCATCACCCATAAGAACCTGGAAAAGGAAAACAAACAGGGGAGCTAGAATGCTCCTGCAAATAGTACAAGGACACCGATTGGCCCCAAAACGTAGTGGCGCCCCTTGCGGTATTTCTTTACTTGATCAAAAATGAGTACAAAGTACAACTTGTCGAATCCTTTACCAATAGGATCCCTTTTAGCTTTTCACCCAGGACTTTTCCCAATAAGAACTCACTTAATACAGCAAAGCATTCTTTAGAGAAGGCGCACCTATACGACACCTCCCTGCTTGAAAAGGTCTTCTCCATCTCAACCATGGATCCCACAACCCTAGGCTGTACCAAACCATATGTCCTTCCTATAGTCATAGCTTGCATGTAACCTCGAGAAAACTATAACCTATTCACATGAATCCAGAGACATGTTCTCCACACGAAACCAAAGACCTGTGTCTGATAAACCATAGACCTGTATCCATAAACCATGTTATGGGGAGGAGATGCAAGGAGAGGCAAAGCACGGACCCATGGTAGGCACCTTAGGAACGCACTCACGCACCGGGTAGGCACGTTAGGCCTTCCCGAGTGCGGGAGAGGTTCCGTGGGTGCCGAGTGCCCCGGGGATTGCCCTCCCCGCCTTGACGCTAAACGTGGAGTCGGGACCGAAAACGGTGGAAAAACGGCCGACCGGCGGACCAGCGAGCCGTGCCGTGCCGTGCCGTGCCGTGCCAACGGCCAAGACGCGGCCGAGCCGGCGGATCATGGATAGAAGGCAAGACCCGAGACGAGGCCAAGGGAGCCGAGCCGGGCACGAACGCAAGTGATCGGTGAGACCCGCAAGGAAAACGATTGGGGGGGAGGGAAGGGGGCTGGAGCAGCTTGCATGCAAGGCTAGGGACTCAGGGGGAGAAGCCGTAGAGGGAGGGGAGCTGGGCGCAACAAGCACAGGGAGCTGAAACCGGCCTTCAGAAATCTGACCGGCGGTGGAACAAACACTCGCACACAAAAACATTTCATCACCCATGAGAACCTGGAAAAGGAAAACAAACAGGGGAGCTAGAATGCTCCTGCAAATAGTACAAGGACACCGATTGGCCCCAAAACGCAGTGGCGCCCCTTGCGGTATTTCTTTACTTGATCAAAAATGAGTACAAAGTACAACTTGTCGAATCCTTTACCAATAGGATCCCTTTTAGCTTTTCACCCAAGACTTTTCCCAATAAGAACTCTCGCTTAATACAGCAAAGTATTCTATAGAGAAGGCGCACCTGTACGACACCTCCCTGCTTGAAAAGGTCTTCTCCATCTCAACCATGGATCCCACAACCCTGGGCTGTACCAAACCATATGTCCTTCCTATAGTCACAGCTTGCATGTAACCTCGGGAAAACTATAACCTATTCACATGAATCCAGAGACATGTTCTCCACACGAAACCAAAGACCTGTATCTGATAAACCATAGACCTGTATCCATAAACCATAGGCATGTATCCTTGCTACCAAAGTCATGTTGCTTCTCGAAAGACCAATGTCCTGTTTCCATGAGAGATAAATCCTCATATGCACCATCCAATCACGATGCCAAAAACCCATAGACCCGCTTCCATCATGCTGGTCTAAGCCTGTCCAGTATGGCTGTGGAGATGCCTCAGCGATGCGGTCTGCTCCATGATGCAAAAAAACCCACCCGCCTGGCTGTCACATGCAAGTAACCTGCTCCACGACCACCAATACCTGGTCAAATTCATTATTGTGTGCCAATCCTCTGCACCGCTTTCCCACACCTGGCGTCCATCTTGACTGCCCAATTGGCTGTCCACCTAAGTGATAGCTTGCCTAGCTGCCCACCTATCTGGTCGCTGGATGCTGGCAGCCCGTGCATATAGCACTCCTGATATCCATGCACTGGCAACAATCCATCTGGCGCCTAGAGCTATTCACAGCCCACCTAACAGCGCCCAACAGCAACCAACAACAACAGTAGCAGCATCACCCTGTGGCAACAGCAACAACAGCAGCAACGGCCAACAGTAGCGATAGCAGCATCAACAGCGGCAGCGGCGGTGGCAGCAACTCTTGGTGGCGGCGGCAGCAGCAGCAACAGCAATCGCCTGGCTCCTGCGCAGCAGCACCACACACCACCTGTAGCCGAACGTGCAGCAACACCTAGTATAATCCAACCGGCAACTCCCACACGACGATCTCCACACAGCCACCTTCATGCTCACCACCCTTCAATTTATAAGGAAAACGATGCGCTTTTTCTCAAAAACGCCAAAAGCAAAGGTTAAACTAAACGCATGTTTTTTCAAGATAATAATAAGCCTTTAAATCATCAAAGGTTTAAAAACCTTATAACTTTTAAAGTTCCTTTTTGTCCCCTTTCACACTTGGGCTGGCCACCAACATGGGTTTCCTTTTCGCATTCAATTGATGCCTGTCCACACTGTGCGTCCCATGCCCGTGCCCACCTTCTTGTTGTCCAGAGGGAAAAACACAAGGTCGTAACAGGGAGCTCTCTCACTATCGAAGATAACTTGACTAAACCAGGGCTTACAAAGGGCACAATGCATATCACTACCCAAAAACTTGCACAACTTGTCTTGTCATGTCATTGGGCACCCTTGTGCGTGGTGCACATAAAATCTTATAACATTCAGCCATACATATACAAACACAAAGAGTTATGCTTCCCCTTCATCTGCATAGGATTATGCAACCAATTTTCTAACAAAATGGTTTGTGTAGAGCTTTAAACTCAACTTGCATATCAATGATGTTGGAATCCATTGGGAATGTTGTTGGAGTCTATTAGCTAGGCCAAGGTAAATTCAAGAAGAAATACATGTGCAAATGTTATGTACCTGCACACTAATCTATGGAGTAGGAAGCTAATCCAATGGGGTTAGAGGACCCCGGGATTAGGGATTAGCAAGAAGATACTTGGCTAGGGTTCTTGGATTGATAAAACAAGCTTAATGGCTGTTTATTGCAAGTTAGCTATTTAAGACGTAGTTATCACTATATAAGTGAGAGCTTGGGTTATTATGAGACACAATTGTGCGGAGGTATGGCTTGGACCAAGAGAGCAACACACAATCTGCCATGCATCAATAAAAACCCATCTCTGAGAGTATAGTGCTCATGCCGCTGACCCTCGGACATCTGATCGTACACCCTGCCAAAGTCCTCATCATGGGCATATTGCTCTTTCATTTCATCGAGCTCATGATGATAAGCAAGTGAAACTGCAGAGACCTGTGGCTTGCGTGACAAAGCATCTGCCACTACATTCTTTTTGTCTTCCACATGCACAATCTGGAAGTGAAACATAGATAAAAAGTTTGCCCAACGCATATGCTTCTCTGAAAGCTTAGTCTGCGTGAGGAAATAGCGCAAGGTCTAATGATCTGTCTCCACAGTGAAATCAGCCCCAAGCAAGTAGTGTTTCCATGTAGAAAGAGCGTGAATTACAGCCAACATCTCTTTCTCATAAACCTGTAAATGCTTCTCAGCATCTTGCAATATTCTACTCTCATAAGCTATCACATGTCCCTCTTGCATGAGAACCGCACCAATGCTACTTCCACATGCATCACACTGGACAACAAAAGCCTTTCGGAGGTCCGGTAACACCAATACTGGGTCCGAAGTAAGCTTTTCTTTGAGCTTTTTGAATGCTGTAATTTTCCGATCAGCCCATCTAAACGGAGTTGCCTTCTTTGTCAAGGCATGAAGAGGTGAAGCAATTTCAGCAAAGTACCGTATGTAACGCCTGTAATAGGAACACAATTCTAGAAAGCTGCGTACATCATGCACGGTCCTCAAATCTGGCCAATTAAGAATTGCTTCCACCTTTGCTGGATCCATACGGACTCCATGCTTAGACACAATATGCCCCAAGAAATGTATCTCTTGCAAAAAGAACTCACTCTTTTTGCCATTAACAACCAGCCTATGGTTCCTAAGTTCTGCAAACACAATGGCCAAATGCCTTCTATGCTCTTCCTCAGTTTGTGAATGCACAATCATATCATCAAAGAATGTGCCCACAAACGCTCTATGAGGCCTGAAAATCCTGTCCATCATTCTATTAAATGTGGCAGGTGCATTTGTCAAACCAAAGGACATAACCAAGAACTCATACAACCCAAACGTGGTTCGGAATGCTATCTTATGCACATCCTTGGGTCTAATACGTATCTGATGATACCCGCTTTTCAAGTCAATACGACTAAAGACTATGGAGCCCTGTAAGCAGTCCAAAATGTCATCGATCCTCGGTATGGGGAATCGATTCTTGATGGTATTCTTGTTCAACGCCCTGTAATCAATACACATGCGCCAAGAACCATCCTTCTTTTGCACTAAGAGTACAGGTGAACAAAAGGGTGATGAGCTAGGTTGTAGCAACCCTTTATTCAAAAGCTCCTGCACCTGACTCATAATCTCTTCCTGTTGGGCTGCACTAACACGGTAGTGCGGTCTATTCGGTGGAGTACTACCAAGAATCACATCAATGGCATGATCCTCTGGCCTCTCAGGAGAAAGTTCTCCTGGCAATGACTCGGAAAAACAATCTTGAAACCCACATAAGAAATCAGTCCTGTCCTTATCTAACATAGACAAATTAGACTTAGACTCATCATCTTGTGCATCCTTTATATAAATCAAGTACGCAAAAAGATGCTTTTTTATTACTGATGAAATCGCCGAAGCGGATACAATAGGAACAGATTCCCCTTTGAGTTTTACATCCAATACATGTTCTTTCTCTCTATGAGTCAGAGTGATTTTCCTATTGTAAGTATCCACCACCGCATGTACTCTGTGGCACCATGGCATCCTCAACAAAACATCACAGCCATCAAGTGGCATGATAAAGAACTCTTCGCTGTCCACATAACCCTGCAAATGAAGCCGAAGCTTCCCAATGATAGGAGTAACGGGTTCTGCATACTCTGGAAAGTCATGTTAGCCTCATGTAACGGCCCCATCTCCTCTGCACGGATCCCCAATCGGCCAACCAAATCTGGTGAAATAAAGTTGGCTCTAGCACCTGTGTCAAAGAATATCAAGGCATTCTGATCTCTCACTTTGCCCCATGCCCTGCACAACTCTGTCACTTCACCACCTGGCTGTTCCCCCACAAGATCAAGAACTAACCCTACAGAAGGTTTTGGTTTCTTTGACTTGGGCTCTCCTTTATTGTCAGAGTCCTTTTGGGACTTTCTCTTGGGACAATTAAATGACATATGCCCCTTTTCAGTACAGTAAAAACACTTCCGAGCATCTCTCAAAGCTTGTCTTTCCTCAGAAGTCCTCTTGGGCATTGGCAACTTCTTATACTTCGTCTCTGAAGACCCTTTAGCATCACGAGAAGCATGCCCAGATTTTTCAGCTTTCTTGCTCAAGTTCTTACTGCCTTTAAACCCAGATGATCCTCCAGTGAGTAACGCATTAGCTGTCATAGCATTTTCAATCATCTGTGACATGTTCGTTACTCTTGTCTTGATACAATAATCTCGCACCTCCTTGGGCAGCCCACAACAATACTTCTCTACCTGCTCAGACAAAGGCACTGCACGGTAAGAAGTCACTGGGAGTAAAGCTTCCCAAAACTTCTTGTTATAATCTTCCAAATTTTCACATTTTGAAGCATCCAATTTGTGCCATGCGGTCATAACATCCACCTCAAATGTAGATGTGAGCCATACGGAAGAGAAAACCTGTTTGAATTGTACCCAAGTAGTGGGTGCTATGCCCTGCAAAAGAAGAGTAGACCACCACTGCAAAGCATTGCCCTTGAGAAAAGTGGCAGCTTTCCTCACCTTAGAGGACTCTGTGTAATTCCCACTAGAAAAAGCAGCATCAAACTGCTGTAAAAAGGTAAGTGCTTTCAATTTATCTTTGGCTCCACTAAATGTATCAAACTTCACTGCAGCTCCCCCTTCCTTGTAATCCTTCGCCTTTCCCATAGGCGTTAGATTATCATATGGAAGTGGCTTTGCAAGATTGCTACCCCCAACATTCATGCCCATCATTGGGTCAACATTACCCATTCCCACACTTGGCATACCATACATTCCATTATGCATACCTGGCTGCATGCCACCATACATATTGCCTTGCATTCCAGGTTGCATGCCTCCAAACATATTTCCTTGCATACCGGACTGCATACCACCATACATATTCCCCTGCATACCAGGCTGAAAATTAGCTCCAAAAGGCCCATGCATACCCATGCCTCCCTGAGGGTAACCCCCAGTCATGGATTGGAACACCGAGCCACCACCAAAATAACCTGGATGCATATTCTGCTGAGGAATTGATGGCTGTCCAAAGAAGGAACTCTGTGAGTTTGCACCATAAGCATGCTGCATGTTCGGAAACTGGCCAAGAGATGGATCCTATGGGATGGCACCACTATGACCCTGAGGAAGATTCTTAGAACGAACCTTCTTCTTCTTCTTTTGGGGCTCTGTACGGGATCTCATAAATTCAGCAAATCTCTCACTCTGAGTGAGCTGCATAAAACGATCTTTGAACCGAGCATCATCATCCTCTTTACCAAGTACATCTTCTGGCTGTGTTACATTCTCATATTGCTCAACATCTGCAGCCTATTCTCCTGCATGAATATCCTCAGATACATCTCTCTCAGGAGAAGTCTCTTGCTCTTCCTCTTCATGATAGAAGTACTCATCCTCTGTATCAGACATGTTTGCTGAATTTTTCAGCGATGGCTTTCTTCGAGGCAACCACGAGCTCACCCCCTTCAGAAAGTTGATGATTGGTCCCGGCAACGGAACCTTGAAACCGGCCTCTGGTATGAACCAAAGTGCGGTGGACTAGTAGTCACCCGTCCACTTGTAGTCTAGATATGAAAACAAAATAGATTGGAGCTAGAGTGTCCAAATCTGAAAACAAAGCAACAACTGTTGGCCCCAAAGCTTGGCGCCCCTTGCAGTATTTCTTTATTCAATTTCAAACGTATGAAGGGCTAAGTACAACAAAATCAGCCAAGAGATTACACCTGGACGTCCAATCTGACAGCCCACAATACCTCTTAGCACAGAGGATTCACACACAGAGATCTGTGTCTCAAAGCAACACTCTGTGCCTCCCTCTGATCAGCCAAGACCATTAAGCAGGGCAGCCATGAGCATACATCTGGCATATCTCAAGCACATGATTCAACATCTCAGCTCATACATACATTCACTGTTCAACCTCTGTCTCCACCCTTTTCAATCTGCCATACCCCTCCTCTCACAAGGGGCCAGATAGCTCAAATCTGCAAACAGACATAAGGCAATAGAAAGAGAGATAGATGAACAGATGCGGAGCTTACCAAAATCAGCTCGTGGATCTGCACCGGAGGAAGTAACGGTACCAATCTGTACTTACAGGCACTTGTTTCAACAACCCTGCTTCACACGTGTGAGTGTACTTGTCTGTACCTTCCTCTCTGCATCCACTTCAATGCTGTACCTGCAGGCCTTTGATGCTGCACCGGCTGTACCACGATATACACCACTTGTACCAAGGAGAGCGCCGCCTACAGAGCTGTACGGCTCAGTCTGTACCAGAAAGTACGCCGCTTGCAACTGTAATGATGCGCCTGCTCCTGCTGTACCCGACTGTACCTAAAGGTACAGTTCTGTACCTGTTGTACGGCCACCTGTCAACAGTCGTACAGGTGACTGTACCTACTGTACGGCCTCTGTCAGAGCCCACAGCTTCTGTACCTCCTCAGGCTATCAACGCCGCCTGTACCCCACAGAGGAAACTGCAACAAAATACAGCAGCCGTACTGTACTTGCAGTCGTACAGGGCTAAGTCGTACAGGGCTGTACGGACTGCATACGTGGACTGTACGACTGGATTTGCACAGAAAAACAGCAGCAGCACACACTCTTCAGCAGTCGACTTCTTCCCTCTTGCTTTCCACACTTCCTTCTTGCACGTATGCTTCACGTTTTCCAAAAAGAAGAGAGAGAGAGAGAAGAGAGAGAGGCATGCACTCCAAAAGTGGAGTTGCCCCCTCCCCATATTAATCCTAGGGTCCCAACTTTAATAAATATTAAAGTTCCCTAGGGGCCACTAAGGCCTAGGGGCAACCTTCAATAAAACATTAAAATTTTAATGTTCTAGTTCCCCCCTTCACACCTAGGGATGTCCACACATCATTATCTCTGTCCGGGCACCCCCCATGTGAATCATTCAATATTTTGACTCAGCAACCACCATACCCACACTTGTGCTGTTCCATTTTCACAGGGCCATGACACTTGGAGCGATGCTCCTTAGGCACATGTACATACGCCGAACAACCAAATACCCGAAAATGAACAACAGAGGGCTTCTCACCATGGAAAGCCTCATGTGTAGTTTTATCTCTGGAAGAGTAGCAGTAAGAGAGCTGTTCTGAATATAGACAGTAGTAGAAGCTGCCTCAGCCCAAAAACGTCGAGACCTATTCTGAATATAGACAGTAGTAGAAGCATAGCACGGGCCATCTCTGTAATAGTCCTATTCTTCCTCTTTGCAACTCCATTCTGTGATGGAGTATATGCTGTAGTAAACTGTCTCCGAATGCCATGAGTCCTGCAATATTGCTGAAACTCCTGGGATGTAAACTCACCCCTTCTGAAGAGCCCGACCGAGGAACCGGTCTCTTTTTCCACCTCAACTCTCTAATCACAAAAGTGCTGAAAAGCCTCATCCTCGGACTTCAGAAATAAGACCCAAGTATATCTGGAGAAGTCATCCACCATCATGAGCATGTACAACGCCTTCCTCAAAGACGCAGTACTCATAGGACCACATAAGCCTGCATGAACAAGAGCAAGTGATGTCGAAGATCTATGTGGTATCGCCTCCTTCGGAAAGGCGGCTCGGTGTTGCTTCCCTTGTAAACAAGAGGAACAAACAGAAGATGGAGCCTTGATGGTCGGTAAACCCTCAACCAACCCATCCTTCGAAGTTGGCTGTAGAAGCTGATAGCTCAAATGGCCAAACCGAGCATGCCAAAGAGCTGAAGAAGAACTCAAAGAAAGCAAAACGGTCAACTTGTACAAACCACTATCTTGGACTCCCTAAGCCAAGATGCTACCATTCTCCTTATCACGAATGGTAATCTCATAACGAGAGAAGATCACCTTCGCACCCTAAGCTGTAAGAGTACTCACTGACAAAAGGTTAAATGCCAAATATGAAATGTACAGAACGTCAGAGAAGTACCTCTTGTCCTCGGAGGAACGAAAGATGGGGATGGTGCCATGTCCATGCACTGGCACGGAAGAAGAATCACCCAAAGGGATCTCGCCTGTCTTGGTAGTGAAATCCTCGAACCAATCTCGATGGGGTGTCATGTGAGCAATGGCACCGCTATCCACAATCCACGGCCGCTACTGAGAAGTCACAAGAGCAAGTACATGACGAGTACCTGCTAATAGAAGAATACCATCATCCTTCTTGGTTTGAGACACCGCTGTAGAGGAAGAGTTCTTTGCTTCTTCATCCCGCTGCTTCTTATGACATTGGGGCGATTTATGACCTTTCTTGCCACAATAATGACACTCAATGTCCTTGTTTTTAGAAGATCTTCTTTTGTCTTTGTCTTTATCCTTGTCGTTATCCTTGGAGTTCTTGTCAGAACCCCCATTCCCTTTCTTCTGTTGATTCTTCCCTTTATCTCGTGTAGCCAAAGCTCCATCAGAACCACCAGAGGTGCCAGTCCGCTCCTCAAAGCGAGACTCAATCTGCATACTGGAGGGGAGAACTTCCTCCCAAGTAACTGTAACATGGCAAGGAGAAGAAACTTCTCTTCAGGGCGTCAGTTTGCAGCCTGTAGGCAGCCTGACAGGGGTGTTTTTTCTGGACAGCATACCTGTCCATCTAGGCGGCACCTTCTAGGGATTCTCAAGCATTTTTTTTTTCAAGTCTAGACAGCAACATAGCTGTCCCAAACAGGCTGCGTTTTTGGCCTATTTGGGCTTGCTTTCCCAGCCCTAATCTTGGAGCTCTTTGGGCTCCCTTTTGCCTATCCTTTTTGGTTATCTTGTGCCATCCCTCCCACCCCCTGATCGTTCTCAGTAGCAGTTCTTGATCTGAGGCTTCAGCGTTTCCATATTCAGCCCCTCATACCTCTGCGTTTTCAGATTTGCAGCCATGGTTGCTGCGTTTTCCTGAACCGATTTTGCTGGTAGCTCTACCTTCACTTGGGCTTCATCTGTTGGACCCAAAGGTACCTTCTCTTCAGCGTTTTTCCTCGTAGGAGGTGTGGACACTGGTTGGCCTGAATTTTCAAGTTTGTAGCCCTTGTTTGGCTGCATTTTCTTCTCCAGTGGACACAGATCACTTGCAAAGGGGGTTTCTTGTTTGGATTGTGGCTTTGGAGGCAGTTTGGTACTTGAGGAGGATTCTGAATTTCAGATTTCAGTCGGCATTTTGCTGATTTTGGAGCATCTCTACTTGTGTTTTGTTCCTGGCCTACACGGTTTCCCGGTTTCTACATGTTCCTTGCCTTCTGTTGGCAGTGGAGTGCTTTTTTTGCTGGATAGCAGTGTTTTGGTTGTGTTTTGCTTCCCACAGGAGTGTTCTACACTCAGAGGGGGCCCTTCTCCAGCTACTTCACTTGAGGATCAGTTTCAAGAGAGCTGTGTTGTATCTATGGAGACTTTCTTCTTTGACAGGAGTTTACAGTTATTTGGAGGAGAGGAGTGATCTTTTTAGAGATCCTGAGCAGAGTTTATTTTGTCCGAGCTTGTGTTCTTTGGAGTATTTGCAGAATAAGCAGGGTGTTTTGCCCTTTTGTTTGCAATGTGATCCTTTCACATGGATCTTTTATCTGTTGCTGATTCTTGGGATCTGGTTCTACTTCTGGAACAGTCTTCTGCTATCTGTGAAGCTTTTGAGGACTTTGTTGCCACTGCAGTTTATATTCCTGCTTCCTTTCCTCACTGTGAGGAGTCTATCTCTTCATCTCTTTGTGATGCTTCTGAGGATGCCCCTCCCCCTGCCAGTTTTGCTGGCTTGTTGTTTTGGAGGATGGTTTTTTGGACCCGGTGGGATGCTTTGGATCTGTGGTTGCCCCTACTTGCTGGCTTCCTATTTGGTGTCCTACTTTAGCCTCTAGGACTGACCATGTTAGTCTGAGGGGCTGGTCACCCCTCACATGTATTTTACCCATATTTATTCCCCATTTATGGTCCTTGGTATTTTTCCCAGTCGTGGAGATATCACCAATCGACTGCCTTCATGTAGAGGTATATATAGCCGGCATGCCTCCCTCATATTTCATTGCTTGCCTAGCTTGTCTAGCTGCAGTCAGGTTCTCCCCTCTTGCACGGGACATGTATTCCTTTTGGTGATGATATTGAGAGCAGGTTCTCACCTGTGTTTCCCCTCCATCTCTCTCTCTCTCTCTCTCTCTCTCTCTCTCTCTCTCTCTCTCTCTCTCTCTCTCTCTCTCTCTCTCTCTCCTGTGTTTCCACTTTCCCTTCTTCTGCTACACATTCTATCAGAGAGATCAGAAGATCATCAGATTGACATCATGCTAGGAAGTTCGACAAATGGTTTCCAGAGGTGCTTAGCCCATTGCATGTTTCGACAAATAAAGCCTTGGGATCTTTGTGGACCAAAGCTGAAACAAAATCCTTTTGAAGCATTGAGACTTTATGATAGCAAAGAACCAATGTTGAATATTCTAGACATTTTTTTGTGGTTGAACATGATGATATTGCATTGGAGCAGTCTTGAACCAAGCAGGCCATGTTGTGGCCGATGAATGCCAAAACCAACAAGGAAGCAGATGCATTATCTCGGAGACCCTTCAGCCATGTGGTTTCTATGGGTTACCATATGGATTTCACTTTGAGAAAGGATCCTTATGCTACCAAAGAGGATTTCAAAGATGTTTTGGAACAAATTGCGGAATAGAAATTTGGTGACTTTTTATGTCATCAAGAAGGGTTTTCTTATGATACAAACCCAAGTCATGTGTAACACAAGGAATTGAGGCCAAAGTAATGGAAGAGTGCCATGCTTCTCCATACATGGGACATAGAGACACCTTGACTACACTTCAAGCTTTGGAGAGCCATTTTTATTGGCCTAGTATGAGAAAGACATTGAGCTTTATGATTCGAGAATGTTTGTTTTGTCAGAAGGTCAAGTTCGATCGACAAACACCAACAGGATTATTGCACCCATTGAATGATCTATGGGAGAATATTGCTATGGATTTTGTCTTTGGATTACCAAAGTCAGGAAATGATGGTATATGGCCCTTTCAAGATATCAAGAAGATCAACCATGTATGTCATCAATTGGACCTTTCAGATCATTGGAAGATATATAATGTTTTCCGTGATAGTTTATTGAAACCATGTACAGGTTATCCCCAAAGGAACTTGTTTTGAAGAATCCACCAAGGGTGGAAGAGCCAAAATAGATTGTATTTCATTTTGTGAGAAAAGGAGGAAAGACAACGGTCAAAAAGTTCCTCTCGGAATTCAAGAGTTATTCGTTGTTGGACGTGAAATGGATGTCAGAGCAGTACTTCTAGGACTATTCAGATATACTTCGGGCTTATGAGCATTGAGGAAGTGGTTGGTCGAGATGTATTTGAAGTACAGATATGAACGTCTTGCGATCAAGACAGATTTAAGAGAGAGGGATCATACCTCTAGCCCTCTTCACTATATATATATATATATATTGGATCGTACCTCTAACCCTCTTCACTGTATATATATTAGACTAGAATTGATCATTATTCTGCTTATAATGGTTATTTGGACATGCTCTAGTTTGGGTGGCAACGATGCCAGAAAGCCCAAGCAGCAAGATTTGTATATGGACGACAACGATGCCAAAACGAGATTTGTATATGGGAGGCAACGATGCCAGATGATCCATTGGACGACAACGATGCCAGGACTTCACAGTTGGGCAATCATTCCGACCAGATGGCCCAGATGATCGTATTGGATTTCGCAATCAGGCAGTCATTGTGACCAGATGGCCCATATGACTGTATTGGATTTCATAGTCAAGCGGTCAATGTGACCAACTGGCCCAGATAACTATTGATGAACTCTCGAGCGGTCCCAGTGACCAGATGGCCTTGAAGAAAAGTTTGAGCAATCCTAGTGACCAGATGTGCTGTTTTTGATGTATGGACAATGCTTGGATTTATGGCATGCGATAGTCCACTAGGCTCCAATACCTGGAATACCCTGTTAGAAGTCATCTCCTGTCTAGATTTATACACCAGGGCCTTTGTTGTGGGTGTGCCCGCCCTTATGAGGTGTTTTATCATTTTTCCTCACTCCCCATATTTTTCCCCTATTTTTTCCCATTTTTCTGAGGCTTAGGAGGGTGGCCAGAGTGCTGGCCGACTGTATGTTCATCAATCGTGGGCTACTGGGCTGCTGGCCGACTGGATTTCCTCAGTCGTGGGCATTCATCTGCTGGCCGACTGCATTTATGCAGTCGTGGGACCTATTCAGCAGTCGTGGGCACTTTATCTGCTGGCCGACTGCCCTCCCAGGGATGTATATATAGGACCCCAGCCCCCATACCTTATTTGTATCATATTCGGGATCTTCTTGTGTATATCAAAGCAGAGTTACACGCCTACATCTCTCTCTCTCTTGTGCTGTTTTTCTGCCTGCGTTTTTGCTCTTGTGTTCCCAGATCTGGTCATCATCTCCGCTGCGTATTCTGACATGGTATCAGAGCCTTAGGCTCTAGATAGTTCTTGGGATTTGTGTGAGCAAGAGGGGGACTGTTTTGTGGCTGATTTGTGGACTGTTTTGGGCTGATCGGGAAGAGGAGAAGCAAGAGGAAGGCGGGCTGATTTGCTGGACAGCCACTTGCAGGTTTTTAGTTCTTCTTTGTTCCCACGCACCCACCCTTTTCAGAGTACATCCCCGCTATGGCAGATCTGTTTGAGATGGCTCAGAGACATGTGAAGATCCCGACACTCCCCACGTTCCCGGTGGACCGTCAGTTGGACGGGAGCAACTACGGCATATGGAAGGTGATGATGGAATCTGTTCTGGAGTCGTACGACCTCGCCGATTTCATCGTTGTTGGTATTCCACGGCCGGAAGTAGAGGAAGGGGAGTTACCGTCAACCCGAAAGGACCGGGAGGCCCAGACGCAGATGTGGGATCGCGTCAACGCCAGGGTCCGTTCGTTTATTTTCCTCAACTGCACACCACAGGTAATCAATCATGTAAAGCACATGACGCTAGCCAGAGGTATATGGCAGCATTTAGCCTCACTTTACAATAGGGTATCGCCCATGAAGAGGATTTCCTTGGAAGTACAGATGCGGGTTATGAGCCCTGCAAAGTCGTCGACGATGCGGGAGCATATTAACAAGCTGCAGGCTCTTCAGCAGGAGGTTCTTCAAGCTGGGAAGGAGATATCGTCAGAGGACATGGCTATCACGTTGCTGTCACATTTGCCCTCTTCGTACTCAGCATTTTACTCCTCTTTGATTACCAATGGCAAGCTCAGCACCATCACGTGGGAGGAGCTTGTGCCCATGGTCCTGGACCAAGAGGAACGATTCACGAACCCTCCTCAGGGTGGAGGTTCGGAGGCCTTTACTGGCCAACGGTCGAAAGGCCGTAACTCGGGCAAAGGAAAGGCTTCATCAGAGAAGTCTTCTAAGAAGAAGTCCCCGACACTGACCGCGAGAACCTGAAGGCAGAGAGGACCTGTAATGATTGTGGCGAGAAAGGCCACTACTGGAGACAGTGTCCCAAGCGGAAGACCGAGAAGGGTGAAGATTCCTCAGTAGCAATCATGAATGAAGACTCTGGCTTTTGTGCACCTGGAGGTGGTGGACACCGATGTTTCATTTTCTTCAGGCAGGGAGGAGATTGGAGGACTCTCCGCAACGGATACTCGGGAGTGGATTCTCGATAGTGGTGCTTCCAAGCACATGACTCCTTCCCGTTCCGGTTTACAGGATCTCTGCAGGCTTTCTGGTCATATTCTTACCGGGGATACATCCACTATCCCAGTTCACAGTGAGGGCAGGATGGAGATAGTTCCCGATGGCAGAGGGGGGAAGCATTCCTCCCAGGTGTTGTATGTTCCGGCACTTGGTTTTCATCTGTTGTCAGTGCATCAGGTGTGCAAGACTGGCGTACGGGTGGAGTTCGATGAGCATTTTGTTGCTCTCCGGGACAAAGCAACAGGCCAAGTGGTTTGGGAAGGTGGAGTGGAGAATGGAGTTTACAGGCTTTCAGCACTCTCTCTCCCAGGTTCTCAGGTTTGTGATGAGTGGCAGTCTGGTAATGGCCACTTAAGTGTGGATACGCTGCAGGTGCGGGCTTTCCGGGACCAGATGGTGGATAGCTTGCCAGTAGATGGCGTACTTGTACGTTATATATCTTTATAGTTTTGCATTATATTATTTATTTAAATTTTCTTCTCTCAACTTATCCCTACACTTCTCTCTCTCTTCCACTCCCCAATATGTGGCCTCCACCCCTCTCCTTCCTCCTCTGTCTTTGTCTCTCTCTCCTTTGTCCCGACATGCAGCTCCTCTCCTCCCCTATCACACCCCCTTCTCTCTTTCCCCTACCCCAACATTTGACCCTTTTCCAAACACCACGTGTCTCCTTCCCTCTAGAGCTTATGCATAATAGATAGTATATATATAGATAGATATATTACACACACACGCACACACACACACATGCATGCATGCACACACGCATATACACACATACATACATATACATACATACATACATACATACATACATACACACACACACGCATATACACACATACATACATATACACACACACACACATATATATACATACATATATACGTACGTACATACACACACACACACATATATGTATGTATGTATATATATGTATGTATGTATTCCAGTACTGATGTTGGCAGTTCTTGTGTTCGTGAGTCAGAGGAAGCTGAGCAGGTCACTTATGCTCTGATGTCTCGTAGTGTTCGGGACACAGAACCTCCAGTAGATGAGGATGTTCTTTCCACGGGGACCTTTCGGAAAGCCAGGCAGGTGGCAGGTGCTTACTTTTGCAGAAGGAGGTGGTTTCTCCAGGCTTTGTGGTTCCGGATTCAGAGAGGGTGGGTGACAGGTTTCCAGGACTTGTTTGTGCACCGTAACAGGTGGTGATCCCTGTGAGCAGTGTGATCACTCTGTGACTCAAAAGCTGTATGGTTCATGGATCTGGTTGATGGACACCAGATTGGACGGGAGCTTCCTGATGAGGCGGTTGAGCTCATGTCTCTTTGGGAGGCAGAATTGCATTTCCTGTGGTTTCTGCGGCATGCGAAGGATCATGGACTCTTGTACACAAGAGGGGGATTGTTGGATGGAGTCCGACTCCACGGTTGGAGTGACTCGGTTTGGGGAGGAGATCTGGACACGAGGGGATCTACTTCAGGCCAGGAGCAGTTTTACGGAGCAGTTGGAGACAGTCATCTTTTGCCTTGTCGAGAACAGAGGCAGAGTATCGGGCTGTTTGTGATGCTGTTTGTGAGGTGGTGAAGATGCAGAGGTTGCATGGTAGGTTTGGGCTTCCACTGGAGGAACCCATTGACATCCAGAGGCACTTTGTTCGTGAACAGATCGTTGCTGATGACATCTTGCTAGAGTTCTGTTCGACGGAGGACGGTACGGTGGACCTCTTCACGAAGTCGCTATCTCAGGATTTGCTCAGGCGGACCCCAGCTCCCAGTGGTTGGTTACACAGCCAGGAGCTGAGAGGGGGTGTTAGAAGTCATCTCCTGACTAGATTTATACACCAGGGCCTTTGTTGTGGGTGTGCCCGCCCTTATGAGGTGTTTTATCATTTTTCCTCACTCCCCGTATTTTTCCCCTATTTTTTCCCATTTTTCTGAGGCTTGGGAGGGTTGCCAGAGGATGCCAGGAGCACTCCAGTGCTGGCCGACTGTATGTTCATCAGTCGTGGGCTACTGGGCTGCTCGCCGACTGGATTTCCTCAGTCGTGGGCATTCATCTGCTGGCCGACTGCATTTATGCAGTCGTGGGACCTATTCAGCAGTCGTGGGCACTTTATCTGCTGGCCGACTACCCTCCCAGGGATGTACATATAGGACCCCAGCCCCCATACCTTATTTGTATCATATTCGGGATCTTCTTGTGTATATCAGAGCAGAGTTACACGCCTACATCTCTCTCTCTCGTGCTGTTTTTCTGCCTGCGTTTTTGCTCGTGTTCCCAGATCTGGTCATCATCTCCGCTGCGTATTCTGACATACCCAACAGACGCGAATGATGCATACTTGTTTGTTGATGAGCTTGTGTCTAGTTTTTACAGGAGGTAAGTATGCATTTATTTTATCTAACACATGTGACAGGCCATGAAGATGTACCATCAAGAACAAGGGCATCGGTCAAAGAAATGGCATTGAGACATTGCCAGATGAGCACATGACACCACAGATATAGGGAAAGACCAGATGCACAAGCTCACCAGATGGGGCTAGTACCTTCAAACATATGGAAGTACTTCATGTACTTGGAACACACGGATATACATGGAACACTTGCAGTCCACAGTTGAGGACAACTGCGATGTAAGAGAAAGGGAATGTAACTATTTGGCCCTCCTAGCTCTATTTCACATAATGAAATCCATGCTCGGACACTAGACACGTGGAAGAAGACATGGAGACAAGGTCCATAAGGATTGATTAAGAAAAAACACCATTCTTGGTCAAAAAGCAAGAAAAAGCAAAAAGTCAAACAAGGTTGACCACGAGCCAAGGGCACCATTGGCAAGAGGAGACTAAGCTGGACCAAAAAGCTAAAAGCCGCTTTCTCAAAAAGCAGCTCTAGGGCCAAAAAGCAAGGCCCTAAAGTTGTAAAAGCACAAATCAAGAACTTTGGCTATTATTAATAATATTTAATAAAAAGACAAAAGCAAAGCAAAAGCATTGCTTTTTGGCAAAAAGCAAGGCTTCACCAAGTATAAAAGAAGCATGAGCCTCTCTTGAGCATCAAGTTGAAGAAGAACCTCTTCATGGCATTGCCATCTTCATTCAAGCATGGAGATTATCTCTTCATCATCATCTATGAACCAAATCATGGAGTTTTTCATCACTACTTGCCGCTGATTTCAAAGCGCCTCTAGCAACTACAATGCCATGTCACCATCTTTCCATGCGACTGTACGGATCCATACAATTGTATGGACAGAAAATTCAAGAAATCCTAAAACTGCTCAAAAACCCCTAAAAACTGCTTTTTGGAGAGTTTTATCGCCCGAAAACCATTAAAACACGTTTTACATCAGTTTTCTTGCCAGAAAGAGCTTCTCTAGGGTTTTCATCATCGACAAGGCTATAGGAATTGTGGAGATTATTCATGGGATGAGCGAGTGGATTTAGAGCTAGGACATGGAACTTGGACATACAGCTTGGACATGGAAGCTTGAACTTGAGCATAGACATGAAGAACTTGGACATAGAGCTTGGGCATGAAGCTTAGACATGAACATGGAACATAGAGCTTAGACATGGAGCTTGGATTTTGGATTGGGATTTGGACTTGGACTTGGACTTGGATTTGGATTCATTGGACTTGGGATCCATTAGATCTAGTACTAGCCCGGTGAGAGATACTTGTGGGTCATCCCCGTGGTGTGCTCGACATCAAAGATCTTGTGCGTCAACATCAACTTGGATATCCTACATCGGCATATTTGTTTATTTTGTATTCATTGATTGTATTGATCCTGGCCAACGTGCCCGTGGATTGTTCTTGATGAATAAATTCCTGAAAGGGGGCGAGGCCTGTTCCCCGCTCAATGTGGTGTACTATGCAAGATCCCCATTCTCTTCTCTCTCTCCCCTCTCTCTTTATATTTTTATCTCTTGAACACATGGTTAAGTCTATCATTGCACGCCCCGCTAGGCTTACACTATCCTAGCCTAGGGAACCAATAATTTTTCTTTTCTTTTCTGACACCTGTGTGCGTTGACTACTTGGATAAGGTAGAGCACTTTGATTCCAAGAGTACACAAGTTCACGTTTGGAAAAAGTGAATATTTGGGTTCTCTTCATTGCACCTTGGTTAATTGGGGTATAATGTGCTTCCTTGCCCCACCAAACCCTTACCTCATTGTGCAGGACTGAAATCCCTCACCCGGTCCATGATCACTATTTGTTATGGATTCACAACCCACTGATTTGCTTCTCAGCATGAAGGCATCCATGGATAAGCATGCAGCTAAAATGGAGGCTATATATATCTACCCATCTCGACAGGATAGAGTCGGCACCTCGAGCCATAGTCACAACAAACGGGGGAAACGGCACCCCGAAACGGGGAAACGCCATTTCCCCACGTCGAACCCAGCGAAACGGCAAGAAACGGAGCGGGTGGTAGACGTTGCCCGACGTGGCATATTTTAATAAAAGAAACGATGGCAAAACGTAGATCGCCGCCTGTGATATGCACTGCCAACGTGGCATAAAATAATTTTTAAAAAAACATTGGCTATGCGATGCCGTTGAAACACGATGGCTGGCCCAAAAAATAACGTAAGGCTCCGCCTTTGATGATGGCAGCCCACGTGGCATAAAATAATTCAAAAAATGCGTTGGCTGGCCCGCCCTGCAATGCCCATTGAGAAGAAACGATCACCGTCGCATCCCGCCCATTGCTCTCCTTGCAACTTGTCTCAACTCTCAACACACCATATAATCTATAGTACGAAGCTTGTTTTGTGCAGTGTACTTGTCTTGTACACAAGACTTGTTTCCTGTGCCTGTGACACAAGTCCCTAGAGCTGAGATTGAAATCCCCAAGCTCTAGCACGGTCCTCTCCCCCCCCCGTTTCCTAGCCGTTTCCATTTCCCGTGGTTGCTGTTTTCATTTCCGAGGGGGGTGCCGTTTATGTTTCCGTTTCCCGTTTCTGGTGACTATGCCTCGAGCACCTAGTATTCCGGATTTGAAATATACAAGGGCTCATGCTTGAGAGAAAATATTGGACCATGGACGAAGTGGCAAAGCTTTCTAGAGGAGGATTCCAGTGGATCATTGATGACGGTGAAAACTTGCTAAGAGTATGAAAAAAATTTGTAGAGTGTAGAGTGCGGAAATGATATTTAGCGAGAATGCAAAAATCGATGGTGATTTTGACAATGTTGATGAAGTTGTTGAAGATGAGCTCAAAGATGTGATGTCGAAGATGATGACATCACTGTTTGGCCACGTTGGTAGGAGCAAGTGTTCAAATATTTTTCACCTCCATTTGGTGCATACAGCTTTGATGCGTGCCGCTCTCTTTTGGTGGGAAGATCACCTTAGGAACCACTTCATGACTCGCTAGGATGGCTGCCCGCAACGCAATCTTGAAGTAGTTTATTCCCATAGATTACCAGCATGAATTGAAGAAACAGGGGGAGCGTTTTATGCAAAAACATGGCGAATCAATAATGGACTATCTCGCTTGCTTCTAGAAGCTTTTGCTCATGCTCCCCAAGATTGTTCGACAATCGAAGCAAGTTGGGCGATTTGTGGATGGTTTGAAACCATCTTGGCATGCAGTCGTTCATGCACAGCCCCATGATCTTTCAGATGCGGTTCGTCTTGTTACAACCCTTGAGATGCAGGAGAGGGAGTCTGCAAAACAGAAGGAAAAAGACAAGCGTAGCCAATCCAAGGACAAGGCAAGTCCGTATCTTCACAGACTACAGACTACAGTACACAATTCTTGGAGATTGTGCCGACAACAACAAAGGTTTTGACTTCAGAGTGCAAGCAATTCTTGTGCTCCTAAAAATCAATGCATTAGTGCTTGGAGTTTGGATAGCAAATTTTTGCTCGGCCATTCTTTGGAATGTTCTTCAAAGGATGGTGGTGGTGACATGGCATTGATGATGTGGCAAACAAGTACAACTCACCAACAACTATACTATTGGCCGACTAGGAGCATTTGTGCATATATATGTGGATAGCCAAATCGTCATATTCATCTACTTTCCTTTGTGTGGGACTTCACAATGAGTTTCTTTGTAGGCGAAGTGTGAGCCGAGCTATGATTTTTGATGACTTCATTTTCACCCACATCTTGTACTTGAATTTCAATTGTATTACTTCTTTCTTGTACATAATATAGAGCAATAGGTTAGGACTCGGAATAAATAAGAGAACCAAAATTCTACAAGACTATGGAGAGGAATAGAAAGTGTAGAAATTAAGAATTAGAAATCGTATGTATGATTCTGTTGCACTCTTCTATCTCTCAAAAACCCTAGCACATAGGTGAAGTGTTCTACAATTTGTATGGTGTATGTTCAAAGGTCTAGAGGGCTTTATTTGTATGGTGCATTGATGGAATTGTAAAAGGTTGACAAATAGAAGAAGTAGAAAAGGGTAGATTATCATGTCACATGTTGATTTGAGAGAATCTCGGAGTTTGACTGCTAGATGCTAGGTGATTGAGAGAATCATGGAACTTGATGGAGAAAAATGATGGTGGACCTAGATGCTCTTTTAAAGGCTATAAATTGATGTACTCCTTACTCACATTTGTGAGAATTTGAAAGAAAACTAGGTGTGATTTGTGAAGCTCACTAGTGCTAATCTCTTTCATTATCAAATTATGTGTTTGATTTACTTTGATCCTCCTTAGATCCAAGTTTCGACTATTAGTACTCAAGAGTAGGTGCAAGTTCAAGTGAAAAGAAATGTCCACCTTAGTGGTATACAAGGAGCACAAAAGTGAGCAGCCTGTCATGACACCACATCCGGGAGCAGCTGCAGGGTAAATATATGAAGATGTGTTCACTTTACTAGAGAAATCTTCAATGCAAACCGCTAGGAAGGAGCTAGAGGCAGTCTAAACAGATCATTTAGTAGCCTGATGAAAGAAAGCGGCATAAAAATATCCATGCAAAAAAGTCCACGTCAAAGCAAGGACTAAGCTGAACAAATGTATGATGTGCCTTTACTAAAGCATGCAATTTCAAACTAAAGCTTCGTTCTTAGAATTGAAATTATCGAACGAACCAATCATAACAACTGTCTGAACTTGTGAAAAGGTAACAACAGATCTTCAAAATTACTGCGCGTTATTCGATACTCACCACCAGAAGAAGGTTGTTTTAATTGAACCTGCATCGACACACCCAAATCAAGCCAAAGGTTTAGATTTTACGCGAGTGTAAAATCACCTTGAGCAACAACCACCACGCAAGCAATTCCATTACAGATACGACTACAATAATAACGTTTATAAGAGACCTTGATTATGCATGACTTCATACCTCTGAGTCCTAACAATTTTCAATGTGAAAACTTGAAAACTGTAACCCCTAACCATCTACGGAATTCAGCACTCAGAGAGAAAAAAAAGCCAGGGATAAGGCCCAAAGAAATACCGCACCGTTGCAAGGTTAAAATCTATAAGCCAACCACATTGCTTCTTTCGTGAAAATAGAAAGTTTCCCGGCTTTACATCCCTGTGTATTACTCCCTGCACGTCTTGTAGAGCATGAGAACGGTATATAATTAGTCTGCATGTCAAAAAGCAAAAACAAGATAGCAATACCTTGCCATGTAGGTACTCAAGTGCTTTGAAAAGGGAAAAGCCATACAACTGCAACTCTGAAATAGATATTTCCTTTTTTAAAACCTGCAGATGGCCAGCAACCCACAACTTTAGCAAGAAACGATAACAACTAGGAGGTTAAAAATGCAAGTACAGAGTCTGCATGGAGGCAGATCCTCTTAGCTACTTACCTCTGGCTTCTCGTGCTCAACATATTCTAAGACAAGACATTGTCTCCCGGACTCCTCAATGACCTCTAGACATTGAGGAATATAATTTTGACCCCTGCACAAAGAAACAGTTTGAAGTCAAAAACTATCCAAGACAACGAAGATAGTCCTTCAGGACCTACAATTGATGAAATACAACACAACTTGCAGAAGCGTGAGACTTAGACTCTGCCACAACTCACCCATATTTTTGTAACATCTTGATTTCATTTTGCACATACTTGCCAGAGGTTTTCTCAAAGGGATCTGAAAACAACGGCATGCACAGCTCAGACATAGACTCTCATAACCTCAATGCTAAGGTTGTAAAAATGTCAAAGTTTGTATTAAGACCTACTCACATTTAATAGCTAAAAGCTTCCCATCAATTTTCCTGACAGCTTTATATACTGTACCATAGCCACCTGCACGTTTCATGTTGGCCATGCACATTTGCACATCAATAAGATGTGCTATAGCTTTACTATGCAGTGAAATGAACAAAAGCGGAGTTGCTTGCATGCACCTACAAACCTGACCCTTCGACAGCTTCCACGGCAAACCCTTCAAAGGAAGGGAATTTATCTTCAACTGGCTGAAAGAACAGGAGATGAAACAATCCATAAGAAGGTGAGCACACCTGGCGTGATGCAACAATGTAAAGCAATCTTCCTGTAAATGCTTACATGCGCCGCTTTTTCAGTTAGGATATAATGTAAAACTTATTGAACATGTGTAAAGTGGGGAATAAAAAGAAGACTGAGTTCCACTACCAGAGCGCTGCAAAACGTGCTATGAGGAGTACCTGGTTTGAGCATGCTTCCACGACCATTGAGCACGCAGCAAGTGCAGCGTGGTTTGTTGTGCCGCTTCCTTTCTTGATTTTACATAACCTGTTCACTTGCTTCCCATTTTCCACTCTATGCCGTGAGCCCTTTGTAATCTTTCCCCTTGGCTTTGCCGGTTTTAAAGCCAGAGGGTCAGCCCCATTGGAATCACGTTCAGCAAAGTTGTGCCTGGGATTCGCTTCCATGTCCATCCTATCGTACTGCTTGGAAGAACAAGCAGTGGCTTCTTTCCTGGTAATGTCAAGAACAGACACAACAGTAGCTCCTATTTGGTCCTTGGGCAGCTGGTCTGAACTCATTACTTTAATGCTAGGAATACTGTATGCACATAATTTGTCTCCACCCTGGTTTTCATCTGCAAATAATGTGCTCATTGCATTCACCCCTGTTTCAGCAGCTGCGTCTTGCTTTTTCACTATGCATGTGACATCCACAGCTTCTGTAGCTGCAGGGCTACAATAAACCAACGTATCATTTTTTTTATCCAGCTTTATAGGAATATCAAGCCACCATTTTTTGTTGATGACTGCACAAACTTTCTCCCCGCCTTCCTTCTCAACAGTATGCATGGCATTCGGTCCATTAGGCACTAATTCCATAGAGACATAATGCTCGATCTCCGTCTTAATGTCTGTTGGGCATGTAGCTATGCGTGTCTTTTGGGAATAGCAGCTTGCACCTTCAGTAAGTTGCTTTGTTTCCAGATTTGCAGGGATTTCAAAACATCTTTCTGCATCCAATGGTAAACTAATTGCAGGTGATTCCTCCCCTTCTGTTTCGGTTGCGGAGCACAAAACTGCGGATGAGATTAGTCCAGATTCATGAAGAGCCATCTCTTTCATTTCAACGGCACGCCAATATGTGGTGTCATGAGAGAGATTTTGCTTCTTATTGGGACGGAGCAATGTACCCTCCTTAAGTCTTTTTCTGACATAATGTTTGGTAAGTATATTGATGGGTAGATTCTGATCTTTACCACTG
The DNA here is from genome assembly GCF_041138505.1 of Cibotium barometz. NCBI lineage: Eukaryota > Viridiplantae > Streptophyta > Polypodiopsida > Cyatheales > Cibotiaceae > Cibotium > Cibotium barometz. The sequence goes on from NC_141093.1 coordinate 26,147,165, forward strand.
GAAGCTTGTTGATGACCTAGGAGAACCTCAAGGTGTGAGGGAAGATCTTGACTTCCTGACAAGTTACAAGACGGTTTAAGAGGGGACGACTCATCAGAAGGCCCCGGCAAACTGAGTGTCTGAGAGAAGAGGAGGGGGATTTTCTGGTTTAGTGTGCTCACAGAATCCGGAATAGAACAGTCTTGCAAGACAAAAGCCATGGAAGGCATTGCATACCTCTCTTTGGCACCATCAAAGAAGTGGAAAACGAACTGCGAGAAGGTGACTTGCCCGCACTGGCTAAGACTTAGTGGGGAGAACGGAAGCTTGCAGAGCGATTCAATTTCAGAGGAAGTAAATCTGAGCAGGTGACAGCGATCGGAGAGTTGAGATGGCGTGCAGGAATGGCCGTTTCGCAGCAGCATACCAACGAGAATCCACACCTTGTCACTAATCATCAGATTATCCTCGATAATTGCCATGCTTAGAGTTCTGCTTACGATCTTTCCAACAACCGTGACCTGAACCTAAATCAACTCCAAGGAAATGCCTTCCTAATGCTCACGTTTGCTTAGAGGCCAGATTAAAACAAGTTTAAAGGACATAAGCCTCGGGTTTGCAAAAACTCACATCATCGTCACGTTTCACGCTGTGCCTGGTCAGGGTCCCTGCTTTTCCATGGCCATCGTACTTGAGAAGCTGTGAAATCGAAATCCTAAATTCTCAGGCAAGTCTTGTCTGAAGACGTCACAAATCACCTCTACACGGACCTGTCTGGTTATGGCGATGAAGAGCAGATGCTGGCAAGGCATTCTCTGGCAGATGGAGGAGGGTGAAGCTGTGAGTAGTTCATGAGAAAGAGGACTCCTGTAGCTACAGGCTACATTGAAAAACTTGGCGGGAAATCATCTCTGCCGTTGGATGTCGGCATTTCTCTCAGGACATTTCACACTTATCCTCTAGCCCCTTGTCCACCCAACCTTGTTTGAACCTTAGGTTAACTTTCTTCGTTTATTCCAACAAATAAGAAAGGTTTTGCTAAGGGCTCTAATAATTTTTATTTTTAGGGAAATGATGAAAGATGGGCTCGTGTGTGTATTGAGTCGATGGGTGATTCTACTAAAAGGGAAAAGGGTAGGGATTTGTATTCATGAGGAAATCTCTCCATGAGTAATGTGTGCGCTTGTTCATGTTATTCCATACTCTATCCGGCTTGACAAAGGGGGGAGGGTTCTCTATGTGGGAGGAGAGTGAGCTGGGACCATAAGAAGATGTGGGCGAGGGGGAGATGCTTGTTGATGACGAAGACATGAAATGCCCCTGCAGAAGTAGAAGTGGAAAATGAGCATAAAAGCACCTCAAATAGATCCAAAAGTATTTGGAGATTGTGGGAGAAGATGTAATTTTGTTGTGGTTTGGGCCAAGAATCGGGTGATGGAGTTTGCTCGGGTCAATCTTCAACCTCTAATGCCAATGGGAATTGTGATCATCCACATGTGCTTCTACCTCGAGTTTGTAGATAGGCAAATAGAGTTTGTTAGAAGCATATGTCCTATTTGGGTGGCTTATCTCCCTGGAATTGGCCTTGCTATTTGGTGAGTTAACTAAACAGTTGGTGCAACCTCTATGTGTTCCTATTGACTTATCTCCCTATAAATGGCCTTGTTATTTGGTGAGTTTACTAAACAGTTGGTGTAACCTCTCTGATTTGTGTCTGTTGAATATTTGTGGGATTAATTTAATAATTAATTGGGCTTATATTTTCAGGTGATGAAGACTATGGGAATTGAAGAGTTTACTTTGGAAGAAATGTCTTGGTTCATCACATTTCATTTTTGGCAAGCATAGTAGCTTGCAACCTTAGCAAATGATTTTTCCATTTTGAACTTTAGGAAAGATACATTTATTATGTGGAATTTATTAAAGCCTATGGCTTTACCCTAGTCCCAATATTTGACACTCTATTTTTGTTAAAGAAGAGTGCCGTGCTCTCTAAAAAGCACATCTTGTATATTTTGGGGGCTATGGCCTAATTTTGGTGAAAAGAAAGCTAATAAAGAAATACTCTTGTGTGGGGGAGAGGCCACGCACAAGAGGGGGGGAGATTACACCCAATATGGTCTATTGAGCTAAGTATTTTAATTTTGTTAAGTGTTTGAATTTCAATTGATTTGATTTAGTTGAAGCTTTCAAAGCATTGGTTTTTATGGTTGAATCAATTCTTATGAATTCTCTACTCTTTCACAATCTATCCTAGAATAAGATTCCGGTTGCAGTGGTATCAAAGCTTGGGCTAGGAGATTTGTGGAGAAGGTAGGAAAGGGCTTCAACTTCTCAAAAATCAAGAAAGTGCAGGAAATTATTCAGTGGACAGAAGGGTGTTTTGTAGGTCTTTACCCAAAGGTCAAAGATTCAAAACTAGATCTACTCTCAAACCCATTCACCACCCTGCAAAACCATCCCTCTTTATCAAAAAGTGGTTTTTCCAAATACTCAATGAAATCAAAATCTGACCGCATGGATGAAATCCCCCTAGCCAAAAACCTCACAGTATTCTCTCAGAAATCAGAAAGCTTCAAGCACGAGTAAATCCATAATGGACGGAGCAGATTAATCAGTGTAAAGCCATCAAAAAAATTCTCAAAAGAAAACCCAAGGAGAAGGCGCACGGCGGCAGCCTGTCAGCGCAAAACGGCGAGTGGAGAAGAACTAAAAAAACCATAAGCTTAATTATCATAAGCTTAATCACTTTGTTAATGAAGTCTTACTTTTCCCAATCCCCATACAAGTCACATCATATTTTTTTTTAGCCTTTACTTCTCCTATTTTCAAATTTGAAGAGAAACACAAAAGGTTTCCAAATCTGAAATTTCTGGGTGCAGAAAAGTGATTTACAGGTTTTAAAAGGCTTAAAAATTGCCTAGAAAAGGCCAAAAAATTCCGAAATCGCTTCTGAAAATTTCCAAAAAATATTGCAGAGATTGGGCAAGGTTTACAGGACTGTTTCAGCAGGTTTCAAAGTGCAGAAAAATTATTTCATCAACAATTCGACTAGCCCAAGTCTCTTGAATCACGCGGAATCATTCGGGATTTGTTTGAGGCGACGAGAATTCAATTCAACCATTGAACAGCGTCTTTGTTCAGCTTCAACCAAGATCAAATTGCAGGAGGATCATAGTATTGACTTATTGCCTGGAAATAATCCGCCTTGTAAAGCTCCCTATAGAGTCAATAATTTAGAGCAAAAAGAAATCCAAAGCCAAATAGAAGACTTGCTAGAGAGAGGCCTTATTCGACCTAGTAGTTCACCTTTTGGAGCTCCAATACTTCTTGTTAAGAAGAAGAACGGAACTTACCGAATGTGTGTAGACTACCGTGCATTGAATAAGATTACTGTCAAGAACAGATATCCTATTCCTAGGGTAGATGATCTTCTTGACAAGCTTAGAGGATCAAAGGTCTTTAGCAAGATTGACCTAAAGTCTCGGTATCATCAAGTTCGTATGACTCAATCTGACATTTTCAAGACAATTTTTAGAACCCAAACTGGTCATTATGAGTTTTTGGTTATGCCATTTGGTTTGACCAATGCTCCAGCTACTTTCAGCCGTATAATAAATCGTATATTCCTTAAGTTTCAAAGTTTTGTTATAATGTTCTTTGATGACATTCTTGTTTTCAGCAAGGATCGACAAGAGCATGAACAACACTTGGAACAAGTGTTCAACCTTTTGAGAGAAAATGAATTGTATGTCAATCCTGAAAAGAGTTCTTTCTTTCAAGAAGAGATTGAATACTTAGGTCATATAGTGTCGGCTGAAGGGATTCGTGTAGATCCTAAGAAAATTGAGTGTATTGCTTCTTGGCCTACGCCTAGAAACATACATGATCTTAGATCTTTTCTTGGCCTATGTAGTTATTATAGGAAGTTCGTCAAGAATTTTGCTTGTATTGCTCATCCTTTGACTGAACTCCTTATGAAAGCTACAAATTTCAATTGGACTGAAAAGCAAGATAAATCTTTTGCAACACTAAAGAATGCTTTAACACAAGCACCAGTTCTAACACTACCTGATTTTCAAAGACCATTCTTTATAGTAGTGAGACTGATGCTAGTGGCAAAGGATTTGGAGCTGTTCTTATGCAAGACAACCATCCTATTGCTTATCAAAGTAGAAAGCTTAAGACTACAGAGTAAAATTATAGCACATATAACAAGGAATTAGCAGCAGTAGTGCATGCTTTGAAAATCTGGAAGCATTACCTAATTGGCTCTGAATTTCTCATCAAGACAGATCAACAAAGCATTAGGCATTTGCTTACGCAATCTCTTGTTTCAGATAGGCACATCAAATGGACATCATTCATTCAAAGTTTCCAACCTATGATTCAATACCAACGTGGAAAAGAAAATGTTGCCGATGCTTTGAGTCAAAGACCAAATATACAACATTTCCATTATTGAAAGTGAACCATTTGTACTCATGAAAGAAACTTATGAAGTTGATCCAGATTTTTCTGAAATATGGATCAAATTGCGTGAAAACAATTGGACACCTCACGGAAGTTATTCTCATAATGATGGCTATCTTTTCTTTGAGAAAAGATTGTGTGTTACTCAACCTTATAGACAACTTGTCTTGGAAGAGATGCACCAACCACCATTTGTGGGACATAGAGGAGTTTCCGTGTTAGATAACCGTAACGCCACTACGGGCGTTACCACGAGAGGGGACGGCCTCTGGCTCACCACCCAGCCACCCATAGAGGAAGAATGACGATTGCCCCTCGTCCCCCAGGCTATATAGTGTGTGGCCTGCCGTCCACACTAGCCTGGCCGCCCATGACTCCGCATGGGCGTCCTCTCCCACTGAACCCCGGACATGGCCATTCGGTCTGCCCGTCGGTCACAGGCATTACAGCCTACATAACATTACCTCCCCCTTAAGAAGAGTTGTCGTCCTCGAAAACAAACTGGGGAAACCTTTTGGAAATTGCACTACGGCGTTCCCAGGTTGCTACCTCCTCATCCCTATCTGTCCATTTAACAAGTACCTCCTGGTACACTTTATGTCGGGTTTGTCTATCACGATACTATAGAATCTTTTCAGGTTCATGTGGTATCTTTGGTGGCTCTATCAAGTCCACCAAAATCTCTAGAGAAACTGCGTTCTCTAACCCATGAACTGATTTCCTCAATTTATTGACATGGAAGACAGGATGGACTCGAGAACTCTCCGGTAACTCAAGTTTATATGCTACGTCCCCAATCTTCTTAAGGATTTTAAAAGGACCACAATATCTTGGAGAAAGTTTATCACACTTTCCCGTTTTCATGGTTTCTGACTGCGCAGGAACCTTGAGGAATACAAAGTCACCTTCTGCAAAGGTCACCTTTCTACGTCCTTTATCCGCATAAGTTTTAGCGCGATCCTGAGCGCTACGAATGCTCTCATGTGCGGCTCTGAGCATATCATTCATATCTTCAAGGAAATCCTTGACAGATTGAATCTTCTCCTTTTCTAGGCCTACAGCCATCAGAGATCTCGGCTGGAATCCATACATTAACATGAATGGTGTAAATGCAGTCGCTGAGTGTTTGGAGCTGTTATAGGCAAACTCCAATAAGGGCAAGTACTCTTCCCAAACAATTAGATTGCTTCTTACTAACATAAGAACACAACATATCCTCTAGAATTTGGTTAACTCTTTCAGTTTGACCATCAGACTCCGGATGATCTGCCGTACTCATACTTAGAGTAGTATCCAACTTTTTGAAGACTTCCCTCCAAAAATGACTGTTGAACTTTCTATCTCTATCCGACACTATATCTGCGGGCAGGCCATATAGCTTGTAGAGATGTTCAATAAAGAGTTTTGCCAACTCTGGCGTTTTACATTTTAGTTAACCTCTCCACTACCACCCACACCGAGTCATTCCCTCGACTCGTCTTGGGTAAACCGGTAATGAAATCCATGGAAATGCTTTCCCATTTCCCTTGAGGAATATCCAGCGGATGGAGTAGTCCTCCAACCTTAAGACGTTCATGTTTATTGACCTGGCATTTATTGCATTTCAGCACATAAGTCTGGACGTCCTTAAACAAACTAGGCCAATAAAACTGTCTTTTTACTAGTGCATAGGTCTTCTGCATCCCAAGATGACCCGCACTTGGACTATCATGACTTTCTTTAAGAATTTGGGCCCGAAAGTCACCAATAGTTAGTACACATATTCTACCCTTGTAGAGTAAGTACCCGTCGTCAATGGAGTAATTAGCATATTTCTCCCCCTGATGAAGTTTATCACTCCCCTTTGAAGCCGTGGCAGTCAAAGGTGATGAAGGGCCTACGTCAGAACTCTCCGACTCCAAACTATACCCAGAAGACACGGCTAGTCTCTCCGGACTAACTCTCGCTTCCCTTCTCGTTGCACCTTCGGCCAGTCTCTCCGGACTAGCAATACGTGCTAACGAGGGAGGTGGTCGCGTCTGTGAAGAAGTGCGTACGCGTACAGCGCACCAGACCTCTGTAAAAGGTGAATCATGCTCACATAAACCACGTAGTGACTCCAAGAAATCATTCTTGAAGACTATGAAACTAAGTTTATTAATCTGTGGCATGCGACTAAGTGCATCTGCCACCACGTTATACTTACCTTTCTGGTAACGTATCTGAAGGTCAAACTCCTGTAGAATCTCCGCCCACCGAGCTTTTCTACCCTTCAGTTCATTTTGACTTGAAAGCCATTTCAGACTTTCATGTCATGGTTCATCCGGACCTCAAAAGTAGCACCATATAAATAGTGTCTCCACTTTTTCAGTGCATGAACTATCGCTAGTAACTCTCGCTCGTAAACCGAGTAGTTACGTTGCGCACGATCTAACTTTTTACTTTCAAATGCAATTGGGCGTCCCCTTTGCATTAGTACGGCCCCAATGGCCTCATTATTAGCGTCTGTTTCCAAAACAAACAGCTCATTTGGATCCACAATAGTCAAAACAGGTGCAGCTGCTACGGTCACCTTAAGCTTATCAAAGCTTTTCTGTTGGGCTTCCCCCCAACTAATGTTTTTTGTTTTTGACTGTATCTGGTCAATCAACGGGACTGCAATCTTCGCGTAGTCCTTCACATACTGTCGGTAGAACCCCGACATGCCAAGAAAAATCTGCAGTTCCTCGAGATTCTTCGCATTTAAGAATAGCCTCTACTTTTTCTGGCTCCATCCGCGTACCATCGGCGGATATAATATGGCCAAGATAGTGAATTTCTGTTTCAAAAAATTCACATTCCCTCTTCTTCACAAATAGTTTGTGCTCTCGCAATAACTCGAACACTAGAGGCAAATGCTCTATGTGTTCTTTCTGTGTCTTACTGTACACAAGAATATCATCTAGGAAAACTACTACGAATTTTCCCAGATATGGACGTAAAATGTTGTCCATTAGCGTCATAAACGTCGCTGGAGCATTGGTTAGCCCAAATGGCATGACCAAAAACTCAAAATGCCCGAAACGGGTCCTAAATGCTGTCTTCGCAACATCTTCTGCTTTTATTCTAACCTGATGATACCCAAATCTCGGGTCTATTTTTGTAAAGTATCTCAATCCATAGAGTTGATCAAACAACTCATCCATGCGTGGCATTGGATACTTATTCTTAATCGTTATCTGATTAAGAGCCCTATAGTCTATGCACATCCGCATAGATCCGTCTTTCTTCTTTACCAGAAGAATAGGCGATGCCCACGGACTTGAACTAGGCCGAATAAAGCCTTTGTTTAAATATTCCGTTAATTGTTTTTCCACCTCCTGTGCCTCGGAGTGGCTTAATCTATAAGCAGGTTTGCTTATAGGTTTTGATCCTGGCATAACTTCGATGCCATGGTCTACTTCTCTAGATGGTGGTAAACCATCTGGTAAATCATCAGGAAAAACATCATGAAATTCCTCTAGTAAATTCATTAAAGTATCTACGTACTTTTTCTTTAATATCTCATTCACCTTGGATTTTTTCTTGTTTGAATCACATGCATGCCAAACAAGGTTTTCAAACAGTGGGTCTCGTCCAAGGTTATTTTGTTTTTCTTGTTTGTCTACGCAAACATCATTTATCGTTTCATCTACGGAAACAAAATTCAAAAGAGGGTAACAAGCATATACCTCTGCTATCTAGTCTCTGCGGACCGCTGTACACAGCTCCATGGAGGAAATAAGTGGTGTTGCAGGGACAGTACGGTCGCCCTGCAGGGTAATGACTCTACCTCCGTGCTCAAAACATAGCGTATTATGTAAGTAATTCCGAGCTAGACTAGGGCCCAAGCCATACAGCCACTCCCTGCCTAGATATACGTCTGCTCTGGCTAAGTGCGTGACCTGAAAGTCAAGCGGAGCCTCATAGTCCTGCATAGATAATGGGACCCCCAATACTACGGTATTCCATACCGTTTTATCATATCCGTTGGCCAGGCCAACAGTATACTCATGATCACTCCGGGTCTCAGTCAATCCCAACTTCTTGACTAACGAGTAGTTCAAGAAGTTGTGGCTAGCTCCATCATCAATAAAAACTATGACTCTACGGCCACCTATGGTGCCATACATGCGCACCATGTCATGCGGACCTACAATAGACTGCCACATCGCTGGTGTCACTGAACAAGCGTGATGCTCATCACAATGACACACTGTCACCTCTCTGAACTCTACGGAACTGAGAGGGAGTCTCTGCACTGTATGCAACTGCCTAGAAGATTTACCATCTTTTTTGGGCTCGTTGCCACTCGTACTGGCTTTAGGCTTTGGACACTCAGCCTTCGTGTGCCCTACTTCATTGCAATTAAAGCAGCGATTTTCCTTTCGCGCTTTAATATACTGCTCTTTCTTTTGGATTTCAGTCTCTTCTCTTCCTGGATGGTCGCGGTTTTTTTGACCAATGACCACCCTGTCCTTCCTGGTCCGTCCTATCCCCTTGTTTATCACTGCGGAACCCTTTTCTTTTGAGGCCTGACCTTTTCTTTTCACTACCCTCGGCCCTGCTAGAACCACCACGTGCACTACGGCGCTTGATGTCATCGAATATCTGTGCATATTGAATTGCCTCTGCTAAGTCTTTAGGCTATAGGGGTTCTACGTACTCAAGGTAATCATCTTTGAGGCCTCTCTTAAAGCCTCGCAATGTCTGGAATGCATCGATTCCCTTTAGCTTGAGTACTATCTCCCTGTAGTTTGAGATGTACTGAGTTAGGGATTTGTTCTTCATCGAGCACTTGTCCCATAAATCCCAGCTTCTCTCTGCCTCATTAACAGGCAAAAATTCTTTTCGAAACATTGGTAAAGGTAAAACGCAGCATTCATATTCATTTACAGCATTCATACTCAGTCTAGAACAGTCCCAAACAGCCCCTACATCTCAAGCAAATAGGAAGCGCAAAGATTTTTCATTTCAAGAAGGTGATTATGTACTTTTGAGAATTGAAAAACGTCGATTAAAGAGTGGAAAAATTCCCTATAGTGAAGCTAGCGCCTAGATATTATGGGCCATTTAAAATCCTTCAAAAGATTAATGATGTGGCCTATAGGCTAGAGCTTCCATCTAATTGGAATATCCACAATTCTTTTCATATCCATCTCTTGAAACCTTTTTGAGGAACACTTCCTACTCTCCCAACATATGAGGAACCACCTCTTATTGAAGGAGAGGAAGAAGTACTAGTTCCTGATGCTATCATTGATCAAGAGATAACAACAACAAGAACAGGTAATCAATACTTCAAGTATCTTTTGACTTTCAAGAATCATCCTCAAGAAGATGCTAAATGGATGCCTGAGAAATTTTTCCGAGTTTACCCTGAAATTCTTCATTCTTTTCAAATCCAGCAAATCCGTAATTGAGGACAATTGCAAACTCAAGCAAGAGGGATGTCATGAGAATATATTTTAAGTCCTCTAGAAAAATATTATTTATCCCCTCTTGAGTAATTTGGGGACGCCTAGGTTACTCTTGCGTCATGCCGGCTAGGTTAATATCGTGGGTGATACCACCATAAATATTAATACGTGCGGTATATGACGTATGTTTGAGGCCACCTATGATTATTTCAGTTAGGTTTATATGGCAGGGTGATTCCTGGGGTACTTACGCCTGGTAGTCACATGAGTTGGTTATGATTTGTGCCTGTTGAATATTTGTGGGATTAATTTAATAATTAATTGGGCTTATATTTTCAGGTGATGAAGACTATGGAAATTGAAGAGTTTACTTTGGAAGAAATGTCTTGGTTCATCACATTTCATTTTTGGCAAGCATAGTAGCTTGCAACCTTAGCAAATGATTTTTCCATTTTGAACTTTAGGAAAGATACATTTATTATGTGGAATTTAGTAAAGCCTATGGCTTTACCCTAGTCCCAATATTTGACACTCTATTTTTGTTAAAGAAGAGTGCCGTGCTCTCTAAAAAGCACATCTTGTATATTTTGGGGGCTATGGCCTAATTTTGGTGAAAAGAAAGCTAATAAAGAAACACTCTTGTGTGGGGAGAGGCCACGCACAAGAGGGGGGAAGATTGCACCCAATATGGTCTATTGAGCTAAGTATTTTAATTTTGTTAAGTGTTTGAATTTCAATTGATTTGATTTAGTTGAAGCTTTCAAAGCATTGGTTTTTATGGTTGAATCAATTCTTATGAATTCTCTACTCTTCCACAATCTATCCTAGAATAAGATTCCGGTTGCAATAGTACTCTAGCACTTATGGTGGGTTTTTGCTTATCTTTTGTAGCCTTCTTTTGAGAGTGAGAAGAAAAAGAATATTTTAGCTTTTTATCGTTATGTGTGTGCTATCCATTGTTGTGTAAGTGTGTGTGTTCTTGAAAGAGTGTAATCTCTCTCTCTCTCTCTTCCCCCAATCTTATCATGGTATTAAGAGCCCAGTTTAAGGTAAGGATCTGAGCGACAAGCAAAGGAAGCTACGAAGGCAAAGGAAGTGGTACACAAGTAAGAGCATCATCATTTCTTTCCCTTTTTGTTTAGGTACAACACCCCTTAGGTAGCTCTATGGGAACTACACATCTTTTGAGAAGCTATCTTCATAGGCATGGAGGTGCATGTGTGGTATGAATACCTTGTACTAAGGTTTTTCAGCTAGATTTACATTTTGGGCATGTTTTGGCTTGCATTCGTCAACCACGTTAACCACTGCGCAAGGTGTTTTCAAGCACTTCTAGAAGGGTCCAATTTGGAATTATTTCTATCCGAACGCTAGTTATTGCAGTGCAACAATGCATTTTGGGTGCCCAGACAGAGATTACACATGTATTGTTGATTGTGGGTGTATGTACATGTACTCTAGTCACGTGTTGTGACGACATACAGGTTATGTAGAAGTATCACCAGGAGCTATAGTAGTAGATATTGCTATGCTGCATACAATAATTATCTGTTTGCAGATTTTTTATTGTTGTAAGCAAAGATGTCTGCTGACAACATCAACCAGATTGTCAATGAGAAGCTTGACAAGAACAACTTCCATGCATGGAAGTTCAAAATGACCAATTTACTGATAGAAAAGGTATGTCATTGCTCCTTTCGTTTGATAGGATGGGAGAGTCCTTGAGAGGTCTTGCTCTAAAAGTTACCTTGTGGCTAGTCTTTAAATCTTCCTTATTACTTCATATACTGGCTTGATCAATAGTTTATGTAGTTGCATCTAGAATTACCTGAAGAGAACGCAACTCCAGCAAACATAAAGGCATTCAAAGACTGTAACTAGGGTGCAAGGGAAGTCATGTATTGGCTTTCAATTAGTGTGACAAAAACTATAATAGGACATATATAGGATGCTGACACTCCAATAGTTGCATGGAAAAACCTGGCAAAGAAGTTCTAGACAAACACAAAGGTAAAGAAGTTGTAGCTAAAATAGAAGCTACATACAATAAAGAAGAAGAAAATTTATATCAATGAGTATGCATTGAACATCAAGGGAATTATTGTATCCCTTGGATCTATTAATGTCTTAGTGGAAGATGATGACTTGGTAAGCGTCTGTTTGAATGGGCTTGGCAAAAGAATATAAGCCATTCAAGATCTCTATTGTTGTAAGAGAGAATGTTTCCAACTTTCGAGATTTGGTGTCTATGCTAAACATAGAAGAGAAGTCTTTGGGTGAAGACTCTTCCTCCCAAAATAAGAACACTTCAGAACCGGCCTTCAACTCAAACTCAGGTAGAGGTAGAGGTAGAGGTGGCCAAGGTGGTGGTGGTGAGCGTTTTGGAAATCAAAATTATGGACAGCAGAGCAGCAGTCCATAATTTTGATTTCCTTGGACAAACACAAGGTAAAGAAGTCATAGCTAAAATAGAAGCTGCATACAATGAAGAAGAAGAAAATTTATATCAATGAGTATGCATTGAACATCAAGGGAATTATTGTACCCCTTGGATCTATTAATGTCTTAGTAGAAGATGATGACTTGGTTTGAATGGGCTTGGCAAAATATACAAGGCATTCAAGATCTCTATTATTGTAAGAGAGAATGTTTCCAACTTTCAAGATTTGGTGTCTATGCTAAACATAGAAGAGAAGTCTTTGGGTGAAGACTCTTCCTCCCAAAATAAGAACACTTCAGAACAGGCCTTCAACTCAAACTCAGGTAGAGGTAGAGGTAGAGGTAGAGGTCATGGTGGTCGAGGTGGCCAAGGTGATGGTGGTGAGCATTTTGGAAATCAAAATTATGGACAGCAACAGCAGTCCATAATTTTGATTTCCTTGGACAAACACAAGGTAAAGAAGTTGTAACTAAAATAGAAGCTGCATACAATAAAGAAGAAGAAAATTTATATCAATGAGTATGCAAGGGAATTATCGTATCCCTTGGATCTATTAATGTCTTAGTGGAAGATGATGACTTGGTAAGCGTCTGTTTAAATGGGCTTGGCAAAGAATATAAGCCATCAAGATCTCTATTGTTGTAATAGAGAATGTTTCCAACTTTCGAGATTTGGTGTCTACACTAAACATAGAAAAGTCTTTGGGTGAAGACTCTTCCTCCCAAAATAAGAACACTTCAGAACAGGCCTTAGAGGTAGAGGTAGAGGTAGAGGTCATGGTCGAGGTGGCCAAGGTGGTGGTGGTGGGTGTTTTGGAAATCAAAATTATGGACAGCAGCAGCAATCCAATGATTCACAACAAACACACATAGGTGGAAGAGGCCAGACTCATAGCATGGGGAACTAAAGAGGCTAAGGTAATTGGCAAAGACAACAATCGGGATCAGGTTCAAAGGATTGCTTTTATTGTGGCAAACCGGGTTACTTTGCAGAGCAGAATGTCACAAGAATAGAGTGACATAAGAAGTGGCAAGTTGCAGCAAAATAATTATGCATCTTTAAGTGAACTGAAGATAGATGTGAGCAGTTGTTTGTTATACAACACATGTTAAGTTCAGTGCTACAGATGTATCCATAAACAGTGATGATGTATGGTATGTGGATTCAAGAGCCTCTAACCACATGACTTGTCATGGTGAGTGGTTTAGTGATATCAAAAATTTGGAAAAACCAGGTTATATGTAGAGACGCGGGATGGCATGGCTCATCCTATTACTCACGTGTCATTGGGGCTATGTAGGATGGCAATATGAGGTACTTGGTTGATGTATTTCATGTATCTAACATAACAAAGAATTTGGTTTATGTTCGGCAAATGGGTTGAGTAGGGTTTGCAGGTATGCTTTAACCTTGAGGGCTGCTATGTTGAGGACTTCAAAAACAAATGTCATTTGGTTGCAAAAGGTAAAAGAGTGGGTAGAATGATTACTTTGGATGTAAGCATGCATGAGGTAAAAGTTGCTATGTTTACACAAAAGTGCATGTATTGTGGTGGTTGATATATATATATGACACAAACATATTAGTCGTGAATGAGCAACAATTGAAGTCTATACAAAATTCAAAAATTGCTATGTTTACACAAAAGTGCTTTTATTGTGGTTGATATATATATGTGGCACAAACATATTAGTCGTGAATGAGCAACAATTGAAGTCTATACAAAATTCAAAAATTGTTATAGGTTTGCCAAAGTTTAAGGTGGATGGAATGCATAAAGTATGTGAAGCATAAAGGTGGATGGAATGCATAAAGTATGTGAAGCATGCCGGTTTAGAAAGCAAACAAATAATGTATTTTCACATGACAGGAACGTGAGTAAGAAAGCACTCAATGTGATGTACTTATATGTGTTGGGGCTCACAAAGGCGGCATTAATGGGAGGGTGTCGTTACTATCGTTACTAGTATCTTTCATTGATGACCACACAAGGAAGGTGTGGGTCTATTTCATCAAAGAGAATAGTGAAGTGTTTACTCACTTTTAGAATTTCAGAATATGTTAGTTGAAAAGCAAATAGGTTTGCAAATTAAGTGCCTAAGGTCAGATGGAGGGGGAGAGTACTTCTCCAACGAGTTCAATGAGTACTTAAGAAAGCATGGAGTTCATAGGCAATTCACATGTAGAGGTGGCTAAGAAGAGCATGCCTCATCATTATTAGGCTGAAGCAGTTTTGTGATTGCAGTTTACATTATGAACAAGACCTCCACAAGCATGGTGCGACTCCAAAGAAGAAGTATACTGGCAAACAACCAAATTTGTCACACATTACATATGTACACATTCCTGAGCTACACAGTAAAAGTTGGATTCAAAGACTAAAAAATGTGTGTTTATTGGTTGCTCCCTTGAGAAAAAGGGATACATATATTATAACCATGTCACACATGAGATGAGGGTGAGCATGGATGTTGTCTTTGATGAGATGAGCATTTGGTATGATGTTATAAAAGACTCGATTGGGGCTAATGCACCGGAGCAGGTGGTTGCATAGAATACAGATTAGCATTTAGTCATTGAGTGGACTGAGAGAGTTCTCTAGCAATGGGTTTATTGATAGACCATGGAGGGGCAGGCTGCGTCAAAAAATCAATCTTGCAGGTTCAGCAAGTGTATCACATATAGGCAAATAGAAGATAAATCAGTCTCTTGGTATGCTTGACATTTTAGTGAGGCATTCATATGTTGATGGAGAGTCTAGTGTGGCTTAGATGTTAAGAAAATAAGAATCGTGCTAAGCCTAGTACTAATTATATATTAAACATACATATGGTTGAGGAGGCTCATAGTAATCAAGAAACTCTTTAATACTAATTACACAATAATGAGAGGTAGACAAGATAGTCACCCTTGACACCTTGTATTTGCAATATGTTATGTTAATGTAGATAGTCTCTATCCCGATCTTCTTTACACATCATCATACCATGTGGCAAAATCTTTCTCCACAATCTTTTATGTGGCTCTCACCATTCACACAATATCTTATGTGGCATTCTTATCTTTCCACAACTCTTATGATAATGTCTTGCACCTCTAGGGTGTGTTCACACACTCAACCAAATAACCTGTTTATTTTACATTGCACATTTCAACACCCATCCTGTAAAATTAGATGTGTGAACTAATCGTCTCTCCAACTAATTTGACTAGCTCACCTCTCAACCTCAACAATTTGGCATTACCGATCTCAACAATTTGGAGTGTTCAAACAAGTGTGTGCATGTTTCGAGTACCATTTTGCTCAGATGGAGCCACCTAAGTACTTTTTAGACACCCATGTCCTCGAGAGAAGGAACCAATCCACAAAGCGCACCCATACATGCACAACTCAACATACACCACATTACAAACCGTTTCCAGCATCCGTGAGCTCGGGCAAGGGACCCTCATAATTAGGTGAGAAAATACAATCCTTTTTATGCACCAAGGCAAGGACAGGGCACCCATTGGATATGGTCACAAACACCATGGCTTTTGTGAAGCCAATGTTTGCCTTCTTGTTTTTTGCACTAAGGAGAAATAAAAATATACACCATGTATGTCTCTAGTTGGGCATCTTCATTCCAATGACACTTGGCATGTATGCTTCCATAACATACATCATGTAGATCAGCCACATATGAGTTGTTTATAAAGCCCCATGCAAACACCCTTAGAGAAGTCCTTTTTACACCACTTATTTTAAATTTCAAGGCTTAAAAAAATCGTAACTTTTAGTTTTAGTGTTTTTTAAATAACTCACACCACATGGAAAAGTTAGGTTTATCTTTATGAGCACATGTATTCTGCTTCTAGTTCATGATGAGCACCACTTATACTGCTAATGGATAACATTGTTGTGTTGGCGATGGCAAGTTCCTTCTTTACAGGCAAGGGTGCCATCTCTTGCTTCTTCCTGCTATGCATTGTCAATATATGAACACAGATATCTAAGGTCATTGTGTCTCCAGACCATTCCCACTTTACTTTTTGGCCTTAATCTTGAGTCCAATTGCCTCCTTTATAATATCCCTTTGTATTATGCTAGCTATTTCCATGCTGCACAAAATTGCCATGGCCTGCTTGTCGCTACCACGTCTATCCTCTAACTACCCCTCTTGCTTGCTCTACAAGTGAATGGACACTTTGCTGATTAGGAACTTGGTGCTAGGGCTGTGAACCATTCCAATCGTTGCTCTCTATCTTCTCCATCTATTGTATTGCCTTTATGCATGTCGCTTGCTGCTACAGATTTGTTGCTCGCTACATGAAGGTAACAAAAGCATTTGGGTCCCTAAAGTCACACCAATGTTACCTCCTACCTCTTCACAAACACAAAAAGTTCTAAGGAGAGATGGCGATTGAGCTTTCAACACCACAGAAACCCCATGTGCAACCCGAGCAAATCATAAGGTAAACATGATATTTTTTCCACCTCGAGCTTAGAAGCCTATGATGCAATTAAAGGCCTTGAACCACCCATTTCCCTACTACAACCGACATCCCTCTCTCAAGTCTCACTAAGTGGGCCAAAAATAGGTATCTCATCCTCGCCCATGAAGAGGGATACCAAACAAAAAACTCATGAAAAATGTGGAAAAAGGAGTTAAGGAAAGCAATTGAGATGGGGCAAAGAAGAAAGAAAAAGCAATCGAGATGGGGCATAAGAAAACAAAAGGATGGAGAGTTGTGAAGGAGAGTCTGCAAGCAAGCCAATACTATTTATGTTAAATGATTCTCACTAGCCTTCTAGGTACATCTCAGGATGATGGGGGGGCCATGGTGGGTGAAACTTGGGCCATGGTACAGCCATTGCCCTAATTGCTAGTGATCAAAACACCACTAACTAAGGCACTCCCTCATTCTTAAAAAGACAAAAAACCTGTATAAGACACCCATGCATGTTCTCATCTATGCATACACATTTCCACGTTTATATCTGCATACGCATATTTTCACGTTCACATCTGTGCGTGCACATTTCCATTGATGCATGCTGATTTTCACGTTCATATCTATGCACATACATTTTTCACGTTCACCCCACCAAACCCCCAAAGAGCAGGCAAGTTCGGTGGCCCATCCCAAAGATCCTTCCCTATGGTTGAGAACATTCCAAGAAGTGCCCGGTGCACGATCCATTTTGAGGGAAGCATATTATCTTAAGAGGCACAAAATCTTGCAGAGATCCATAGGTGGATATAGGAAGGGCATCTCGCCTCGGCTGTGAAAGCTTCTCCCAGGCCATCTTCAACAATTGACATAGAACCACTTATAGGAAAATAGATAAAATAGAGACTTGTAAGAAAATATATTATTCAACCCAATAAACTCATAAAAAGCCACAAGTTTAACATATTGAAGAATTGAATAAATAACATGTAAAATACTTAGCTCAAGAAAATGACTCAACATTAGGTGCAATCTTCCACCCTCATGTGCATGGCCTCTCCCCACACATGAGTATTTACGTAATTTGTACTCTAAGAATAGGTCATAGTCTCAAAAAATACAAAAGGTGCTTTTACTTGCATGGCACTCTCTTATGCTCAAAATAGAGTGCCCATAAATTGATCAAACCATCACCACACACATTTACTAGGCGTAAGTAACCTAGGAATCACCCTTTGATATAAACCAGCTATAACAAACATTGGAGGCCCCAAACACACATCAATATACACCAAACCAGCTATAACAAACATTGGAGGCGTAAGTAACCTAGGAATCACCCTTTCATTGGAGGCCCCAAACACACATCAATATACACCAAACGTATTAATATTTATAATGGCATCACCCATGATGTTAACATGGTTTGGAATGATGCAAAGATAATTCAAGTGTCCCCAAGTTATCTAAGAGGTTAGAATTATATTTTTAAGAGAGCTTAAAATACATCCTCATCTCAGGGCTGACTGCCACACTATTCTTATAACATCAACTCTCACGGATGCTTTCTCCTCTATGATCCAAAACCTCACCGAGCACATGATTGAATTTATGGCATGACAAAAGGAGAAAATGGATGTGGCCCAGCAAGCACTACTCCAAGTGTATGGGAACATTGCGTAGCTGGAGACTAAGAAGAAGATTGCCATCACCCTTATTGATAGGTTGCATGTCTAGGCCCTTGAAGCCAATTCCTGAATCAATCGTGCGTGCTAAGAAAACATGGAAATAGAGGGAGCTCGAGTAGCCAAAGCACAAACACATGGAGAACTCACTGTAACTATTGTTGCAATACCAAATAGGCAGCACCTCATAGGACGAGGTCCATAACCAGATGTTCAAAGCAACACTGAGATTTTTGGAGGGCAATTAAAGCCAAGGACCAAATCTATCATTAGCAAGGCCATTCAATGGATACACATACATGGCTGGCACAATGTGGATGAGGCCTACTATCATCTCACAAGAGAGGCAAGCATTTTCTACGCACCCATTGGCATTGTTGTCTTATATCATAGAATTTGGAAGCAACTATAACTTATACACATCGGCAAGTGCCACCTCTTTGACACTGTGCATCCTACCCCCAAGATGTATCAGATGAGGAATACAACAAGACACTTGAATTTTATCGATCCATGAAGCTGACACTCGAGGTAAAGGACATGGAAGTAGATACCATGAACACTACCAAGGACAAGGCTAACAATGATGTGTCCGGTAGCAAAAGACATGTTTGAAGAAGGCCCCCTAATAGGATTAACAGGTGGTCCAAGCGAAGCTTCCCAAGGCCCTTCAACATCAGGCCCCTCTTTAGCTGCACATGCTTTGGGAACTTTTACCAAAGGTAAGGCCAAACAACATGCCTTAACCTCCCTACCCCTAGACCAACCCTCTACATTAGCTCCCCCTCTCCTCACCTTCACTTCACCACCTGCCCCTACTCCTTGGATTACCCCACTTGCATCTCTAACACCATCCTCACCCCTCTTATCTCCCAAGCTTCCCCCACCACTTACCTCTCTAGGGGACCCCCTAATCTTCCAACACCCCCCATTAGAGATATGCACCCCCTTTACCACCTATTCAACTAGCATGATCCTTTCTAGGGGACCCCCTAATCTTCCAACACCCCCCATTAGAGATATGCACCCCCTTTACCACCTATTCAACTGGCACGATCCATTTAATGGGATTGACATTGAGATATGCACCCCCTTTACTACCCATTCAACTAGCATGATAATCTTGATGGGATTGACATTGACAGTGCCCTTCGAATCCTGGACTAGTGGCAATACCTCGGTCCTACCCCTGACACAGGATCATTGATCACCTTTTCAAGATTTATTTAGAATAGAAGTTCAATCAATGGCCGAGATCTCATCACAAGAGGAATAGTGGGGGATACAAACAACCATAGGCTAGGGAAACCCCAATAACGCCTGCATGATCTGAGGGGGAGCAACTTATGTGGTAGGCGATGACTCTACCTTCTTAGGCCAAGTGTTGGAAGGAGTACTACTATGCTCCAAGGTATCTCATGATCAGCCCTATTTATTTCCCAATCAAATGTAGATGGGCCTAGGACCTCTTCAAGCAAACCTACAAAAGCAGCAATTTAATTTCCCATGGATACCTCCACCTTGACCATCCCTAATCCTACATGAAGAATGGATTGTTCGCATAATGCAAAAGTTTATCCAAGATTAGTGTCGGACCCAGATATGGTCATCACACCATTTGCTTTCTTAGGCTCATCATTGTCCTTTTGGTGGAGTCCCTTGATTGGCATGATGATGAAGGTGGAGTTCCTTGATTGTGGCATGACGATGAAGGTGAACAAGGCATGGCCTTTGACATCAACAAGGGCCCAACTCTTCACCAAATACTCAGCTACTAGATGTGATATGTGAGACCCCTACCTCTTACAATGAAATGGATCTAGAGTAAAATATTGAATCAAACACATCAAAGCAAGAATCTAGTATCCATTAATCATGAGATTAGGGGCTCATTACATGAATATACAAGAGAGAGAGAATATACAAGAGAGAGAGAATATACAAGAGAGAGAGAATCTATAAGTGCATGTAGCAAGAGAAGATGCACAAATAGCCTAAGTGTGTTTAACCTCTCACCAAGAGGATGGCTTTCATGTTAGCCATGAACTTGACCATGGAAGGCCAAATCTCCATTGACGGAGCCCAAAGGTACAAGATGACCAAAATTAGTAAAAGTGTCAAAAGATGTCAAAAGATCCTACCAATGTCCCCCAAGTCCTATTTATAGTCACTTTCTCCTTTTGCCCATGGGCCCCTATGTACATGTGGAAATCAAGCTCTATGGTTCATGAGACAAACCATCCCTTCCCAAAGATTTTGTCCTCAAAATCATACAAGATATTTACAATTGAATCGCAATCTCAATGTAAACCCATGGGAAGTAGAGAGGTCTTCAAAAATGTGCCTCGAATACATTTGGAATAGGGAAACCAAATGTAGTGAAGCCGGTAAACTCCTTCTCCAAAAATAGCATGTAGGACTGTTATGGTGGCAGCCATGTTGTCGATGAAGCTTTACTTGGAATTCTTCATGAAACCTCCATAAAAATGAGCTGCAAATGATGCGTAGCCACACCCAAAAGGGTACCCACATATTTGTCATCGAACCAAATGATCTTCCAAGTGTGTTGGAGTAGATTGGTAACCCCAACAATAGATCCAACTAAAGCTGTCCAGAAATTACAGCACATATAAAACCTCATGATATGCCCATTCTTCACATAATAATCATGCCACTTGATCAAGGAATACTTCCATCAAGTAAACCATGTTGTTGAACATACTCCATTGATTGCCAAGTAGCCTCATCTATGGGCAAGCGCTTCCATTTCACAAGGAATTCATCAATGTTCCGGTTCCTCAAAACCTTTATCCTCTTGTCCACAATCCTCTCCGGCTCATAGATAATCTCTCCTTCTTCATCCAATCGGTGGTAACTCTTCAATATCTTGAGGAAGAGATCCCACAAACCTCTTAAGGTTGGATACATGAAACACATTATGAATCCTTGTAGAAGGAGGTAGGTCAAGCTTATAAGCCAAATCACCCACTTTCTTGACTACCAAATATGGTCCATAGTATCTATGTGCCAACTTGGAATCGGAAGACCCTTTGAGAATATTGCGATGGCTCTTAGGACGCTTGAGCAACACATAATCACCTTCCTTGAACTCCATTTTACGTCTATGCTCATTCGCATTTGCCTTCATGACTTCTTGTGCCTTCTTCATATTATCCTTGTATAATTGAAGAAGCTGTCTCATCCTTTCCAACTCTTCCTTGGCTAAAGGATTAACCATTTTATCCTCATGGAAGGCAATGGATGGCACATGCACTTGATACCCATAAAGAGCCTCGAAAGGTGACATCCCAATACTCAAATGCTTGCTTGAATTATGACAAAATTCAGCAAGGTAAAGCCATTCATCCCATGATGCTTGCATGTCATGACAATAGTGCCTCAAGTACACTTCGAGCCATTTGTTTGTGCACTCCGTTTACCCATCCATTTGAGGGTGATAGGCTGTAGAAGGAGTGATTTGAGTCCCCAAGTTCTCATACAATGTCCTCCAAAAAGTGCCCATGAACTTGGTATCTCTATCTCACAAACTATGTTGAGTGTGGCAAACCATGTATCTTGAACTTGGTATCTCTATCTCACAAACTATGTTGAGTGTGGCAAACCATGTATCTTGAATACATGCTCCATAAATTTCTTGGCAATGTGAGAGGCCCCATAAGTAGTCTTGGAAGCAATAAAATGAGCTGATTTGGTGAGTCTATCCACCACCACAAATACTTGATCCCATCCATGCTTCGTCTTTGGCAAGCCTGTGATGAAGTCCATGGAAATGTGAGTCTATTTTCCATCCGAAATAGGCAAAGGATGAAGTAAACCACTTGGCAATTGGTGACTATCCTTATTCCTTTGGCATGACACACATTCCAAAACAAACTTCTTGACATTGGGAGAAAGATTGGGTTGAGAGAGGAAAAATTTCAGCACCCTATGATCACTTCTCACCTTGAAATGAGCACCATAAAGATAGTGATGCCATTTCTTGATTGCATGAAGTATAGCCAACATCTCTTGTTCATACACATGCAATTCCATCTCCTTCTCGGAAAGCTTCCTACTCTCAAATGCAATGACACCATGCTCTTGATACAAAACTGCTCCAAGACCTCTTCCACTTACATCTGCTCTCACATAGAATGTCTTTGAGAAATCCGGACAAACAAGAATAGGAGCTGATGTAAGTAAAGCCTTGAGCTCATTGAAACTCTTGTCGGTAATGGCATCCCAAAAGAAAGCTTCCCTCTTAAGTAGATCGGTAAGAGGTGCCGCAATTGATGCATAGTGCTCCATAAATCTTCTATAGAAAGAAGATAGACCCAAAAATTCTCTCAATTTAGTTGCATTAGTAGGGGTTGGCCATTCTTTGACACATGCCACCTTCTTTGGATCAGCCCTAATGCCATTTTCTCCCACCAAGTGTCCAAGGTATTCAACCTCATTCACCATGAAAGTGCACTTGGTCTCCTTTGCAAACAATCTATGCTCCCTCATGACCTCAAAAACTTGCTTCACGTGTACCAAATGCTCTTCTTTGCTCTTGCTATAGACCAATATGTCATCAAAGAACACAAGTACAAATTTGAACAAGAAAGGAGCCAACACCCTATTCATGAGTGCTTGGAAGGTGGCCGGGGCATTCGTGAGACCAAAAGGCATAACCATGAAATGAAACAATCCTCTTTCGGTCCTAAATGCCGTCTTCTCTTCATCACCCTCGTTCATCCTTATTGTATGATATCCCGATCTCAAGTCAATCTTGGTGAAGAGCTTTGCCCCTTTTAGCTCATCAAGAAGATCATCGATGCGAGGTATGGGGTATCTATTCTTGATGGTTACCTTATTCAAATCACGGTAATCTATGCACATACGAAAGGAACCATCCTTCTTCTTCACCAATAGAACGGGAGGTGCAAACGGAGATTGTGAGGGTTGAATGAGACCCATGGAAAGCAATTCTTGCACTTGCTTTGCCACTTCTTCCCTTTCCACCTTTGACAACCGGTAAGGAGGTTTGTTCACAACCTTTGCATTCGGCTCAAGTGCATGGCATGGTCGATTTCCCTCTTTGGTGGCAAACTCTTTGGCACTTGGAAAATGTCCTCATAATCCTTGAGAAGAACTGCCATATCCTTGTCTATGTGCTGTCCATTGCTATCCATCCCTTCTTGAGTGACATGCAACACATAGACTGTACCAAGAGTTTTGGGTTTCTTCTTGAGTCTCTTTGGAGTGATCAAAGAAAGCTCTTTTGGTGGATTTCCAGCCAATACCACAAGCTGTCCATCATGTGAAAAGCTCATAACACCTTGTTGAAGGTTCATGTGAAAATCACCAAGAGAAGCCAACCAATCACATCCCATAATCACATCAATGGGCCCCATGTCCAATACTACCAAGTCACCTTCCCAAGCATATGAAGAGGATAAACTCACTCTTGTTGAAGGGCAAAACAATTTGGCTTTTTCATTCTCTCCATTTTCTACTTGTACTTGGAAGGTTATGGGTAGCTCCGTCGCCGTAGATAGTTTGAGAGAGTTGAGGGATTTGGAGTTAACAAAACTATGAGTACTCCCTGAATCCACCAAGATGTGTGCAACTCTCCCATTAATGGTACCCACCAACCTCAAGGTGTTCGGACTCTTGCAACCCGCCAAAAGCTCTTGTGAAATGGAACATACATGGGCTGCATTTTTTGCATTTCCTGCATCTTTTAGCATATTGTCCCTCAAAATGCATGCATGATCCCTTCCACCGGGGTCGAAAGGAAACTCATCCTCTTCTTTGATAAAAGAATGACCCTCCAAGTCTTCTTCATGTGTCTCCTCGCTGCAATCTTCAAACTCTTCCACATCATGAGATGACTTGGAATCGTCATCCTCATCCATAATGATCATAGTAGCCACCACTTTCTTTGATTTGCAAATGTGCCCGGGTGACCACTTCTCTTTGCATTTAAAACATAGGCCTTTGCTCCTCAATTCCTCAATCTTATGATCATCCATCCATTGAGTCTTCTTGAATGGTTGAGGAGGCTTCTTGACAAACCCATTGCTCTTCTTAGCATCATTATGAACTCTACTTGTGGACTGTCCACTTCCAAAAAAGACGTATGGAATTTGGAAGTGTAAGTGGATGTAGAAGAAGGTAGACTTTTCCCCACATTTGAAGAAGTGTGAAATGGCTTATGAAAAGGTACATTGGGCTGAACCCTCTTATACTTTGACTCATATAGCTCCGCCAACCTCATAGCCTCTTTGATAGTGCTTGGTCTTTGTGCCGAGACATCCGCTTTGATGTATGAATCTAGACCATGTACAAACTTCTTCAATCGCATGCCTTCATTGAGTCCATCCACAAACATAGAGAGCTTCATGAACCTCTTGATGTACTCCCTAACCGACAAGCCCTTTTGTGTGAGTTCATCATGGTATCGGTCAAGAACCAAAGGCGACACAAATGTCATATTTATTTCATGCTTGAGTTCTTCCCAAGTATGTGGCATAACTCCTTCCTTGAGCATATGTCTCCACCATTGATGTGCATAGTCTTCCAAATGCAAGGATGCAAAATGCACTTTGTCCCTTTCACTCTTCGAATAGAGCTGAAAGTATGTATCCAACTTATTCATCCATTCTTCCAACTCATGTGGGGCTGAACCATCACCCTTGAACTTAGAGAGTGAAATCTTGTCCTTTACATCCTTTGACATGGTTGACGATGCATTCTCATGATGGTGCGAGGGCTTGTGCTTTTGCATTTGCACAAGAGATCCAAGGAATTGTGCAAAATCCTTGTACTCCCTCTTGAGGAAATTTGGCATTTCGATCCACCTATCATGAGCTTCTCTTTGTTTCTCAATGAATGACATATGTTCCCAATCAAGCTCAACCACATCATCCATATCATACACCTCCTCTTCAAGCATGGAGAACTGATTTGCTTTGGGATGCAAAGGTACTCTCCTTGGATCCCCAAAATTTGACTCCTCATGTTTGAATGTAGGTGAATGTTGCTTTCCATCCAATTGAGAAGAACCCGCTTGGAATGTAGTAGGCTTCATCTCCCGCATAGAAGGCCTCCTAGCATCCGCCACATGAATCCAAAAGTGACATTCTTGGTGGAATGCTCATGTGTTAACCTCTTGTACCATGGGTAGCTTGCCTTCCCTGGCCTTCAAAAGCTGTCCCAAATTGCTTGCCTTCATGTAAAGCACCATGACCACTATCATAGGAAGGTTGGCTCATTGGCCGAGCGACCCTCTCTTCCCAAACTTCCATCCTTGTAGCCATAGTGTCAAGCCTACCATTGACTTCCACCCTTGTAGCCATCGTGTCCATCTTAGCATTCATTTCCATCAGCATTCGCGTGATCGAATCGATGGGGATGGTATGCGAAGATTGTGGGGTGTGCTTATGGGCACTTCCGACATTCAACTCCTCATTCCCTTCTCTTGAAGTATGCCCAAAAGTATCCCCTTCTCTTGAAGTGTTCCCAAGAGTATCCTTCGGAGCATCCGAAATTCCTTGTTCCATCATTGCCTCTTCACCCTCTACCTCATCGGAAGCCAAAGTGTTGCGCCTCGGTCGCCCCTTTTGGCTTCGACCCCATGGAAACCTTTGGTTTCAGAAATTTGGCTCTAAATTGAGGTAGGGATGTCTGATTGAAGTGATCTAAAGCTTGTTGGAGAGCTAATGAAGTGTACTAGACCACTATGCAAAGAACCGTAAGAGATGAGGTGTGCTACTATTCTCTGTTTTAGGGTTTATAAGGTTATAGGCTAAAACGATATTTTGGATATAACTTGAGCTAGAGATATCCAAATGCAAAACTTTTTAGCTCAAATCGAAGCCTTCAATGAGTACTACAAGCCTATGTAATTGGATCTAGAAGACCTTCAATGAGTACTACAAGCCTATGTAATTGGATCTAGAAGACCTTCAAATCCCCCGTGAGACTGAATTAGGGTTTACTATTTTTACAAAAACCCTAAATTCTACCCTAAAGAGATATCGAAATGCGGAGGTTAAGGGCTCGTTAGGTAGCTATAAGGAAGCACTAAGAGCTCATATGGTCTCTTTTATTTCAGTCCAAAAGGGTTGGGACTGAATTAGGGTTTTTGTGAATCTGCAGATTCTTGCCAAAGTGACCCCTTTTTGTGCCCAATTGATCTTTGTTTGCTCCCAAACCAATGTCAACACCTTCCGCACCTCATTGGCATCCCAAGGTCTGTAAATTATGCTCCACAAGTTTCAATTGTCCATGTATGACTAGAAATTTGAGAAAATTTTGACACAGTCTCCTTTGTTTTAGGAGCTAAATCTCAATTTTTCTCAAGTAGCAATGCAAAAATCCATAATCCTCTTATCAATTCCCATCCATTACATAGCATGTGCCTCAACTTGCATCACCAAAAGGCATACAAATTCCTTGCAATTCCAAGCATTCACCATACGTTTCCCATGGCATAATGCAAGATCAAATCCCATGAGATGTCCATATTAAGGCGCCATTGCCATGTACATAAACCAAGAGGATGATTGTGCGAAGAAGATCGTCGGTGTAGCGCGTTGAAGCTTGCCGATCTCCCGGCCAAGCTCTTCTCATCCCCGTACCTAGTCCGAACCAAGGCACGGGTTGAGGCCAAGTATTCACCTCCACACCTAATCCTCCACCGTACCGCTTTACCATGGCACTCACGGCACGGTGGATTCAAGCCATGCTCCTCCCCCGGGCCTCTCTGCCAACACCGGGAGTACCCTCACCAACATATCTA
Organism: Cibotium barometz; assembly: GCF_041138505.1. Classification (NCBI taxonomy): domain Eukaryota; kingdom Viridiplantae; phylum Streptophyta; class Polypodiopsida; order Cyatheales; family Cibotiaceae; genus Cibotium; species Cibotium barometz. The sequence continues at coordinate 26,174,384 of NC_141093.1, forward strand.
GTTTGTAGAAATTGAAGTGAGTGCAAACAATTGTGAGGTGCATATAGCTTGAATATGAAAATGAGGCGGATCACTTACAAGGATGTGGCATGACTCATGCCCATTACAATATACTCATAAACCATTATGCATGAACTCATGCTTATCCACATTGCTCCAAATGTCCGCCATTCATCCAAAGATCCAACATCAATCAATAAGCACAAGTGAGGTAATACCATATACCAATGACATCAATATCCAATTGGTATCACTCCCAAAAGCATTGCTTATGAGTAATTGGCATCAAATGGCATTCAAGGGCATGAACTTGCATTTGAATGTAGCATTACCAATTGATTCCAATCACACATCAAGCGCTCTTCCAATGCTCAATAGCGTCATACCAATGCATTAAAGCATCATGTCCATAGCAAAAAACTTCTCATTATTACCCAACATCCACTCCATGCATGTGGTTCAATCAATGCATCTAAGCATATGCATTCCTTCATCCATTTATGCATGGATTCATCAAAGAATCTTGCATTTGTCTCACAAATGGCCACATGACATCCAAATGGGTGTGGTTAAAGAAAGATGTGAGCAATAAGAGCATGTAATCACTTTCCAATGGATCATGAGTTATGTAGGAATGTTAAAATTCTGTAAATTAGGGTTTTCTTTCATTAATAACCCCAATTTGTCCATAGCATGAGGATTAATCACCAATGCTTGAGAAAATGGCCATAGCAACTCACCAATGGTATTTTGAAAGCTTCAATGGTTGGATTGTTGCTTGTTGATAGAGTCCAATGGATCCAAATCTTGAAGATTTTTGCAATTTCTGAGGGTTGCTCAAACCTCCTCTTCTCCCTCTCTAATGGCAATGAAAAACTCCCCAAAATCCACCAAAAAGATGCCAAACATCTTAGCTAACAACCACATGGTATGGAAGGGCTTGAAATGGAACCACTACTTGTTATTTTTGGCCGTGAGGATGCATGGGAAAACGAGGGGAAAACGGCGCAGCCCGCCTAGCTCCATGAGGTTGGAAGAAGCAAGATCAACTCCATTAGCCATAGGATCAACTCCATTAGCCATAGGATAGCAATAGGAAAGTGTTTTCAGCCATTTAGAGTGAGTGGAGATGGACAATGGTGAGCTATGTGAGAGAGATTAGGGTTTGGAGCAAAGGGAAAGAAAAGGGAAAGAAATTTTCAGAAAAATGCATGTAAATTGGTACTCTATGTGTTCCTCTCCTTAAGATCAACAAAAGCCCTAGCAAATGGGAGTAAAACGAGGGAAAGATGAGAAGTAATGGCTATGGAAAGCTTGGAAAAGAAGCACAAAAGATAAACGTGATTAATAGAGAGATTAACAGGTTATTAATTTAAATTTTCCCCAATTTTTGTATCCCGCTCCAAATAATTAGTCCAGGGTGCCCAAATTAGGTCCAATTGAGCTAAATCTCCATGAAATCACATGAAATCACATGAAATGATGCCTCCCCTCCACTAATCTCCAAAGATTAAGTAGAAATTAAGTAAGATTAAGCCAAAACTCCAAAAAATCAAGAGAAAATTCAGAAAATTATCAAGAAAATGACTAATCTCATGCCCAAAACCTTGATAATGGATCAAAATCAAGGCTCTGATACCAAATAAAATGGATCTAGAGTAAAATATTGAATCAAACACATCAAAGCAAGAATCTAGTATCCATTAATCATGAGATTAGCTATCAAATGGCTCATCACATGAATATACAAGAGAGAGAGAATCTATAAGTGCATGTAGCAAGAGAAGATGCACAAATAGCCTAAGTGTGTTTAACCTCTCACCACAAGAGGATGGCTTTCATGTTAGCCATGAACTTGACCATGGAAGGCCAAATCTCCATTGATGGAGCCAAGGCTCTAATACCAAATAAAATGGATCTAGAGTAAAATATTGAATCAAACACATCAAAGCAAGAATCTAGTATCCATTAATCATGAGATTAGCTATCAAATGGCTCATCACATGAATATACAAGAGAGAGAGAATCTATAAGTGCATGTAGCAAGAGAAGATGCACAAATAGCCTAAGTGTGTTTAACCTCTCACCACAAGAGGATGGCTTTCATGTTAGCCATGAACTTGACCATGGAAGGCCAAATCTCCATTGATGGAGCCCAAAGGTACAAGATGACCAAAATTAGTAAAAGTGTCAAAAGATGTCAAAAGATCCTACCAATGTCCCCCAAGCCCTATTTATAGTCACTTTCTCCTTTTGCCCACGGGCCCCTATGTACATGTGGAAATCAAGCTTTATGGTTCATGACATACAAACACTCGAATAGCTACATTGGAAGACTAACGTAAGGGTAGAGTAACTCACTCGAGGCTTTGCTATGACTATTCTAGTAGCTTCTCCCGTATAGACTTCACACTAGGAAATGTGTACAATTTCTCCAAGGAAGTGTCCCTCCATAATTAACTATTCTAGAATCAATTTCATAGTAGGAAATATGTACGGTTCCCTCCAAGGAAGTGTCCCTCCATAATTTCGTAGATAGAAGTCAAATCGACGACTTAGGAAGACTACCAACATCCGATCTCTCGATTATGGAGAGTAGATGTTTCTACTCGAATTTTCACTTTCTAAAGTAAAAATCCCATTTTACCCAAGTTTACTAAAATTTTCAAACAATTTTTGGGCTTCGTTTGGAAAGCACCTATTTATTCGGGTCCACCTTGCCTCCCACTTTCTAGTGGTCTATCCAATTTCTACTTTAACTAGATCTATAGGCACAGCCTAGACCCTATCCAATCCCCTTGGCCTAGCTTGCCACCCTACCATTGGACCTATGGAGCCATAATTGAAATTCCTAATTTGTTGTTACTCACACACCCAATTGAAATGTGTTGGAAGATAGTTCTCACATGCACTCCACAGTATACAATTCTTTATAATTCTTTAAAAATTTGACTATTCTTAAAAATTTTCAAAGTATAATAAAACATATATATATTGAGAATCGTACTGAAAACATTGAAATATCAAATAATGATAATGTCACATATATCAAAAGTTCTCCTCACACCATGCCTTTGCTCCTCAAACCATGAAGATATGCACCTATCCGAGCTCGAGCACTCCAACTTGTGCTACCATGCCGTAGTCCACAAGTCTTGCATCCTAGATTGGCAGGAGTTGCTTTTGATGGCCATATCCTTCGCAATGTATGAACACTCCAAGGCCATGCTCGCACCACGTGTAGATCCAACCCAAACTTGCCTAACCTAGTACACTCTAGAGCCACCTCTATTCTCACACCAGGCATGTTAGGAGCATATCCACATTTGCCAAAGAAGGGTCAAGGTCTCAGACAACTGTCTTCACAATATGACTCATCACTTAGATAACACCCTCCCGGCATCATATTAACTTGTGAGGGGTACCTTCTATTGAAAAATGTGGTGTCAAAGAGCACAAGGAAAGTATGGAGTGAGTGTGAGTAGGCACATCACCAAGTGAGAATTATCCCACATGCAAGAGAATTATCCCAAAGAGCACAAGGAAAGTATGGAGTGAGTGTGAGTAGGCACATCACCAAGTGAGAATTATCCCACATGCAAGAGAAAATCCAAGTTGTACTCTCCTCCATATAAAAGGGGAAAATTTCAAGCAATGCAAATATATCACTTGCACTTATCTTAAGTCTTTTTATGTATCTAAGCTAATTCATCTTGGTGTCTAATTGTACTTGAGTGCATTTAATTAGCACACTCTCATTATGAGTTTTTTTTCATTTCTATCCACCTTAGTTTAGCATTGTGATTAGTGTAGGATTAGTTGATCTTTAGGTAAATTTCTTGTCATTAGGAGAGCTTGATCCATGATTCTCAACACCTTCACAAGTTTCAGTAATAAGGATCTTAACAATTTCCACTAAGTATATTACAAATAGTAATCCAAACAAATATCAGACATGTTCAAGCAAAATGATGTATCGTGAAATGAGGTAAACCATAACAAGTTTGATGAGATAGCCTTAGTCCTTCATCAAACCTCCAAACACATTTTCCCGATCCAACCACTTTCCGTCCAAGCCTTCGAATAACAATTTTGGTCTTTTCAATTTCTAGGTTAAGTCCTAGGGTTACTTGTTTCTAATTTGATCATTTGTGCTAAGATGAGCCTTAATCTAAACTTTCACTAGACCATGACACAAGTTCTTGATTCTAATCTATACACTTTTTCTTGAAGCTTCCAATCTTTTTTCTATCATTATAGTTTCTTCTTTTTTCTCTAAGGTTTCAACTGAGCTTTAATCATCTACTAATCTCTATGCCGAGGTCTTAATGTTTGTATCATCTCAAAGTTCAACTTGATGATTCTAAGGTAGATCTTGAGGTTCTTATCCTTTCGTTAGGACCTTTCTCTTGCATTATTTATTCCTCAAATTTGGAAGAGAATATGTCTACATAAGCTCTTCTCATTTATCAAATGATAGCACTGGATTAACTTATAAACATGCTTTGAAAATTACTCTACATTTCTCTTAACAATCATTTGTCCCTATTCTTCCCTCAAGGTCTTAAATATTTTTTTTTAAATTTCTTTTATGTTTACCATCCTTGATTTTTTTCTAATTCTTAATTTTTACACTTCCTATTTCTAGAGTTTTACTACCTCTCTCTAGAATCTTGTAGAATTTTGGATTTTTTTTTTAAATTATAGACTTTTCTAAATTTAAGTTCTTTCCCGTATGGTTCTACCTTTTCCTTAAACTCACTATTAATTCCAACTTCTAGGGGGATAATTTTCATTAGACATGTATTCTCTCTGTGAAGATGATTAAGCCTTTATTGGGATTATGGTCACGTTGACAAGGTTTCTTCTTTCATTATTTAAGTTATTAATGAGAACTAATCCTTATTGTTTTGCCAACTTTTCTTAGTTTTTTTTTGAGAAAAGCTATGATATGTGGCCTTATAAGAAGTGTATCTAGGTTACACCAGTTTGGCATGTGCACATCTTTAATAACTTGCTTTTATCTTTTAAATGAACAATAGGGTATACTTGTGTGCGCCCCAATTCTTCGATTCTAAAATTCTCTTATACTATAGTATGAATTATCGATGAAGTGCTTTCCCCTATAAACTATGCCTAAATTCTCTTATACTATAGTATGAATTATTGATGATCCCCTATAATCTATCTCTAAAATAAGGTTTATATGCACAAATGGCCTCAAATGATCTTTGGGCACATCCTAAATTATTGATCATCATAAGATTCATAAATTAGAGGGTTTTTACGCCTAAGGTTAAAAGCTCTTTCAAATATAAGACATAATTTCCTATCCATAGATGCTACAGGGGTTTTCTAAATAAACATACTTTAATAATCTAACTTGAATTTATACAAGTCTTTAGATTAGGATAAAATATTAATTGAAAGGGAGACTAGATAAATAAGTTACCCGTCTACATATTTCATCGAACCACCCAGTACACACTCCCGCTTTGACTTCTACACTGGAACTTCAACGGCTAGCCTCCCACTGAGCCTCACTGTTGATTTCGAGGACAAAACCATGATTAGGGAGGGGGGTATGTTAACCACATTGGCTAACATTCCTCCGAACATGCGGTAACACTCTCATGCCCTATTTTTGTATCGTGCAATGTGCTTTATGTAAAATGATTATAGAAAGTCTCTGAGCTTATGACTTGTGTAATACCGGTAATGTACAAATAGACTAGGAAATTATCTTAGACTAACTTAGGCATTTGGGTGGCCGGGCATTATACAAATGTGTCTTGTATATAAGACATTTTGACTAATGAGAAAAGACATAATCTCATTCCCATAATTGAGTTTGAGTCCTTGATCTTGTGGTTGAAGTTGCTTGTATGCTTTCTCTTCTTCTTTGTTGCATGCATACTTAGGGATTGTGTGGGTGGTGAGTGATGGTGTTGACATATCTTCTCTTCTCTCTCTCTCTCTCTCTCTCTCTCTCTCTCTCTCTCTCGTCAAATCTTTGTCTACTCTCTCATGGGATTGGAGGCGAAGAGAGAAGACATGGAGTAGATAAGAGAAGGAGAGAGCGAGAAGAGACTCTCGAAGGTAAGGTCTCCTTCTTTATCTACTCTTAAGGTAAGGTCTCATGTGCCCTCTGTCCTTCTCTTGTCTACTCTCTCATGCTCTCACTCACCGTGGCATTGAAGTAGAGGCTGAGCTTCCCATAGTTCTCTCTCTCTTTGCTCCCCACCCATTTGCAAAGCTCCTATGTGGTGACAATGAAGGAGGCAATGTTGAGGAACCTAGCGCTCGACAAGAGAGGGTTACTCTGCCAAGAGTGGCAAGAGATGCAAGTTCGTAAGACTCTTGCATTCCCAATCTTGTCTTTTCACGAACATGTTACTAGACACTCCTAATAACATTGTTACTCCCTTTCTCACCAATGCCATTTCTTCACTAATCTCATTTTCCAGTAATGTCTTTTTCTCAATAACATCACTTTCTCACTAGCACCATTATTTTTCACTAACATTTGTTTTTTGTTATTTTCCACTAGCATGCGTTTTTGTTATAAAAAAAAAGATCCAAAAATATTTATAAACTCCAAAATGTCCAAACAAAATAGAAAAGTCTAAAAAATAAAAAAATCAAAAGACAAAAATCTAAAGACAAAAATCTAAAAATAGTGCCCAATTAAGTTTGTGTACCAACTCATCAAGGAGCATTCCACATAAGCAAACCATGACTAACTTAGGGGGATTAAGCAATCTGTTGACACAATTGAATTCAATAGTTGGAATCCACCAACCCTTGAAGTCCATGCTTTATGTGCAAATCCCAATCACCTCTGTCATGCATTGGACCCACCTCATGACTCGAACTGTGCCACCAGTAGGGTTCACACCCTTGTTGGTATTATTTGAATTGCCCAAGCGGCTAGTCCTTTGCCAAAACACAACAAGTCTCAATGTAATGTGCAAATCCTAGAGGCTGGGAGTCAATACCCAATAATTGTTCCCATTCACAACTATTAGATGCCCAAACTTTAGCAATACTTAACAATCTAGGAAGAGGGGTTGCACAAAGGAAAGAATGAATGATACTCTAAACCTTGAGTTACCAATTTAGGGTGTTTACACACTTGGGTGGAAGCCCACGAAAAAGTTTTGCCCAACCAATCAGATCACCACAATCACCCGCGCGTCTGACATTTCTTTAGAGACTGTGACCACGCCCATGTACCCTCGCGCTGATGTGTTTGTTGACTGGAGCCCAACAACCACCGTTCCAGTTCCGGGCGGAATAGCCTTCCCACAGCTCTTAGTTGCAGGGCGCCTTTTCCGTGGGCATACCCGCGATCTATAAAGGGTATTGTCGCCTAGTAATTGTTTATCAAAAAGGTGCCTGCCCACAGCTCTCAACCTTTTTCGTGGGCCGGCCGGTAGTCTGTAAACACCCTTAATGAGGAAAATCATAATATAAAGTGGGCAGTTGGATTGCTTATTATTAATATTTTGATTCTGAAGTGTGGAGGCCGTTGGTTGTGTGAAGAATCATCGCCTCAGAAACAAGAGTGAAGAATCATCGCGTTGATCAAAAACAAGAGTCATCATGTCTTATGTTTTCAAGGTATGCCATATCTTTCGACCTCTGTACTCGCTGATCCTTCATTGGGCTCCTTTGAATTTTGGGGCTTCTCTGAATGTCTGGGTTTCTGCAATATATATTTGCATTTTAGGGTTTCTGTTCAATTTTAACCTAAATCATCCCATTGATTCTAGAGGTATGTTCTCATTGATTTCAGGGTTCGAAATTTAGGGTTCTGATTGAGCTCTCTTGCATGATGATGATTTTCCATTTCTGGGCCCTAGATTTACAATTTGATTCATTGTAGGGTTTCAATCCAAGGGCTCTAGTTGAGCCTAGATTTCCAATCCAAGGGCTCTGATTGATTCATTCAAGGGCTCCGGTTGATTCTAGGGTGCTCTGAATGGTTCCAGGGTTCCATTTCAAGGGTTGAGATTGATTCCGATGGTTCCAATAATTATATTATTATAATTTCTCATGTTCTCTACCACAGATAAAGTTTCAAAGCACTTTGCGGCGGGTCATAGTTCAAGGAGGGAGTGATGGTAGACCAGACCTTACCTTCATGGGATTGGAGGCGAAGATTCGCGACATGTTTCAGATTTCTCCCGATGACGGGCTTGTGATAATGTACACAGATCAGGACAATGAGGTGGTGACCATGGGCGATGATCAGGATCTGCATGATGCATGTGTCATGCAGATGATTAACCCTCTCCGCTTGGATGTGAAAGTAGCTGATGCGAAGAACAAAGAACCTGAGGAATCCTCCAGCCGACCCACTTATACCACAACTGAAGAGGCAAAGCTGCCCCCCAGCGATAGGTCTGGTGGACAATCATTCCAAGATGCTTTGCCCGAGCTAACAACGGATGCAGTGAAACAGTTGATAAGCAGCTTAGACAACCCATACTTAAAGGCCACATTACCCCATGAAGTGCTCTCGGAAGCCATACAAGGTATCTTGAAAGTGGCAAAAGGTGCCTTGTCTTCACATATGCCGTGCGAGCCAGCAATTGTTTCTAGCAGACAACAAGGCAATACTACTCACTCTACTTCCGGTCCACCCTCAGGCCCTTGTATGGTTGAAAATACTTCTCGAAGAGTTTCACGCATTTTTCACAAAGGTGTGCAATGTGATGGCTGTGGCATAATGCCCATAGTCGGGCCACGGTTCAAGTCGATCAAGTGAGAATCTGGCTTATTCCTATGTTTGAGTGGAAAAGTAGATTCAACCACTTACTCCTTTTTGTTTGCTTGCCATCTCAGGAGAGAAGACTATGACCTCTGTTGCAATTGCTTCATAGAAATGGGCAACAAGACTGATTTTCAGCGAATCAATAGACCCATCCTCAGCCGGAGACATCATCACCAACATTTTGTGCACGGAGTAAAGATGGTAACCAACCACATCCTCTATTCAGCAAGTAGTAGTAGGGCTATCATCCCTTGACAATACATGACATGCATGTATGCAGATGAGGCATCCAATGGGTCATCCTATGGGTCCAGTGGCTCCATCATTGAAGCCTTCCCGATGTTCCAGTTGGAAGCAGGATCATTTAGATATTGGTTCATCTTGTCTCATTGGCAACGCAGCCGCAGGAGGAGATCACAGCAATGGAAAGCTGGATGCACGTTTCGTAAGAGACGTCACCATCTTTGACGGAACCGAGATTGCTGGAGGAACTGGTTTCACAAAGATCTGGCGACTAAGGAACATCGGCACACTTCGGTGGCCCCATGGAACGCAGCTGGTTCATGTTGGTGGGGATGTTTTAGGATCTGACAAACCATCAAGTCTAGAGGTATCCATGCTTACAATTTCAAGCTACAGGAAACTTGATTAAATTGTGGTTTTCGTATCCTCTGTTGGGTGCGTGTGTAACACCCTTGTGGCCCGCCTGCAGTTATCTGAAGAGGGGCTACCTTGTGAAGAAGAAATTGATGCATCTGTAGATCTTGTGGCACCGGAGTGCCCTGGCCGCTATGTTTCTCACTGGCGATTGAGGGCACCATCAGGCCAGAAGTTTGGGCAGAGGGTATGGGTTTTAATCCAGGTAAATGGTTGTGTTTCTTATGTCACAGGCAAAGAAACATGCATGGTTTTGTTGTTCCACTGATAATATCTTTATGGAAAATTGTGAAGGTGGTACCAAAAGGTGGGCAATCTGCTCAAGTACATGTGGTGAAGGATTCTTTGCCGGAGATCTTACCTCAAATTACAGCCGAAGTGTCGTTACCGGTAACACATAGTATCAGCATTGATGGGCCTAATACAGTTAAGGAGTCTGCATCTGAACCTACACATACCACACAACTGGCAGTATACACGGCCGTCAAAGATACACTTCCCGTACAACTGGCAGTAGACATGGCTGTCGAAGATAGCCTGGACATGGTCAAAAGCGAGCTAGGTGGTGGTGGCTTTTCCCTTGTAGAGAGGCCGGGTGAGATTACAAAAAATCGCATCCTCTTCTGCCAGCACCCTGCAAAGCAGCAGGATTTTTCTGCCATGACAAATGCATCATATATTAGTGGGAAGCAGCAGACAGGGTCTGTGCAGTTCACAGGTGTGAGCAGCAAAGAGGAAGATGTTCTTCTGGAAAAGCTTAGCTCCATGGGCTTCACACAGAGGACTTCAAGTTTGGAGCCGCTTCATATGAATAACAACAACGTGCAAGTCAGGATTGATGATCTACTTGCCACCCGAGGTTGGGACCATATGCTTGATGACCTTGAGGAAATGGTAAGCTTGCATAAGCGAGGTATCTTTGGATTGCTCTTGAAGCACTTGCAACCAACAGGACACGAGTGGTTTTATGAGCCAATCAATGTGTGCTGTTTTTTTGAAATCTTGGTCATGGTTGTGCAGGGCTTCTATGATGCAGATATGAACCGCCGTCTTCTTTTTGAGAACAATGGCAGTGTGAAGCTTGTGGTTAAAGAGTTACTACGGATGCAGACCTCTGAAGTAAAATCAAGTTGAGACTTCAAATTTCTGCTGCCTTGCCACCAGAACCTTGCCCTGTCGCACTACGCCATCCATAAGGGGACATGAGCTGAACCCCGACGCCTAAATTTATAATGTATGTAATCTATAACGAAAAAATCAATGGCTGATGGCTTTATAGAACAGCATTGCACTGATTTACATTGTACAGCTACCAGCATTGCTCTGTTGAACTTCGTTCTTATGCACATATTATCCAGTGTGCATATGCTCAATGGACTCATACCTAATTAATTATCTTGCATATTATCAGTCTGACAGGTACTGGTATTTACTACTTATGGATGGTGCGACCTTGTTCTGTAAAGAGGGGCACATGTGACTGTGTTATGAATCTAGTAGTCTCACGTGAGGCACAATGAAAGAATCAGCTTAACGTGAGAGCGGCTTGTTGAAGTAGGTCAATGTGGATCTTTGCAAGGTGGGATCTTTACATTGGCTTGCCGGCTTGCCAAGCATCAAATACAGTAGCATTCACTTAAAAAATTTAGATTTGGTTTTGGTTTGTACTAATCCTCAATGAGAGCGCTACTCTCACAACCGATTGCCCTCATCTTCTATCCGAGTCTAATTTTGCATTGTGTGCGAGAGAGCGAGTGAGCAAGCTAACCTTTTTGTATAGAGTGTCTCTTCTTTCCTTAAAACCTAATCGCTTAGGTTTGTGTTGAGAACCTTTGAATGAGAAATGTTAATTTATGAGGCTTGATCTATTATTGAAGTTAGAGTATGTTAAGAGTGAAAGAGCTTGTGAGTTGGTTTGAGTGTTACATTAAATTAGCATTAGGATTATGATCAACTTGCTTTCAATTGACAAGGTGGTGAGAGCACCTTGGTGGGTGTTATATCAACAATTGCACCGTTGGCAGGTGTCATGCAAAAGTGGCATTATTATTGAGCTTAACAACCCTCTAGAGATAATCCAAAACTTGTGTTCATGCATGACTAGACTTGCACTATGTGCTCCTGAACTTTCTTTATTTTATCCATTGTTAGATCAACTTCAACATAGAAAAGTTTAGAATTTTCTCCAAGCAATGGGAGGGGGCGAGAGCCAGGATGAATGAGAATTGTAAGGAAAGCCCACAGGAAAAGAAAATGGCCCAAAAGCCCAATCTTTAGAAGGATAGAATAGAAAATAAAAGGTCGAAGAAGGAACTCGATGACACTGTAGAGAAAAGAAATACTCATGAGCTTACTAGATGATCATCTTAAGCTCATTAGATGATCATTAATGAGCTTAAGATCAGAAGTAACCAAAGGGAGGCAGGTGACAAATTCATACAAGAGATTATAGCAAGGGAGATTGAGTCTATAGATGATCATTAATGAGCTTAAGATCAGAAGTAACCAAAGGGAGGCAGGTGGCAAATTCATACAAGAGATTATAGCAAGGGAGATTGAGTCTATAGTTGTGTGTGGAAAATTGGACAAAGGTGGATTGGTGGAATGCATTGCCTCATTTCACTACTTGTATTTGTCCTTTATAGCTTTGTAATTAGGGTTGATTTGATTCAGTTGTAGATGCTTTTGTGGAAACGGTGAACTGGTTTACGAAAGGAAGGGGACGTCTATTCCTAGAGAAAGGGTATACATACCAATTTACTGCTGGATGATGACATACATATGCATTGCAAGAAATAAGGAGTGAGAAGAAGTGCTGCAGAACCTTGACAAAATCCTTGGAGAGTGTGAATGAGGTTTTTGGGTGATGGAAGCTTTTAATATTGTGAACATTGAACACTGTAAACCTGATCTTTGATCCTGTGCAAAGAGAGATTTCAAAGCCTTGTGGTCACGAGTGGGAGTGCAAGTGAGACACGTTGTTTGTGAAGGATTGTTGAAAGACCTAAACTGAGACCTATGTGGTCACAAGTATGAGTATCAGTACCATTGCAAGTAAGATAAGCCCTCTCTACTAAGACCTATTGTGGTCACAAGTATGAGTATGAGTGCCCTCTACTAAGGCATATTCATGCTAGAGTGTGGTAAGGTGGATTGAGCTTTTTCAAGAGTGCCTATTGTACCCCTTGTATCTGAATAGCCGCTACAAAGGCGTATTCATGCTCGAGTGTGGTTGGGTGGATTGAGCTTTTTCAAAAGTGCCTATTGTACCCCTGGTATCTGAATAATAGTCAACTAGCTATTGGAAGGCAATATATGTTAAAATATAGTATCTCATGTGGAATTAAGTCGTAACATTGTGAGTCGGCCAACCTTCATATGTGGGTATATAAACATACCCATGCACACCATTGTAATCAACTATTCATTGCTAAATCAAGTTCAAGTTGTTCGCCAACCTCTCTCTCGCTCTCTCTCTCTCTCTGCGTCAACTTTTCTCTCTACGTGTGTGTGTATTCCGCTGCACCAACTCTGACATGGTATCAGAGCTGAGGCTCTAGGGTCCTTGGACAAGTGCATAGGGAGTGCGGTTCGTTGCCGACGTCGTGGCTTAAGGTGCTGCAGAGGCGACGGCTCTCTTGGCAGAGGCGGCACAGAGGTCAGAAGTGCTGTCAGTACTACTGTAGGCAAAATCGGCGGCATGCGACTGTTTGCTGACTGGGCAGAAGGCGACATTTGATGGCACAGGCGCACAGGTGATGCACAGGGCTGATACAGGCGTTGCAGGCTGTGCACATGTCAGAAACAGGCGAGGTAGCGCAACCAAGCAATAGACAAAAATTCAGACTGGACTTGGGCCTGTTTCGTGACAGTACCAGCTGTAGTGGTGGCGCAGAGCTAACAGGGCTGAAGTGGTGCTGCTGTCGACAGAGGCGCTGCTGAACAAGGTAGCAAAGTACATAGCCCAAGGCTTGAGGAAACGCACAAGGCGAGCAGACCGGGTCGACTGAGAAGAGGTGGACGGAGTTTTCGAGATGGGACTCCCGTGTTCGAGCAGGGATGACAAACTGAATGGCGACAACTATGCGCATTGGAATTTGATCATGAGGCTGTGGTTTAGCAGAAAAGGCTTATGGGACATTGTTGATGGCTCGGAGGAACGTCCCCGAAGGGATAGCAATCGGTTTACACGTCTTCAGGAGGAGGAGTTTCTCAAATCTCTTGTGGATTGGGATGCTCACAATGCGAAGGCGATGTCGGCGATTGCAGAATCTCTCACCAAGGAAATTTCCCCTGCCATTCAGACTTTAAAGACTGCCAAGGAAATGTGGTCAAAGCTTGCAGGACTGTTTGATCGAGACTCAACAATGCGAGCAGTAACCCTTCTCGGCCAGTTGTTTTCTATCAAGTTTGAAACCGGGACCTCTATGCAGTCACTTCTAATGAAGGCAAAGTGTTACATATCCGTAACACCGCTACGGGCATTACCACAAGAGGGGACGGCCTCTGGCTCACCACCCAGCCATAGAGGAAGAATGAGGATTGCCCCTCATCCCGCAGGCTATATAGTGTGTGGCCTACCGTCCACACTAGCCTGGCCGCCCATGACTCCGCATGGGCGTCCTCTCCCACTGAACCCCGGATATGGCCATCCGGTCTGCCGTCGGTCACACAGGCATTACAACCTACGTGACATTACCCCCCCCTTAAGAAGAGTTTTCGTCCTCGAAAACAAACTGGGGAAACCTTTTGGAAATTGCACTACGGCGTTCCCAGGTTGCTACTCCTCATCCCTATCTGTCCATTTAACAAGTACCTCCTGGTACACTTTATGTCGGGTTTGTCTGTCACTCACGATACTCAAGAATCCTTTCCGGTTCATGTGGTATCTTTGGTGGAGTGATCAATTCCACCAAAATATCTAGAGAAACTACGTTCTCTAACCCGTGAACTGATTTCTTCAGTTTACTAACATGGAAGACAGGATGAACTTGAGAATTCTCCGGTAACTCAAGTTTGTAGGCTACGTCCCCAATCTTCTTAAGGACCTTAAAAGGACCGCAATATCTAGGAGAAAGTTTATCACACTTTCCCGTTTGCATGGTTGCTGACTGCGCAGGAACCTTTAAAAAATACAAAGTCACCTTCTGCAAAGGTCACTTGTCTGCGTCCTTTATCGGCAAATGTTTTAGCGCGATCCTGTGCGCTACGAATGCTCTCGCGTGCAGCTTTGAGCATATCATTCATATCTTCAAGGGAATCCTTGACAGATTGAATCTTCTCCTTTTTTAGGCCTACAGCCATCGGAGATCTCGGCTGGAATCCATACATTACCATGAATGGTGTAAATCCAGTCGCTGAGTTTTTGGAGCTGTTATAGGCAAACTCCAATAAGGGCAAGTACTCTTCCCAATTAGATTGCTTCTTACTGACATAAGAACGCAACATATCCTCGAGTATTTGGTTAACCCTTTCTGTTTGACCATCAGACTCTGGATGATCTACCGTACTCATACTCAGAGTAGTATCCAACTTTTTGAAGATTTCCCTCCAAAAATGACTGTTGAACTTTCTATCTCTATCTGACACTATATCTGCGGCGGGCAGGCCATATAGCTTGTAGAGATGTTCAATAAAGAGTTTTGCCAACTCTGGCGTTTTAACAGTTTTCTTCGTGGCAATAAACTTTGCCATTTTAGTTGTCCACTACTACCCCCACCGAGTCATTCCCTCGACTCGTCTTGGGTAAACCGGTAATGAAATCCATGGAAATGCTTTCCTATTTCCCTTGAGGAATCTCCAGCGGATGGAGTAGTCCTCCAACCTTAAGACGTTCATGTTTATTGACCTGGCATTTATTGCATTTCAGCACATAAGTCTGGACGTTTTTAAACAAACTAGGCCAATAAAACTGTCTTTTTACTAGTGCATAGGTCTTCTGAATCCCAGGATGACCCGCACTTGGACTATTAAAACTATACCCCGAAGACTCGGCTAGCCTCTCCGGACTAACTGTCGCTTCGCTATCCGCCGCACCTACGGCCAGTCTCTCCGGACTAGCATTACGTGTCGACGAGGAAGGTGGGCGCGGCTGTGACAAAGTGCGTACGCGTACAGCGCGCCAGACCTCTGTAAAGACAGGATCATGCTCACACAAGCCATGATTTGGTATTTCAACCAAAACCTTAAGGCAAATTTCATGCCTTGATTTTGCATCATGTCATTAGCACAGAAGCTAATGTACTGGAGAGCACTCTAGTAGCGCAAGTTCTTAGACCATGCTACTAGATATTTGTAGACTACGCTACCATGTTGCTTCACCAACTTTTTAAAACTTCTCCTTGGAAAGCTCTACAGCCATAGGAGAAATAAACTAGAGCCAATCTAATCATGCATCACAAGGATTAGTTCCAAAGCTGAGAGATACTTCTCTCAGAGTAACATCTTTGCACAAGCATATGCTCTAGAATCTTGTTGAGTTTCTAACTACCATCAATCTACGGATGGTTAAACTCCATTCTAACTCAGAGTAAATGTAAGTTTTGAAGATTTCCCTTCAAATATAACAATCAAACTTCCTATCTCTTATGCCATACTATATCTGCGGGGGCAGACCATATAGTATGTGGAGATGTTTGATAAAGATTTTGCACCACTACGGGTGTCTGGAGTTACATCCAATCATTTACAACTCTTTGTTGCTATTACCAGACACATCCTTTCAAGTATTGTCTGGACTCACACAACTATTCTAGTTTATGTGATATTTGAGGATATCCCTCAAGAAAGGTTTTTGTCCTCAAAAACTCTACTCTCAAGCGGACTACGCGCCAGTGTCATAGGTCCAAGAACAAATCTAGACCGTGTTTAATATCATATGTTATATTCTTGAGTCCTTCCAAGAAACTTTTAAACATCTTGCAACGAAGATGTGGTATAGTGTCTACGCACATATGGTGGTACTATTGATAAACTGTAACAGATAAGTGGCTTCACACTTGTAACAAAGTGCTTCATTGTTGCATATTATTACCCTTCATAAGCGGTTACACACTTATGAATTATTTGGGTGGGTTGTACCATCTATCAAGAAAAATTCCAAACTACTAATAACCACATTATCAATCCACAGATAATGACTGAGCTTGGCTGCTGCGAAGCCATAGGTTGCTAGATAATTGATGGTAATTACACAAGCCCAATGTCTCATTATATCGTACATTCAATATAAATGCAAACATCACAGTACTTCGTGATGATGAACTTAGGAATTTCATCCTATCCCTGTTTGGTGTTGGTATGAAGTATAACTATGAGAACATTATTTGCTGCCTCCTCATCATAGCGGCAAAGCTACCTACCCATCACAGGTGGCAATCTCTACCAAGCTATAACCAATGACAAGCAAATAAACGAGTACTCTTGTAAGAACTTCATAACCATATCTCACACCCAACTCATAATCACTACGGATTAAATGCCAGGGCTTGCAAAATTGAATGTTATCTGATAGGTAGAGGGGATCATCAAACTACGGATGACCTCGACAACTCACTAGGACTAGTGATGTGTAACTTTTAAGTTACTCCACTCTCCTTGCTTATTCCATACCATCGAACAAATCGGTCCCTCGATTTGAGCAACGTCAACATATTTATGAGTACCTCGATACTCATGGATTGTGGTTCGGTAATTTAAAATGTTGATCTAGAGTATCTTTCACTCGAGGATCTTAATTTTATTAGCAGCTATGTATTAGTAGTGAGTAACTACGTGCCCACTATCATCACACTAGTAGCTCCATACTAGTCTGTGAGTAACTCCGTACCCAATGGCGTACCTCCCCCGAGTGGGAGTACCATATACAACCATTTATAACAAGATGCTTAAGTCACTTGCTGCTAAGAAGTGACTACACAAATTGACCCCTCCATTGCACATTGCAGTACAATTTATGGTATTACAACACGAATTTTTGGACGTCCTTATCATAGAGGTCAACTTAAAAACTAGTGCATAGGTCTTGTGGAGTCTCGGCTGACCTAACCACACCACTGGTGACTTCCTACAAAAAATGTGGCACCGAAGTCACCACCTATGTACTTTAACTTCGTAAAGTACATGGTCTTCATCTATCATCTATGGAAAGTTGTAAAACATTCCTGCGATGGATTTTTATCACCCTAAAATCATTGTGCACTATTTTAGTGTGAAGAGCTTTTTTCCTGGGTACCATGGTTCACCCCAAGCTCATCTTTTGCTAAATTCTCCGATTTAACAAAAGATATGTCTGCCTCCGAACACTCCGGTTCAGCCCCAGACTTTGAGTTTACTTCTTAACACTCCGGTTAAGTCAAAACTCACCAGATACAGTAGGATTTACCGCTAAGCTCTCCGGCTTAGCCTCCTATCCTAACACAGCCCGAGTTATGTACACTTCATATGTCGGATTCGATACTAACAACAACCAGGCTCATCTGGAGTGAGATACTACTCACTATTGCCATGTAAAACCTTATTAAATCCTAGAAATGCTCCACTCATTTCCCAGGGGTCATACGACTTATAGGGTTTACACGCACATGAACTTTGTAAGCAAAATAGCCTGTCATGCAATATTACAATTGCTTATGTAGGAAAGTAATATATTTCCCAAATTCATATGGTAGCAACTAAAATGTGCTCACAATCGCACACTTATGTTGAACATAGGCAAGACTATACTTGCAAAATGCTATAGGGCGTCCCCCATGCATGAAATTGTCCAACCAAACTAGTCTTACTGCTAACCTCTAGATTTAGATCACTCCGGAACTAAATCACTCTGTTAGCACTAGTACACCATCATGGTCTTGCTACCTAGAGCTTCTCCGAACTCTGTAACTGGGTTTTATCCCAACTTATGGCTATATTTGGTAATTTTCAAAGTTCAAATTTTATCTTGCACACTTTATCTACAGACAAGTGTACATACAGACCTGCCAACAAAGAGTCAAGTTACATGCACAAGCCTTGGTGTCCCATTCCACCAAGACTACAATCGATTCCGTGAGAATTTGATGTCCCATACCATCAAATTACCACCAAACCAATTGATGTGACCTATAAAAAGGCTCTTTCCCCCCTCGAAAGATCACCACAAACTCTCGAGCAGTGGGATGTCGACGCATGGCAATAAAAAGAAGAGAAAACCATGCTTGTAAGTTTAAGAACAGTTCTCTTCGATCAAATTGTATAAGGGTATTGAGCATTACATCTCAAGACTATACCCCTTCAGATTTACCTTCTACAAATCAATCTTAAATCTGCTATTATATCTAGGCGTGTACTAATCACTCAGATTAGTACTCGTAGATAAACCATTGAATTGAGTACTGTTAGCAGCACTCCTAGCCCCTTTATCCCAAGTAATACACACCTTAGGGATTACTTTTACCAGGCAATCAGGTGACTAAATCAAACTAGTCACCACTCTCAAGGCCCAAGTAGTGACACTATTTGTTACTTTTAACAAGGGCCAGCTTGCCTCTATGGGCCAAAGCTCTCTTGTTGCTACAAACAGTAAGCAACTTGTTTGGACACAAGGCATAACCACATCAAGACTACGCTTGTACATGGTTTTCATTTGCCAAAGTTTATCACAATCTTCGAGCATCTGTTAAAAGATTGTGAAGGGTTATGAGCACTACGGCTCAATTAGGCTTACCTTGATTTTTCGTGATAAGCACTTCGTCAAATTGGGCACAACCGACGCCATTGCCGGTTCTCTTAGTCCAAGTAAAACACACCGCGGTTTCAGATTTACACTATAGCCAAACTACGTGACTTTGATGGTCAATATTAAGTGTATGCTCAGCTTAAATTTAGTTTCTCGCGGCACTACGGCCATAGACGTGTTCACTAGGCACAACGGCTAAGAATGGCTCTCTCTCAAAGGACTCGGCACTACGGCCGTGGGATTTGTCTTTTTTAGCACGCGACGCTACGGCCGTGTGCGGTGGGTCTCTTTCGTGGAAAACAGGCGCGACGATTACACGGCACGACGGCCGTGTTCAGTTTGTTTCGTGGGGTGTGTCATTACCACAAGAGGGGACGGCCTCTGGCTCACCACCCAGCCATAGAGGAAGAATGAGGATTGCCCCTCATCCCCCAGGCTATATAGTGTGTGGCCTGCCATCCACACTAGCCTGGCCGCCCATGACTCCGCATGGGCGTCCTCTCCCACTGAACCCCGGATATGGCCATCCGGTCTGCCGTCGGTCACAGGCATTACAGCCTACGTGACACAAAGGTTATCCATGATCAGTTATCGGCTATGAATAGTGCATTAACTAGTACCCAGTTAGCTGCCTTGGTTCTTACGAAGTTGCCTGAGGAGTACGAGATGGTCTCGAGGGCATTACGCTTACAAGTCACGAAGGAAAAGCTGGAATTTGATGATCTCAGCTCTTTTCTCATTGAGGAGGAAGCAGTGCTCATTTCCCAAGGCAAGATTCGGGTTCCGAAGGATGTAGAATCGGCACATGCTGCATCGGAATATAATAAGAAGTCTAGGAGCCGTTGTTATAAGTGCGAAAAGCGAGGGCATTTGGCTCGGGATTGCAAATCCAAAGCTAAAGCTCAAGGCTCGATGAATGACAAAGGCAAAGGCAAAGCTGACGAGGATGACAGTGACAGTGATTCTACTAAGGATGCTACGGCGTCTGCCGGTGTGGCGAGGACTACACTGGCACATGCTCCAGCATTCTAGCTTGGTGGATGGATGCTATCACGTGCTTCAGCCAGAGAGAGGCATGTGAGTGGCAGAGAGGGGCAGTCTGTGCTCCCGTTTTTTGGTGATTTGGACCCGTGTGTCGGAGTTCAAGGCACATGCATCTGGCATGGAACAGCTTGACAAATCTATGGACGTGATGAGTTCGTAGTTCATTGGTAGCAGACTATGGATGGGATGAGTTCCTAATTCATTGTCAGAGAATTTTGGGCGTCATGTGTCGACAGTTCAAGGTTCAGAGGATTTTTGGACGTGATGTGTTCTCAGTTCAACGAATGGGGGATCATGGACGTGGAGTCATCTGCAGTTCATTATTCTATGTGGCAGCTGAAGCTCAAGATGGCATCTTCTTGTGGAGACAAGTTGATTGGTGCATGATCTGAGGTGTACCTAGCAAAGGCCACGCTAGGGTGTCCATAGTTGCATCTGCATCGACTTGGTTTCTTCATCTATGCCCACTATGAGCTACAGAGAGGGTGTTAAAATATAGTATCTCATGTGGAATTAAGTCGTAACATTGTGAGTCGGCCAACCTTCATATGTGGATATATAAACATACCCATGCACACCATTGTAATCAACTATTCATTGCTAAATCAAGTTCAAGTTGTTCGCCAACCTCTCTCTCGCTCTCTCTCTCTCTCTCTCTCTGCGTCAACTTTTCTCTCTACGTGTGTGTGTATTCCGCTGCACCAACTCTGACAATATATTCTTATGTGCTTTTCAAGATATTGCAAGTTTGATGTGAATGAGAAATGAGGCTTCAAAGAGTGTGATTATGCATGTAATAACTTGGCATATTTTGGTTTTTGGTCATACATCCTACAATTTTGCTCTCTATTTTAAAAATAATGCTTAATCAAAATCATCTTATGCATGTTGGTCTTACTCATCACTGCTCTAAAGTTTGCATGGATATTCATGCATATAGTTGGGCATTGTTTGATACCAAACTATGCCAAACTGCATAGTTGCACGTTGGTTTCACTCATCACCGCTGCTCTAAAAATTACATGGATATTCATGCATACAATTTGGCATAGTAGCCAAGTAGATGCAAGAACCACTTATTCAGTTTATAAAATGATGACTAATGAATAATTCTTACTCCTATTTACATAGAGGGTACTCTAAGTTGGATTGTTACAAAAACCATTTGTAACCAAGTATGCATTTATTTTCTCGTATCATGCTATAGACGCCTGCTTAATACCATATAAAGCTTTTGTTAACTTGCTTAAGGCCATATAAAGCTTTTCTTAACTTGCACACTTTACCTTTCGAAGAACAAAACCACCAGGTGAGATACATAAACCTCCTCATGCAAATCATCATTCAAGAAGGCATCTTAGTAATGTACATTCCATCCATGAAGCATTGCTAATGCAATAATACCATGATTGGATTATGAGATGTTGGGGTAAAGATCTCATCATAATCTATGCCCTTCTCCTAAGCATAACCATTTGCAACAAGCCTTCCCTTGTAGTGATCACAACACTACTATTACCTTTATGCTTAAGCTTATAAACCCACTTCATACTAGAGGCCTTTTTACCACAAGGAAAATTTGCCAAATACCAAGCGCCATTTTTGAGGACTAAGTTGTACTCAATCCTACATGGTCTGCATCCAATGGTCATTTTCTTGTGCTTTCTCAAAGGAAACATGTTCCTCTTCATTGCATATATTGGCAATGGGAGCATGATCCACAAAAGAATAAGATGCATGATGATAACCTACATGTGTCTTGCTAGGAAAAGGAGTAGCTAATTTGCTATCTTGCAATGTCTACACCAACCATTTTGGCATATGCTTAGATGCATGTATGGCTACCCTTTCCTCATCCACTACATCCGGTATGGGCTGATTTGTAGCACCTTATTGACCATTAATTTGCTCGCATATGGATGTCTAACATTGTACAAATGTAGGAGTGTATCAAACATGTCTTGTGAGCATACATTTTGCTGTTTTTTGTACTACTCATCAAAATCCACCTTGTGGCCGGATGGTAGAGTCAATTACCCTTTGAGCTGTATCTCACTATATGCATTTTATTCGCCTCATCACACTTAGCTTATTGTGTTTTTTCTCACGCATAAGAGTAAAAGCAAGACAACTAAAAACATGCAAATGAGCTACAGAGGGCTTCTTGCCATTCCAAGTTTCATAAGGGATAATTGGCCTTAGTGTAGCATCTTTGTAGCACACAAGTGGCACACACATAACTACCTCTAGCCAAAAACATGAGGCAAATCTTGGCCTTGAACCATGCAACATCTCTTCCTCTCAGTCACCATTTTGTTAAGGTGTGTAAGGTATTGTGCATTAATGTTTTGCACTGATGTTTTAAGACTCTTTCAATCATATATGCATGAAGAACCTTTATATACTCCCTCCCTCAATTTATATGAAGGGTGCCAACTTTACATGCAGACACATTTTTAGGTATAGAAACGAAGTGTCTAAATCATGTAAAAGCCTCTCACTTTTCCTTTGATGGATACACCCAAGTAGGCCTAGAAGTAGTCATCAAGAAAATTCCCAAAGTAGAGATATTCTCTCGATCGATGGAGGACCACATACATCACTAGGTATGATAGCTCTTATTAATCCATCTTTTAGGAATAATGCTTGTTGCATCTTGCCCAAAATTAACCCCTCAAATACATGTTTGAGAGGGGATTCAAGATGTGGCAATGCTGGCACCATCTCTTACCATAACTCAAGTGACAAAAGTAGGCATACCATAGCTTTGTATCACTTATAGCACGTGTGGCAGTAACAAAACAAGCATTATGTTCTAATTTCTAATACATGTGCCAACAAGAACGTGTGGTAGTAACAAAACAAGCATTATGTGGCAATCTTTCATACATGTCCAACATGTGAAGCCCATGGCCAACATGTAAGGCCCATGAGTTAGAGTACCAAATGCTATAGTATGGTAGAATCTTAATAAACATTATGTGCCAATCTCTCATACTTTTCCAACCTATAAGGTCATATCTACATCACTCTGGTCATAAACTGTACACTTGTCATCAACAAATACAATGGCTTGCCCTAGTAATGGTAGAGATTGACATTAAGTTCTTTCAATGCCTGACATAAAAAAAACTTCTCAGAGTGTAATTGTTGTCCCACTGTTTTTAGCAGTGAGCACCACCTTACTAACTCCTTTCACTGGATATGAGGAGTTGTTTGCACATGTGACTATGTCTCCTTGAGGAGCAGGGAGGAAAATGAACCACACTGAGAAGTAATATACTTGTTATCAAAATACCATACATGCTCATCTATCACATTGACATGTAGAATCATGGATAGAAGGGTAAATTGTAGTGCACAATGAATACCCAATCATGCTGTGCATAGTTTGTTGAAGACTCCTTTTTAGCACTTAGTAATGATGCATCAATGAACAACTATGCCTCACTCTTTCTTCTTCTCCTTCTCTTGTCTTTTTCTACATTCATTAATATAAAAACCTGGCCTCCGATAATAGTTGCATTTTTTCTTCTTCTTGGGCTTATCACCCCCCTTCTTGGCATCCTTGCTAGAAGAATAGCTTGATTCTACCTTTGGCTTATAGGAGCTAGCCTGAGAGAAGGTTTACCTTTACCTTTTTGAGTGGTAGCAAAATATGCTTAATCTCCCACACTTATCCTAGGGTTTACTGGGATTGCTCTTCTTATAAAAGTATTGCAACCAACTCATTGAATGTAAGGGCATTGGGGTCACCCTTCATCATAAGCTAAAGTGTGGATGCAAAACCTTGGTAAGAATTCTGAACTTCCAAGCATGGAAGTTGTTCTTGTCTAGCTTCTCATCACTGACAATCTGATTGAGTCTGTTAGACATGTTTGCCTGTGACATGCCATCTGCTCTTCTCCATAGTTATCATGATCCCTTGCTATACTAGCCCTTGATACATCTCTATCTCTTCCAATATCAACCCTTGGTAAATTGTCTCCTCTAGCATTAATTATATCAACCCTTGCTAAATCCTTGCAAGCCTCATTCACTAGTTGGGTTTCCCTGCACCTACCCTCTAGGTGGTTTTAGCTAAACTAAATTTAGTTATATACATATTTATATATACCTATACATATATTTATAGGTATATTTATCTATGTATATGTATATGTGCGCGCGTGCGCACACACACACACACACACACATACACACACACACACATACTTTTACATATTTATACATACCTATACATATATTTATATGTATATGTATATACGTACATACATACATACATACATACATACATACATACATACATACATATATATACATACATACATACATACATACATACATATACATACATACATACATACATACATACATACATACATACATACATACATACATATATATATATATATATATATATATATATATATATATATATATATACATACATATATATATACATACATATATATGTATATACATATGTATGTATGTATATATATATATATATATGCCTATCAGTTAATCCCCTAAGCTTATTTTTTATAAGATGGAGTTGGAATATATGAAGCACCCTTACTTTATGCTTAGGTCAAATGGGGAAGTCTATAAGTTTATGTATATGCTTGATTAAGGCTAATAGTGGCCATGGACTATTTTTAATTTATGCTTGGCTAAGGGTGAACATTACCCAATTGTATATGATAATTTTTAACATGAATAAAAAATTACTCCCCTTGTAGAATACTTGTGGGGTCTCTTTCATCTTCTCCTTACTCTTTTGCTTGTGTTCTTTTGAATCTTTGTGCATAGATTTGTGGATGGATACATGGATAGGGTTGGTTGTAGAATTTTGCTTCCCCTATCTTCTTGTGATATTGATCCCCAGAGTGTAGGAAAACTTCTTCTTACCTTCATCAAGGTGGTTCAAGCTCTTCCTCCACACCCTTGGCTATGGTTCTCTCTAATGTGACAACAAAGTAAGGATTTGGATGACATGCTAGCACACCCACAACTAGGAAGTTACATTTGTGGCTCTAAGGAACATGTTTTGGATAGAGTGAGGACTTGGATGAGAGGCTAGCACACCCACAACTAGGAAGTTAAATTTTTTGCCTCTATGGAGAAAAGCTCCTAAATGACACTTGTTTTGGCAAGGCTAGGTAAGCTTTTAACTTGAACACATATGGCACCACTTTCGGGGAGTAGCCTCAAGGTTGAGCTCTAAATCTAATCCATTATAATCTATTAGGATCACCAAAATATCACGTCTTATGGATAAGACGGTAAAATTATGTTTTTCTTGTTCATGCATTGCATACATTTGGCTAAAGACTTGCATAAACCCTCTCGTTTAGGAGTAGGAACATTACACCCCCGAGAGACCAAGGTGGTCATGTGCTCTCTGGTTGGCCACATGATTTGAGTGTCACTTGTAGACCTACACGTGAGACACATGAGTCATGTAATGTGAGCTTAGATGTAACTAGATATATCAGCCTACATAGGTGTAACATGAGCTTGGCTATAACACAAATATGACTCTACACAAGTGTACTGTGAGCTTGGTTGTAACCAGATATAAGCCTATTTTTTAACACTCAGCATATGAAAAATAGGCTCACTAGATGTACGTACACCTATTTCATCCAAAAGCATGTGAGCTTATTTTGGTTCATCCAAATCGAGTGAGCCAAGGAAGTTAAAATTGAACGTAATATGACCCTACCCAAATGTAATGTTAACCAAGCTCACCAAATCTACGTGAGCCTACGTCATTGAATTCTTGTGAGTTTATCAAGTCAAAACCACTTGAGCCTAGCTCACTAGACCCACATGAGCCAGCAAAAGCAAGTCACTATTTAACATGACCCGAGCCTCTAACCAAATGTGATAAGAGCTCACCAAACCTGTATGAGCTAAGTTCATCCAAACTCACTTGAGAAAAAAATATTCCAAAATAAAAACAACTAAAAATAAAAGAAAAGTATTTTTTCTCAGCTTATGTAGTGAACACATGACTGATTCTATTTAAACCTACATAACTAGTATAATCTCAAAACCATAGTGATTTTGTAACGTGCTATTTCCTAATAACGTTGTTATCGATATGCTATTATTCTCGCCCGTCTACTTCCAATCACTCAACAAAGTGTATGCTAGACACCAACTCACCTAAGAGAAACTCTTTGATAATGTGAACTCGGTATGGGAAAATTGTTGAAAACAGTAATTATAGAGCATCAAACCATACATCCTCAATCCCACCTAACCTTTGGTGCCATCGAAGGACTAGAAATCAATAGAGTGATTACTTGATAAAAAGGTAAGCTTTCATCGAGTGAAGAATCTTGGGAAGAAATGAGCTAAATAAATGCAGAATTGGATGGAGGAATGAGTGATAACCCCCAGAAATGAGAGGTGCCGTAGTCCTTCAAGCCCCAAATTCACCAACATGCTTAATGAAAAGCTCTTTGAACTTTGTGTCATAAAGAAAAAGGGGTCATTTTATTCATGAAAAATTCACAGGTAATGGGTTTTTTAAACACCCCTTGAATGCACGTGATACATAGGGTTTCTTTGTAGTGCACCCCCCAAGTCTTCACCCCATCGGCGGGGGCAAGGAGCATTCCACTGTGACAAGAGAGTGAGGACGCGATGACGGTTAGAAGAGCTAGTGCGCCCACATAGGGAAGTTTTAATTAGTTGCCTTGTCGAGTAAAGAGGCATAGTACAGGTGTGCTACTATGGCAGCTTGGTTTTAGAAGATACTTGGTGATATGGGTGAGCCCATAGATAGGATAGTTGTCATTTATTGTGACAACATGAGTAGCATACAGTTGGGCCAGTAACCTAATATACCATACTAAGATGAAATACTAAGATGAAGTACATTGAGGTGCATTATCACTTTGTGTGAGGGAGAAGGTTCTAGTAGGTGATGTAAATTTGGTATATGTCAGCACAGAGGATCAGGTGGTTTGGCATCTTCACAAAGGCATTGGACGCATAGAAGCTCCATAAGTTTAGGAGCTTAATTAAAGTGTAGTGTGTGGAGTTAAGCTCAAGGGGGAGTTCGAGATATTGAGCTTAAGTAGTGTTGCGGACATTGATAACCCACCTGGGTGATAGCCTTTGCACTTATGCCATTGGCATGGTTGGTGATATGTCACCTGTGGATGCGACACGTTGTGTGACAACCATATAGTATGGCATAGTTATAGCACGAGCTCATATACTCGGGCTTACACTATGGGCCAACCATTATATGTTATAGTAGGAGAGTATTTCCCCTTATAGTATATACTCTTATCTCTTTAGTTTATGATTGTAGAGAAGAGAAGAAGATAGGAGAAAATTCAGCCATCCATCTCTCTCTTGTGTCTTACTCTCTCTCTCTCTCTCTCTCTCTCTCTCTCTCTCTCTCTTGTGTGTGTGTGTGTGTGTGTGTGCGCGTGTGTTTACTTGCACTGGGAGTCCATAAGGGTATAGAGACAGCATCAGAAATACCCCAAAGAGCCAGCTCAAAGGTAAGGCCCAACAACACATGCTTTGGCAAGGTTAAGGTAAGCTCTTGACTTCACCATATTTAGCATCATTACCTGGGACTAGCCTAGGGCTTAGACCATTCATCTATCTATTCCAAGCTATTGGGATCACCCAATATTGCAAGTGTTGAACACTCTAAAATCACACAGTTTTGAAGTCATTGGATGTCTTCAGGTGTTATGTTTGATTTAGATTTAAAGTTTATTTATATTAGGGCATTCTAGTTGCATCTCTTAGAAGTAAAAAACCCTGGTTTCATTGGTGATTTACATGAATTAGAGCTCTAGGCTTAGATTTCATTGCTTTTAACCAAGGAATAGCTTAGCAATTATGATTAAGAGTGGCTTCCACTCCAAAAACATGAGCATTAAGCTCCAGTAGGGTGAATTAAAGTGGGATAGTCATTTGTGTTCATGCATTTCATAATTTTTCATATTTTTTTCATGCATTGTTTGAATTGGTAGCTTAGAAACATGCAAATCCATCAAAAAACATTTAAAAAAATGTTTAAACACTTGCATAACAACCATTAACTAGGGTTAGGATGATTAATCACCCCATCAAGTTAAAAACAACAAAAAACACAAAAAACCAAGCCAATCTAGCTCTTGGGTTGGGGATATGAGCCCATAGTCCTACGCAAAAAGACGTAAGTCAAACACATGAGTTAACACACGTGAGACCTAGAGATGTGAGCAGTGAGCTCAGAGACGTAAGCGGTAAGTCTGGACACATGAGCCATGAGTCTAGAGAGATGATTCAACAAACGTGAGTCAAGAAAGATGAGTCAACAAACATGAGTTATCCATATGTAGAGTAGGTATATCTAATATTGTACCAACCAATTATCTAAGTCTAGATTGGATATATCTATTAATATTATACCAACCAATTATTACTGCCTTAAAAACTTGTAAGGACATACCTAGAGATGTGAGCCATCAGCTCGAAGACGTGAGAGCTATAAGTTTGGGCACATGAGTTGTGAGTCAACCATACGAGTCAACCATACGAGTCAACCATACGTAAGTGTAGAGTAGGTATATCTAATATGATACCAACCAATTATTATTGCCTTAAAGACTTGTAAGCACATATCTACCCATGTCCTTCAAGGATTTTCTTGTCATAAAATCTGTACCAACTATAATGTACAAGAAAAATTAATGTCCTTTATAATTATTAAGATATTGAAGTATAATTATTGCCCAAAAATTGCACACCAACCCTGTCATCATAAACCTACATAAAAGTCAATGCCCCAAGTAGGTCTATTTCATAAAAATAAAGTACGTGAGCCTAGTTTATATAAAATAAAGTACATGATTTTAGTTCATATAAAAAAGACAAGAGCCTACAAACGTGAGCTTGTAGTGTGAGAATATAGACGTCAGCTTAGAGATGTGAACCACGAGATGTGAGCATACGAACGTGACCTTGAACACACACGTGAACCTACAGACGTGAGCCTGGACATGTGAGTTTAGAGACATGAGCACACCACAAAAAAAAAGTTTTTAAAAAAACTTAAATTTTTTAAATATTTTTTTTTGGTTATGATTTTTTAGGTAGCTTGAGCAGAACATACATGTCTAAAATCACTTTGAGATCTGCTTTAGGAAGAGTTAAAGACTCCTTTTACACTAGAGTGAAACCCTTGATGCAAACCATAGGGATTAATTATTGGAAACGACAATACAATGAACTATAGTGCATCAAACCACACTTTCTCAAACCCCACCAACCTCTGGTCCTAGTAAATGACTAGCACTTAGCAAAGTACTCCCCTTCGGATCCACTCAGCAAAGTGCTCCCCTTCGGATCCACTCAGCAAAGTGCTCCCCTTTTAAGAAGACTAGACTCCTTTAGATCCACTCAGCAAAGTGCTCCCCTTTTATGATCCTGTCTTTGGGTGAATCTCTAGTGAGAGTAGGACCAAGACTAGGATCATCAAGGTTTGCCCTAACCAAGAGTACTAAACACACTTCTTCAAACTATTGGCATTGATCTCGAATTGGGAATGGCTCCAGATGGTGGCCTTGGCCATGCAACCCCATTAGATTTCTTTGTATCTCTTTTGCAACACCATAAGGGTCATACAACCCATAACCCAATCCACAAGGAATTCCACAAACCAATTTGTAGGTGGAAGTCGGAAGACCACCTCTCAAAGGAGCCCATTTTGGACACATTCACTTGGAACAAAGCTTGGAACAAAGTTCTAGTTTGGACAATGAATAAAGAATGTAGGGAAATGTAAAAAACACATCCTCAGTACCAGTTCCAACCCTGATGTTTTCCACTAGAGTCCTCACGTGCCACAACCTCGTAACCAACGTAGGTAGGAAGATGTAGGATTAATATGAGTGGATACCAACCTCAAAGCTAGTAGGCCAACATAGGTAGGAAGATGTAGGATTAATATGAGTGGATACCATAACTCCATAGGGGTTGAAACTCCAAACCTAGATATAAATGATTGTGTAACCGTCCCTTACGTTCCATCACCACACACATGCATATCCAGATGACATGTTTAGGATGGCACATGAAGTAGAAAGGGGTGTTGCCATGTACATATGGCACTAAGAACCATGGAATTGAGTAGGACTAACTAATCCACATCTCAAAGTTGATGGAAATGGTGATCCCATCAATTACTTAGAAAAGTATAAACAAGTCAGCAAAGCTATGGGGAATCCCACCAAGGTCTTTTCATTTTGACTTTTCCCTTAAAGATGGCAAAGTAGGCCAACCATTTAGATCTTTAAATCCACATGAAAAAGGCCACTTACAAGGCCTTTAGATATACCTTCATAGTTAGGATTCTCACAAGGCAGCCAAAACATTGAGCGATCAAAATTGAACATGACCTAAAACTGAGCAATAGAAACTAAGTTCTGCCACTTGGTAGGTGTTGGCAATGTCAGACTTTTGAATTGTGTTTTTCCCTCAATCCTTACACCACCATAAATGCTAGGATTTTTGCTAACTTCTTTGTTGTGTAAGAGAGAGGTTACAAAGAGAGGAGAAAGAGAGATAACTACATGAGAGAGAGAGAGAGAGAGAGAGAGAGAGAGAGAGAGAGAGAGAGAGAGAGAGAGAGAGAGAGAGAGAGAGAGCATTGCGCGTGCACACACACACACACACACACACACACACACACACACACACACACACACATCCTTGAATAATAACATGAACAACAATCTCCTAAATAGAGAATGATCACATTTTTACAAAAAAAAGAGATAGATTATATTTTATATATTTGAACCACTAAAATCAATGACTGAGTCACATCTTTATCTTGCATTAGATAACCACCGAGAACCTTCATATCTACCTTGGGTACTTTTACTCCCACCTTCTTTAGCTATACACTATGCTAATAACCTTATTTTCCAAGAGATCCATCAACTGCGGATTAGCCAATTTTGTGTGCTTGGGGCCATGTTCACCCATAGTGTGTCTTCCATAGTGTGACTTCATGGTTGTAACTCAATGAGCTCTAAGGCAAGGGATCTGAGAAGATAATGCATATATGGCCTTTTCTCATTTGCAGCACATAATGCTTATTTTTTGGGTCAAATCAGAAGTAAAGCTTGTAGTATTAGTTTTGGTTCAAGCATCCTTTCATAATCATCTTTTGAAAGTGCATGGATTACCTCTTTGCCTTGTCTTGTTGCTCTCTATGCTGCCTTCTTCAAGCATGGTTGTGGTTGCCTGGACTTCTTAAAAGTCTTATAGATCCTCTATAGTTGGCTGAGATGGCATTATTTCCTGAGGGTCAAGAGTGTTAGTAGGGGAAAGTTTATGAGGAGGAGAGAAAGAATGGTGATATGGTTTTGACATTGTGGGCCTCATTAGTTTCAACGTACATAAGATGTCACCTTGGAAGCAAGGGGGCAGTGCACTAAATATGTTCATTTTTCCCCTTTTTAATGCTTCTTCATCTGCATGGTCTAGAGGTTATGGGTTCTTGGAGGGATAAAAAAACATGCACACCTCTGACTCAGTATCCTTAAATACTAGATCTAGGTACTTAATATGCTATATATAAAAGTCATACACTAGGGTAGTCAATAATATTTCAAGTTGTTCTTATATCTTACGATATAAGACTAAAATCCCTAGAGGATAATATAGTGAATTGTTATGTAATGTCAAATGAAGATGTGTATCATGTGCTTCACCCTTTTGTAATGACCACTCAAAGATTTGTTGAAGCTTCTCAAGGGAGGTTGGTGTTGATGGAATGTCTACTGACATGTGTAGATATCTGCCCTTTCCTCCCTGCCATTGAAGATGGTAGAGTTTTGTAGCACTCTACACCATGACCAGAAGTTTACTATGGGGTGTAGAGGGTATGCATATATAGAGGTAGTATCTTTAAGCTCTATGTCAGCATGAAAAGATAGTGTCTACGTTTTAGTTACTCCACAATTTGTGCTAAATTGAATAAGTGAGAGTGTTAGTGTAGAAAAGAACCAAGAAAGGTCTCAAGGAATCCCTGATAGACTAGCCATGGCAAATCATCCAAGGTGGAGGCTCTATGATAAGTTGGTCCATCTGTTCATCCTCTTCTACTTGGGCTTCTTGTTTGGTGTTGCTTGTAAGACATTGTGCTCTAAATTTTCTACAAAAATTTCTACTTGATCATCATGTTCCTACCAAAGCTTTGAGATCACACCCTCTTGTACTTTGCCTTACTTGTAGTAGAGTAAGTCCTTGCACTTTTGACTCACTTGTTATGTGTGCTTGACTAGATTGTATTGACCTTAGTGGCATCAACAAGAGAGTACCTTGGATGTGTTGTCCCTATGCTGTATTCTAAGCACTACTTTGTATTGACCTTAAGTGGCATACACCGTGGATGTTTTATCCCTAGATTGTCTTCCAAGCACTACTCACGTGTTATGTGTGCTTGACTAGATTGTCTTCCAAGCACTACTCACGTGTTATGTGTGCTTGACTAGATTGTCTTCCAAGCACTACTCACTTGTTATGTGTGCTTGACTAGATTGTTTTGACCTTAAGTGGCATATACCTTAGATGTTTTGTCCCTACACCATCTTCCAAACACTACTTTGTTGGTGGTTTTCAACATAGATAATTTCTATGATTTTGGGGCTTTTGCCTTATCCTTGACTTTTTTAAGTTTTGCATTCAATGTGTGCGAAGAGCTTCCACATGGGTTG
Organism: Cibotium barometz; assembly: GCF_041138505.1. Classification (NCBI taxonomy): domain Eukaryota; kingdom Viridiplantae; phylum Streptophyta; class Polypodiopsida; order Cyatheales; family Cibotiaceae; genus Cibotium; species Cibotium barometz. The sequence continues at coordinate 26,207,334 of NC_141093.1, forward strand.
TGTTGAGGATTTCTCTTTTTTGTTCAATTTTGTATGTGTGAACCTAGAGCATTATTAGCTCATTTATGCAGCTTTCTAACCTATTTTTAATGGCTTTTGTAGTATCCTGCTCAGCCTACATGGCATCAAGTTTGGCTGTTTCTTCCTTGAAATGCATGTCATAAAGTAATTGTGCATCTTGCAACCTCATTACTTACAACCTCATTGTCTTCCTATAGACTTCCTCTTGCAAATCATGCCTTTGCTACTTTTTAAGCATCTAGATCCTTTTGTATGGTAGCTAACTTAGTGCAAAGGGCGATGCATTGTCATCCTCAAGTTCTTTTACATTTGCCTCTACTTGGCCTTTTACTTCCATCGTTGATTTTTTGGAGGGTTCTTTGAAGATCCTTTTCCTTTGCTATAATTGTGTCTTTGTCAAATTTGTTTTCATCCAAAATTTTGCCAAATTCCTCCAGTTAGAATTTAATGGAATTTTGGAGCTTCTTCATGTTGTATTTGACTATCTTGGAAATATTTCATCCGAAATTCTGCCAAATTCCTCTTGTTAGATTTCAATGGAATTTTGGAGCTTCTTTAGCTTGTATTTGACTATCTTGGAAATATTGCTCCATGGATTAAAACCTAGTTGTGATGATGCAATGTTTGATGGTACCCTCCCTCATGTGTGTTAGAACAACTTCAGCGACATGCATGGGTAGCTTGCCAACATGATGGATTAGTACTAAGTGTGGTAGACTTAACCCTTTATATCCCATTTCAAACCTTCTCTTTTTGGCCACTTCTTCAATCTCAGACTCTTCTTCAACCTCTTGGTTATGCTTTCTAGATGTGGTTATTATTACCACTATTTCAGTTGTGGTGGTTGCATGTGGCAATAGGTGGGATTCAGTGCGCCTATGGGTTGCTTTTGTATATATTTTAGCATAATAGTTTTTGCATACATCTTGAGAGATTGATGCAATAATTGACAAACTAGTTATATCTTCTGTGGTTGGTAGCACTAGGTATTAGCTCTTGTTCTTGAACTACCTTGAATGTCTTGCATCTCCTTGTACATCTATTATGCATAGGCATAGCCTAAAAGGGGCATATACACATTCCATATACCATTATTGGCCTTAAAAGCTATGTAAGTGATAATGGACAAACACCTAGGGAGTCACGCCTTCCTTTCCTTCCAAGTCTAGATTTTTGTAGGCTCCTCACTACAAGGAAGCCCAAGCCTATGGAAGGACTTAAAGGATTGGATGGATGGAGGGTTAAAAGCGAGTATGAAAGAATAACCAATTCAAGTCTCCTTAGATGAGTTGGATAATGATGAACCCGCTATAAGGAAGAGGCAGTTCACCAAGCCTTTTTGAAAGTATCAGTGAATAAACTAGGCCACTACTTTGAGAGTGATGACATGAATGCCGTCCTCCCTGTAAAATATAAGGACATGAATACTTTGAGAGTGATGACATGAATGCCGTACTCCCTATAAAATGAGGACAATAGTGATAGGAGAAGTGGGGGCATCCATCACTTGAGCCTAATAATCAAGCTCGTTGTGGGGCTATTGCCAAATCTGAGAATCAAGACTTTCGGTCCAAACTCTTTTATAGTGATGAACTTCAACAGCCCAATTCCTATGATTGCAACCTTGACAAAGACCCTTTATGAGAGAGACCCAAATGGACCATGATTGTTTGGGCACATAACACATTAACATTCAAAAAAGGAATGAAACCCTTAAAGTAAACTTATGAATATGGGAACTCATCCTATGTGGTGGACCTTTTACTGAAGGCTCAATAACCACCAAATAACACCATAAAGCTAAACATGTGCCAAACTTGTCATAAAATGCTGGATGAGGAATGTGAGAGCTCAAAGTTTACCTCACTTCTAAAGCTGAAAGAATCTAAAAATTGGATGCACATTCTTGGAACTATGGACATCTAAAAATTGGATGCACATTCTTGGAACTATGGACATCCTCCCAACAAGAACATGAACAAGATATGCCATAATAGATGGCAAGGAAATTGCTTCGATTTATATGTTGAGCGCTACATGAATGCAACGTGTGCTAGAATTTGAAGGGCACCATGGGGTGGTAGCTTGGGGTAGAATAAAAAAGAGAAGACCTCTACCTCTTCCAAGGAGGAAATGAAGACCATTGGCTTCGATACGTCGAGGCCATAGACTCCCATTGGATTTGATACGTCGAGGTCATAGAGTAGAAAAAAGAGTTGAGGAAAGCAGTTCAGATGTAGTAAAGAAGAAAGAAAAAATAGAAGAAAGTAGAGGGATGTCGAAGTGTTCCAAAATCTTCCTGACCACCACCACCATTATCCAACCCAAGGATCTACACTTGCATCAACTATGCTAACAGGTAATAAATTAATTGATTAAAAATTCAAATAACCATACAAAAATCATAATATCAAGACGATGCAACCAATACTCTCACGCATGTACGAGGCCACTTGCGTATGCATAAAGTAAGCTACGATCACTCAGATTTAGAAAGGCATCCCAATCTAAACCAATCTAGGAGAATTCATAAATAATGAAAAATGTGAGAGTATAAAATTCCATGAATTAACTCCTCAGAGTGACAAGCAACTATCCTCAGTAGTAGTTATCCCTCACAAAATCATAAATAATCATCATGGGCTGAAAAGATGCAGGGGGGAAGAGAGCTTGAGCTCTTGCAAGCACACGCACACACTCACAAAACCCTAATAGAGAACACACAAGGTGTTATCCTCATTATTTCTGCTTGAGGATGCATAGTTGTTTTGCTGCACTTTCCCATTTTGTATGTCAGCCTGCTTCTTATAACATTCTGCCTGCACATGGCCAGGCTTACCACAATAATAGCATTCACGTGCATCATTATACTGCCTTTGCCAATTTCCACGGCCTCTTTGACTCCCCCTGCCTCTGAATTTGCCTCTTCCACTTGCGTGTTGTTGTTGTTGTTGTGTATTCTGGGACTGTTGTTGTTGCTACTGTTGGCCATAATTCTGATTACCTATTCGGCCACCTCCTTGATCGTGTCCACGGCCTCCTCTACCTCGTCCTCTTCCTGAACTTGTGTAGAAGGCCTGTTGCTCTGAACTGTTTTTGCTTTGTGAAGACTGTTGGTCTTCACCCAAGCTCTTCTCTTCTATAATCAACATAGACACCAAATCTGTAAAGTTGGGAATGTTTTCCCGAGTCTGAATAGACGTCTTGAACGCCTTGTATTGTGGCCCGAGACCACATAGATAGACTTCCACCTTATCATCATCATCTACTGACACACCAATAGATGCAAGGGATTCCACAATACCCTTTATCTTTAACGCATAGTCATTCACAGACATGCTCTTTTTTTCCACAGTATGAAGTTCATTCTTTAACTGTATCTTACGTGCCTTGGTATTTGTTTCATAAAGCTTTACCAAGGTGTCCCACGCCTCCTTGGGGGACTTGGCATCCTGAATGTGCCCAATCATGGTGTCCTGTATACTAATGGAGAGCCAATACATAACTTTCCTGGCTCCTCGGTTCCAGTCTTTAAACTCTTTCACATCTGCACAGCAGTCGGTCCGGTACCTCTGGTGCCTCTTCATGCTCACCTTCTATGTAGTCCCAATAGCCCTTTCCCATCAGGAAATTCGTCAACCTGAACCTCCAAGCATGGAAGTTATTCTTATCAAGCTTCTTAGCCACAATCTGGGTTATGCCATCATTTGACATCTTGCCAGATACACAAATTTACCAGAAACAGCACTCTGGTTTTTCCTGCACAAACTGCTGTCTTTTCTGTAGCGGTACTGTAGTACTCTCAAATGTCACAACCAGTGACTTCAATGTGCATACATACACCCAATGGCAACTGTTGACCTCTTTGCGCAGCACCCACAGTGTCTGCACAGTCAATCTGTCTTCCTGCAGTTCTTAAAACAGAGTTCTGCAGAGAATCGATGACTTACTCTCGCAGTGCTCGAAATCGCCTGCTTTCTGAAAAGCGGAGTTCCAAACGCGCCCGAAACGCTATTTCGGCCCAAAAAAAGTAGTCCGATAGGACAGTATAGCTGCCCTATAGCTTTACTCCCGCGAAGAAAGCTCCTCAATCAGAGATCGTTTGCCGGTGCCTCCCGTAGAGCTCCTGACAAGTGTGTAGTCACCAACACAAATAGGGAAGAGTAGTTGGAGCTCTTACCCTCGTACCGCTGTGGTTCTCTTGCTTGCAGCTCAGTCCTTAGCATGAACCAAGCTCTAATACCATGAAAAGATGCAGGGGGGAAGAGAGCTTGAGCTCTTGCAAGCACACACACACACTCACAAAACCCTAATAGAGAACACACAAGGTGAGAGGCTGAAAATCTTCTTCTTCTTCACTCAACACTCAACACACCATATACAAGATAAGAGTACACATAATATGAAAGGTACTCAACCAATACATACATGGGTTCTCTATAGTGTGAACCCAACTAAATGAGCTGGCGCTATAACTATGCCAGTCTCTAGAATGGCTGTCACACAGCCTGTCATCCCACTGGCCGCATATCACCCAAGATCTCACCAACCATGCCAGTGGTGTAAGTGTGGGGCCTATCCCCCAGGCGGGTCATCAGTGTCCACCGCCTCACTAGACGAGCTCGATATCTCAACATGGGCTAGTATGAATATAAGATACAATTAAGGATTGGTAGGCAGCGAAGGTATGGTCAAGGATGTAATCAAGGATGGATAGGTAGCGAGGGTATGATCAAGTAGCCATTGAGATTCTTTGATGGGGTGGTGGACTTTGACTTGACTAAATATCTGTGATAAATATTACCTTTTTTTATTGTTATTTGAATTTGTAGCAAAAAGGGTTAATCGTATAAGAATATATCTAAGAAGAGAATATCTATTTACTATGAATTACTTTCATGCTAGAATTATGTGCCACAAAATGAAATTGTTATTTAATAATCATCTAAAAACATGTGTTTACGGGCACTATGGTGGGATCGTCTTGGATTTTGTATCCTCGAATAATTTTGTGTTGTTGCATGATGAGTTGGAAAATGCGAGTGTTGATAATAGGGATCATGATATAACATGCTTCATGATCGTGTGTCTATATCTTTGACAATTCATCTTCATTGAAGATGCATACCAATGCCTCAAATAAGTTGTAATTATGTTTGGATTGATGTGTAAGCAAGTCAGAGACATTTTGCCATAAGTTGTAGGAGTGTGGGTGGTTGAAAAGGATTATGAGAAAATGGGCGAGTCATTCTGATGCATACAAGATATTCTTTTGATAAGGATTATGAGGACATGGGCAAGTCATTTTGATGCATATAAGATATTCTTCTGATGAGGGTTATGAGGACATGGACGAGTCATTCTGATGTATACAAGATATTCTTCTCTTGAATTCTTTGTCTTTTGGTTCTTCACCACCATCAAACTTTGCAATCAATCTTGGCTTTGATAACACTTTTGGGGAGGGTGAGAAGAACCCACCACTAAAATAATTGCAAAGTATTAATCACAAAACATAGAATAGGAACTACACACAACACATAATTTGATCCAATTTTCCCCCACACAAGAGTGAACCCATGCTTTCTCTTGGTGTATTTAAATCATATTGCATAAAATAACTTGTAGGGCTCAAAATAGTGTCCACTTTTTCTGCACACATACACTCGATTATAACTTTTTTGATTTTTTTTTTGGTGGACACAACTCCTCTTAAAAAGAGGGGTGAGGCTTGGTAGTTGAAGGACGGGTATAGTTGCGAGGGCCACCTTGATTTTGTCGAAGCTTTGTTAATGCTCCTTAGTCCCAACTGCTTTTGCATTCTTTCTAAGTAGCATAGTTAAAGGTGTGGTTATCTTGCATAATCTTAAATAAAGATATGGTACCACCTTGTGATATTGAGAAACCCTTGAATTTCCTTGATGTTGGACGGTTGAGGCCATTTCACTATATCTTGTATCAACTTCTTCAAAAATAGGACGTGCAAGCCAATCTATACCTTTAAAAATAGCTTGCTTTATGGACGTGCAAGCCAATATATATAAAAATAGGTGTAAACCTTGAAACTTATAAATGTGTACATCTCTTGTAAAATCAAATATGCACAACATATAGTTCACATGCTTGAGGTCCCGTTGATGCAGCAGCTCTACCTAGACAAGCCCTTAAAGTAACATCTCAATTCACACCACATTTAAAACTTCTACAATTTTTATTAATGGAAAAAAAAATCATATTGAGATTCAACTTCTGTACTTATTCTATCACATTTTATATGTGGTTAGTATGTGAGACCATATATGCAATAAAGGCACAACTCAATCTAGGCAAAACATGCACACACACACACACACACACACACACACACACACACACACACACACACACACACACACACACACACACACACACACACACACACATGCACGCATGCATGCACACATGCACTATGGCTAGGTTCATAAGAGAAAATACACAAATATTTTAAAACTCTCATAAACATGTATTATATTTTATTCTTATTCACCATATTATAAGAAGCTAGATTGGTGCTCCATGATTATCGTCTTGTTAGATATTTGGTTGTACCACATTGTGAGGCCATGTACTTATGACATGGGCACTTTTGTCCCACTGGGTTTTTTCCCATGGGCACTTTTGTCCCACTGGGTTTTTTTAAATGTTTTCTCTACACTGTGTTTGTTCAAGCTTTCCATAGCTTGTGTTTAAGCTTTCCACAGCTTATTTTACTTATTTTTTATCAGGTGGTTGCAACTCTTTGTTACTCTAAGTTGAGGTGTTGCTTGAAGCTTTCCATTAAAGCTTCCATTGAAGCTTTCTTTCGCTGTGAATAGTGAAGGAGGCTTCCTCTTCTTGAGCTAACTCTTGTACTTCTAATAGCATCTCTATTGTAGTCGTTTCTAATTAGTGATTCAACTCCTTACCAAAGCAATCTACAATTATAGTTAGCTTCTTTTTTCATAAGTGGATCGTTTCACTCAGTGGGATCATTTCAGTAGCGCAGAGTGCAATTGCCAAAATGGTCCGAATCCACTTTTCATTGCTTTACCAGCAACAGAGCTGATAACATGTGGCAGATAGAATTGCCCATTTTTGCGATCAATTTTATCTCGGCTCATTTTCAAGTGTAATCACCTAATTATGTGATCATTTTCAAGTTTATAATCGGCCAATCCAACTAGTCAAATTGGTTGATTCTAGTTTTCAATTGATTCTACTTTTCGCTTTTTTAGTGATTCCAAAAGTCAAATTGTACAACGATTCTACTTTAACTATCTTACCTTGGTGATCCTACTCTCGACGATCCCTTAGTGATCCAAATTTGACAATTCCAATTCTGTGATCATTTGATCCTACTTTTTTAGATTGTTTGATTCTAGCTTTTGGGATCATCCAATTAGATTGACTGATTCAACTTTTCGGATCAACCAATTCTACTTTTTTGTATCGTCCGATTCTACCTTTTGGGATCATGTGATTGGATTGATTGATTCACCTTTTTGGATCAACCGATTCTACTTTCTTGAATCATCTAACCAACTCTACTTTTAAGGATCATTCATTTTCACTTTCAAGGATCAACCGATTCTACTTTTTTGTATCGTCCGATTCTACCTTTTGGGATCATGTGATTGGATTGATTGATTCACCTTTTTGGATCAACCGATTCTACTTTCTTGAATCATCTAACCAACTCTACTTTTAAGGATCATTCATTTTCACTTTCAAGGATCATCCCAATTCTAATGTTGTTAATTTTCAACAATTTATAAATTGTTCATCAGTACTACCAGGTGATTTCAATTCAATCTTACTTTTTTCATCTTCCCTTCTCAAATTCACTAGTAGTTAGGTATGGCCAACAACTCTATAAATGATTTGTTTCATACTCTTTCTAAATAGGATAAATTAGATGGGTCAAATTACTCGTTATGGAGTTTTATAATAAAAAATATCCTTGTTGTAAAGGGCTTATAGGGTCATGTCAGTGGAGGTGATAAGACTCACCCTGGCAATTGCACTAAGGGGCTCACGTATAATAGATCCAACATCGAGTTCCTCAAACTACTGTTAACCAAAGAAGATAGGATTCACACGATGCTTAAGCTTTGGCATTGATTGCCTTGTTAGTTAAAAGGTCTATTATTCTACATATTCACACTTATAAAACATCTATGTTTTCTTATAACACTTTAGAAATTGTGTATCAGACTAAAAAATGATGTGATTGCCTATATGAGAAGACAACTTGGTAATGAAAATATGTAAGAAATGGGTTACAAACAAATATTTAATAAAATTACAAGAATTGAAAGAGAAACTTCTCAATATTGATGGTCATTCCTAAAAAGGATATGATTAACATCACCCTTACCTTGCTAAATCTTATCTGGGTTTCAATACTTTCCTTCGGCTTTCTTTGAGAGGTAATGCATCCCCTCTTACTATTAGGAGCTTGTTATCTTATTGCTGCAGAAGGAACGATCCAAAAAGAATGTCTACAGGAGTTCTAGCGTTGATAAGCTCTAAAATTAAGGATAGGGGCAAGAAATTTCAGCGAAAGACCAATTTAAACAAAACTTCTAAGGTTAAGGGTGATTTCAAGCAGTCAAAGAAGGTGACATGCTAGTATTGTAAGAAGCCCAGCCATGTAATTAAAAATCGCTTTAAACTTCAAAATAAGGAAAAGAAGAAAAAGGAATCCAACAATTCTACCTCTGACACAATCAGAGTTCAAAGAAAGAGGACTCTGCTAATGTCATTTTCTATCAAGACTTCTCACTAATTGCTATTTGTAGTTATAATCATGAATAGGATGCATGTCTTAGTGTAACCATCTTTGATAGTTGGTTTCTTAACAACAGTGTTTCTAAACACATAACTTCTCAGAGAAGTTTGGTTAAAACATATGGAGATTATATGTGCCTCTTACCCCATCAAAGATATTGGTGAGATCTTCAAAATATACTTTTTATTCCAGAATTCACAAAAATATGCTTTTTGTGGCCACTCTAGCAAAATGGGGATCTTAATAAATTTGTAGATGATAAATACATTATTCGTGATAGAGAACATGATAAATGAATTGTTCTTATTGGATATTTAACAACCAATGGTTTGTATAAATTAGACATGTATGATAAGTATGATGTTGCTTGTCTAAAATGAAAGATGCCCAGTTGTGGCATGCTAGGTTTGGCCACACTTCTATTGGTGGTTTGATGCTTTTACAAAAAAATGGGATGTTAGAGGAAATTCCTCAACTTGATCCACTACCTAGATATATTTATAAAAGATGGATCCTTGGCAAACTTTCTCACCAAACTTTCCCAAAGAATGTAGATAAAGCTGATCACAATGCAACTCATATACCATGATGTGTGTGGTCCAATGAGGACTACTTTGTTACATTTATTGATGACTACAATAAGTCCAACTAGTCTTATCCTATGAAAGAAAAATCAGAGGTATTTTCTCATTTTCAACACTTTGTTTCTATTTTCAATACTTTTAACACTTCGTTTGTAGAGGTATTTTCTCATTTTTAACACTTTGTTGCTATGGTGGAAAATGAAACTGGTTTAAAAGTTCAAACTCTTTGTTTAAACAAGGGAGGGAATATATGCCTAATTTATTCAAAGATTTTTTTGACACAAAAAGGCATTAAGCATCAGTGTATAGCTCCTTATATGCCATAGCAAAATGGTGTAGCTGAGAGACCAAATAGGACTCTCATGTGGAGATGGTTAAATGTATGGTTAAAGGTCAACAGCTTCCACACAAGTTATTAATCCTAACATACTACCTTACACACAAGAGAGAGAGAGAGAGAGAGAAAATAAGAGAAAATAAGAGAAACAACATGCAAGGGTGGTGCACTTAGCCAACCCTAATGAGGGTTAACTCCTCGATATGTGAAGCTGCTAGGGGCTCACTCCACCTCTACTTGTGTCACCCAAGTAGAGATTTAATATCTAGGTAGAGAGCAAGAAGGAGGGAGCTATGGAAAGCTCAACCTTCACTTTATGCCACATGCATGCAAGAGGGAGAAGCTAGAGCATCACCATCCCTACAAGCACACACTAACAATCAAGCATGCAAGCACAATAAGCAAGCATATAAACACAATCTCATGAGAGAGAGAGAGAGAGAGAGAGAGAGAGAGACAGAGAGAGAGACAGAGAGAGGCAAATCTCAAATGAGACTAATGGGATTGTCTCTTTTCATATTTCATCAAATGTCTTATATACAAGAGCTCATAGTTTACAATGGCCGGCCACCCATTTACAATTGGGGGCCCAAAACTAGTCTTCCTAGCTCTATGTACGCGTAAGCTCTGTCATCCAATGTCTCTTTTACATTAAGCGCTTTGCACGGTTACAAAAGATGATTATAATGAGCGTAGCCGTGTTTGAAAAGTAATGATAACTAGAGTGGTTAACACAAGTTTTGGATGAAAGCGATTCCTTGTGTGCTACCTATGTGATGAATAGGTGCCCCACTAAACATTTGAAGGCTATCTATCACTCCTTATGAAGCTTGGTTCAATCAAAAACTTTAGATTGAACACATGCATTTTTTTGGTTGTTTGGGAAAATGCACATGTGCCAACACAAAGTAGAACTAAGCTTAATGACAAGGTATTGATTACAATGTTGAAAGCAAATGTTATCATCTCTACAATCTTGTCACTTCTAAGAAGGCCATTGTAAGTAGGGATATTATTTTTTGCAGAGGATTCTATCTATCAAATGATGGAATTCAATAAACATACATATGTTAATTCTCTAAACATATTTGATGGGTTATTACTTATGCTAGTATCTATTGATTCTCATCAGATTTTGTCTACTGATCCTTGTTTGTTTGCAAGGGGGAATGCTCAAAAGTTGATGTAGCAACTTTAGATCACATGGATGGTGGAGTAAATGCTAAAGATCACAATCAATGAATCTATGATTATGCCTAGATGGGTTAGAAGCACCTCTTTGTAGGATAGCAAATTATTTGCTCCTTTCTAGAGTAGAACTAGATTCGGTGCTCAAACCAATTCTTTAAAAGATATTATCGAGTTTGCATTTCTTAGTTCTCTACATTATATAGAAGAACCTCAGTCTTTTGAGGTGATGAAGAGGCTTAAGAAGATCCAAATTAGGTAAAATCCATGCAAGATGAAATTCATGTCATTCAAAGAAATGGTACTTGTATATCTGTCATAATTTTACAAGCCTAAAGCTATTGGTAATAAGTGGATTTTCAAAAATGATAGAAAGGCAAATGGATTTGTTGATAGATTCAAGGCCAGACTTGTGGCAAAAGGTTATGCTCCAGTACAAAAATAGAATTGATTATGATGAAACTTTTGCTCCCATTTCCCATATGACTACTATTTGATTTGTTATTGCTTAGGCACAACCCATCATGGAGGAAAAGTGTACCAATTGGATATCAAAATACCATCCTTGAATGGTGACTTGTAGGACAAAGTTTATGTGAGTCAACTAGTTGGATTTTCCCAACTTGGTCAAGAACAGAAGGTATATAAGCTTTATACAGTCCTGAAACAAGCTCCCAAAGCTTGGTACCAAAAGATCCATGCCTATTTGACTAGACAAGGATTTCAAAATAGTCCTACAAAAAACACTTTATATGTGGAAATAGACAAGCAGGATTTACTTATTACGATTCTCTATGTAGGTCTATGTAGATGGCATGCTAGTGAGACATGCACTAATGAGGATTCCATTACAGCTTTCAAGGTTAACCATCATCTTGATGTTACTCCTGGTTTAAAGATCAAGGTGAGGCTACATGTGGCTAGATGGTTAAGTAACAACTTAGACAGGCTTTGCATGTTTCCAAGTAGGCTGCATGTAAGTGTAAGATGATATACCATACTAGATTGCACTAAGGGTAGGAGTGAAATCTTCCTAAGTCACACATGTCCTTTGGTTATGGGGCCTAAACGTGTGCCTAGATGACATATGCAGTGAAACAAATGGACCTAGCATCATCCATGAGTACTATATATAGATGGTTTTAACTTCCAACGTAGTTACATAAGTCAACCTAACATCTAGAGTTACTATACATAGATGGGTTTAACAACTTAGAATGTAGTGGTTTTAACTTCCAACGTAGTTACATAAGTCAACCTAACATCTAGAGTTACTATACATAGATGGGTTTAACAACTTAGAATGTAGTGACATAAGTCAAGCTAATAGCTCTGGTTACCATACATAGATGGGTTTAGCAACTTTCATAATATTTAAATTATTAATTTTGAGATCTACCTTCTCTGCTCTTTGTGTGTCCTTCTTTCACAGTGCATTGTCAAGGTCATTCTAATGTTGCCCAATGCATAAAGCCCAACCATATCATTTGGTTGTTACCTTTTGAGGCCATCTTTGATTTTCACATGTGAAAATATCAAGGAATCTAAACCCTATCATGTATGTGAAAATATCATTTTAAGCAGACCATTTGCAAATTGACATTGGGCTAGGATTCCTTATAAACTCCAACTTTGTGACGTCTTTAATCAATAACATTGTTCTTGGTTTTTTATTTCTATTGCTTGCTTGCTTTTTCTCATCATCGTCTCACCATCACCATTTCCAGCTTGTTGCTAGGTTAGGGCAAGAAAGTGGATCATGGCCATCATCCCCTCTCATTCAACGCCTTTTCATTCAAGGAACACATTTGTGAGCCCTAAAACATCTTGCTCATAGAAAACCTGCATTTTGAAGTGCATGAAAATCCAAACTTCACGTCATGAAAATGTAGGGTTTCTTAATCATAAAAAGAGAGTTGTGTCACACAACTAATTGGTCTTACATTAAAAAATTCTAAGCGAAACCTCACAACATATCCCACTTCGCCTAGATTTTCACGTGCATGAAAATCTATGATTTTCACATCTTAATAGTAATTAAGATACCATCCTTCATGTAACTCACCTTTTCCTAGTTAATGAGCATCCTAGGTAAGCTAGATAAAATAATTAAAATAGTAATTTAAATACCCTCCTTCATGCAACTCACCTTTTCCTAGTTAATGTGAGCATCCTAGGTAAGCTAGACAAAATAAAAGAGGTGGATCCTCACATGTGTGAGAATCTCATACACATGAAAATCCTTACTCTACTAACAGTAGAGGGATCAATCCTCCTATGGGAAGGTTCTCAATTATTTAAAGGGTCAAAGAAGGTCACAAAATATTCACAAAATATTTTCACATACATGAAAATGTAGTGTTCTCACTAATTTGAGAACACTTGAGCCTTGCAATGTAGGGAGAAGGAGAGGAGAATGCAAGGGTCTTATAGCTTTACAACTCTAGCCACTCTTGGTAGAGCAACCCTCTCTTGGGTGGGGAGGAAATGTAGTGTTCTCACTAATTTGAGAACACTTGAGCCTTGCAATGTAGGGAGAAGGAGAGGAGAATGCAAGGGTCTTATAGCTTTACACCTCTAGCCACTCTTGGTAGAGCAACCCTCTCACTAATTTGAGAAAATGTAGTGTTCTCACTAATTTGAGAACAGTTGAGCCTTGCAATGTAGGGAGAAGGAGAGGAGAATGCAAGGGTCTTATAGCTTTACACCTCTAGCCACTCTTGGTAGAGCAACCCTCTCTTGGGTGGGGAGGAATGGCGAGGTTAGAGAGGTTGGTGGCCGCATTCATTAGGCTATCGACCTTCCTCTCTATTTTAAAGGCAACGTGCTCTTGTTATGGCCTAGATTTCATCTCTATAATGTGTTGTTCAGGTTGAGCTATGGTTTTGGTCCTTTTCTTCGATGGCCTTGTGAAAATCTTTGAATTGTGCATAGACATCTGGTTGGAGACCTCATCCTTGTTGCATGCCAAGGTATTGGCTCTCTAGAGTGTAGTGGTAGCGTAGGTGAGTTCCTCCTATGTTTGCACTCTGTCGTACCTACAACTCTTGTTGTAGATGAGTGATCCTAGAGTCAGCTTCAAGGTCTTGCACTGCAGCCTATCAGTGAGTGTGATTCAACGTTCTTTTGAGTTTCTAGCTAGGCAATGTTGGCATACACTAGGAGGAGTGCTTGTCAGGCCACATCCATTTTCTCCTTTTGTCTAGCCATGTATTCTATTCGATCATGTGCCGAGAAAGGATCATAGAGAAAAAGGTAGTGCGAAAGTCTAGAAGGTTGCCCTAAGAGTTGAAGATGGCATGCAAGAAGCTTTCAGTTGAGGAGAGTGTCCTTCTTGTATGTGGGTCTCTCTAATGTTTTGTGTGACCTCTTGCAATGTGGAAAATCTACTACTCTGAAAGTGGAAGGTATGCTTTGCACTCCCTTTAGTACTTTCTCAGCTATAGGGAATGCTCTAGAAGATGGGCCACTAGACTGACATGCTCTTTGAAGGCCTGGCTACTACTGCTTGCCCTAGTTGCCACACCTATTGTGTTGGTGTGTCCATTAGGTTTGTTTATAGAAATTTGGTAAAGGCATCAGTGGCAGTTGTTTCCTAATCCAACCTTTGCTTCTTGGGTTGAGGGGAGTTTGCAAAGGAAGGCTTTTATGGGGCACGCTATTCGAGGAGGCTTGCTCAGGGTGGCTGCACCTTGGTAGCTGTCTGGTTCAGGGAGCTCTTTCCATCCTACAGCACATAGTAAAGGAACTTGGTGAGGACCATGGCTGCTTAGTCAGGTTCGTGGTGGTGCTGTAGATGCTTAGAGTTCGTGATGGAAATGGTCAGTCCAGATCTTATTTGAGGCGAGTGAGGAGGGAGAGGTTGCACATGTTGTACCTGTCTACTATCTGTGGTCTCAGCATGGTGAGGACTCAAAATAGGTAAGTAGGTTAGGTCAAGAAATATCTTCCCATTTGACCCCGTCCTTGTTGACTAGGCCCCTAATGATGTCCTTCACCACCATCCCTTGTGCTCCACTCAATTTTTGGTAGGGCTATGTAGCTCTGGGCAGGCGCAAGGCTTCACGGACAACATCCATAGTGAGGTCCAAGGTCAAGTCAGCACCTATGACCCTCAGAATATGTTAGTAACATAAGAGAGGATGAATCTGAAGCATGTGGTGATTGGTCCCCAAGTTTGAAGAGTTGCTAGCCCATCAAGTCTGAGTCTGTCTAGGTGCTCCATGACTTAGGCCATTCGGTGACTTGGTAGCACTCTTGTGTGTGATAGGTGAACATGTGCTCCACCTTTGTGTCCTTCCTTTTCTTCATGGTGGGTGTGAGTAGCGTTATATCCGAGGAGGACATTAAAAATTAATAAATGTGTTTTTATTTTTTACTTGTTGGTTGCAAAAAATTTAGTACACCTCTCCCACTATTATACTAATATAGAGATAAGCTCCATATAGCACTTTGTTAATCACCATTTAACTGAGCCTTGTTAGTAGAGTACACCACCCACAAACCTCCTTCGTATTGTTTATGATGGCCTCATCAAATATTAACATTGAAGTTGTTGTTGTGTGTATCATGAGGGAGGCCACCAATATGGAGGTCAAGTAGAAGATCGTAGATGGTGCAAAAACATGGGAAGGTCTTACATCCTTACCACTTCTTGGTAATGATGATGATATTTCTCAAGTGAAGACCAAAGTGGTGGGCTTAATTTGCAATATATCAAACCCGTGGTTTTATTGATGATGCGTCTGAGCATCTCTTTCCTGAGAGGAAGTGCGAAAGGGTATGAACACCATTTGTTGACTTTGTTCCTTCACCCCGGAGGACAAGCAAGGGCCATACAAGTAAAGATGATAGTGTACAACAGTTCTGATTGAAGAGATGTATTTGGAAGTTGTATGTGAATGAACTTGGTTTTATTTTCACTTTGAAGCAATAACCTTGATCTCAAGGATGCAATGTTGTCATGTTTTTCTCTCTTTCACTCCCTCTTGCTCTCTCTTTCCCCTTCCCTCCTCAAATAATTATGTCATGACTCTCTCTAACTCTCTTTGCCCCTCTCTCTTTTGATGGAGGGGGGAGGAAATGTTTTTGGAAACTTCTTGCCTGATTTCAAAAAAGGGCTTGCTAGAAAATGCTCACCAGAAAATCCCCCCATACACCACATTCAACACATGTTTCGGTGCAAGTCTACTTTTGAGCTCATGACATGGCATGCACACAATCACTCCACCGATGTGTTGTGCAATTTCCACATGATGAGAATGGAAAAGGTAAAGGGTTGCAAGGTGGGGAGAATTCTGGATAAAATTGTCAAGAGTTTGTCTAGCTAGAGAGTGGAACATGAGAGGAGGATGCCCTATTTATATAGTTTTTGCCTGGGAATATCCGTACGTAGGTTAGTACATATATTTATAGTTTTTGCCTGGGAATATCCGTACGTAGGTTAGTACATATATTTATAACGTAGGTTAGTACATATATTTATAGAACAATCTTGGGAATGTGTGTAACACAAAATGGCATATATGTGCTTACATTTCTAAACATGCATGTACATAAGAGACGTGGAAAACATGTGTGCATATATGTGAACATGTGTATATGGATGAAACATGCATGTGCAGAAGAAATATGGATGCATAGATGAGAACTTGCATGCATAGATAAAACATGTGTGCACATATGAGAAGATGTGTGTGTAAACGAAACATGCACATAGATGAGAATGTGCGTGCGCATCTTGTACATGCAATTTTTTTTAAGATTTTGCATAAAGTTAGGCCTTAATGTAAGTGTATATGAAGGTGCAATGTTGAGTCATGCCCGATGAAATGCCTTTATTAATGTTGTTTTGATCACTAGAAATCAGGGTGATAGGCCGTACGATGGACCAAGTTTTCATCCACCCCATCCCCTTAATTAATAAAGTGCCTTTATTAATGGTGTTCTAATCACTAGAAAAATCAAGGCGATGGTCTGGTACCATGGACCAAGTTTTCACCCACCATGGTCTCTCCATCATGAGAGATGTACCTAGAAGACTAGTGATTAGAGAATCTTTTTACATAAGTAGTATTAGCTTCCTTACAGATGACTATTTGATTTTGTCCATACTTATTGTCGATGTATGTATTTATTGGGACATGTAAAAGCTCCCTTGGGCATATTTGATTTTTATAAAAAATGGTACACATTTATAAGGTTCAAGGTTCACACCTATTTTTAAGTTGATTGGCTTGCACATCCAATAAAGCAAGCTATTTTTGAAGAAGTTAACATATTTGTAAAAGTGGACACTATTTTGAGTCCCACAAGTTATTTCAAGCAATATGATTTAAATAAACCAAGAGGAAACGTGGGCTCACTCTTGTGTGGGGGAAAATTGGACCCAATCTTTTGTTATGTGCGATTCCTATTCTATGCTTTGTGATTAATACTTTGCAATTATTTTAGTGGGTCCTTTTCACCCTCTAATGTTTATGGATGATCTACCTCTTAGTCTATCTAAATCCCATCCAGAAGATTATAAAATTAAGATAATCCTGCCATGTAAAGCTCCTTATTGA
Source organism: Cibotium barometz (assembly GCF_041138505.1). NCBI lineage: Eukaryota > Viridiplantae > Streptophyta > Polypodiopsida > Cyatheales > Cibotiaceae > Cibotium > Cibotium barometz. The sequence continues at coordinate 26,224,839 of NC_141093.1, forward strand.
GTTAGCATGCTTGAGCAGAAAGAGAATTAGAAATAAGTAAAAGAATTGTTAGAAAAAGGACTCATTAGACCTAATAGTTCTCCATTTGGTGCTCTAGTTCTTGTCGTAAAAAAGAAGAATGGGACATATCGTATGTGTTTCGATTTATCGTGCTTTAAATAATATTACTGTGAAGAATTGATATCCAATACCACGAGTGGATGACTTACTAGACAAGCTCAAGGGAGCACAAGTCTTTAGCAAAATCGACCTCAAGTCTGGTTACCATTATATTCGTATGGATAAAGGAGAGATTTTTAAGACTACTTTTTGAACCCAAACCAATCATTATGAGTTTTTAGTTATGTTGTTTGGTTTGACTAATGCTCCGGCTACTTTCAGCAGAATGATGAATAGAATATTCTTGAAATATCAAAATTTTATTATAGTGTTTTTTGGTGATATCTTAGTTTTTAGTAAGAATCATCAAGAGCATGAATAACATTTAGAAAAAGTGTTCTCACTTCTTTGAGAGAATAAGATCTATGTCAATTCTGATAAGAGCAATTTCTTTTAAGAGTAAATTGAATACTTAGGACATATTGTATCTGTTGATGGTATTTGAGTAGACCCTAAAAAGATTGAAAGCATTGTCAATTGGCCCAAACCGTGTGATATTCATGAACTTTGATCTTTTCTTGGCTTGTGTAGATACTATAGGAAGTTCATTAGAAATTTTGTATATCCTTTAACTAAACTACTTAAGAAAGCTAGACAATTTGACTAGACTAGTAGATAGGACCATTCCTTTTCTGAGCTTAAGAAAGCTTTGACTCATGCACTAGTTTTTACACTACCAGCCATGCTTTGTAGTAGTTACTGATGCAAGTGGGTAAGGTTTTGGTGCTGTTCTCATGCAAAATGGACACCCCATTGCCTACAAGAGTCGTAAGCTTAAACCAGAAGAAAGAAATTATAGTATATATGACAAGGAAATAGCTACTATTGTTCATGCTTTGAGACTTTAGAAACATTATTTAATGGGATATGAATTTTTAATTAAAACTGACCAACTGAGCATTCATCATTTGTTGACCCAAACTTTATTTATCGAGAGTTTCTAATCCATGATTCAATATCAAACTAAGAAGGAAAAACATTATGGCAGATGCTTCATGTGGATGTCCTAGTGTCCACAATGTCTTTGTGATTGAGAAGAAACCCTTGAGTCCTATGAGAGATCCTATGAGCATGACTCTAATGTCTTTGAAGTTTGGATCAAGCTTAGAGACAATAATTAGAACCCTATTACTGATTATTCATGTCATGATGGTTACCTCTTCTTTCAAAAGAGATTGTGTGTTACACAACCTTTTAGATGGAATTCGTTTGGCCTTATCTTAAACAAGATGTAGCAAAATTTATGGCAGAATGCTCTATTTATCAAAAAATTAAAAGCTATAAAAGTAAGACCCAAGGAATTCTCACACCTCTACCATTAACCCTAATGATACTTGGGAATAGATATCAATGGACTTTATTACGGGTTTGCCTATTACATCCGATTATAATGACATGAGTTGGACTATAATGGTGGACCATGTAAGTAAGCAAGCCTATAGTGGTGGACCATCTAAGTAAGCAAGCCTATTTCTTACCTTGTAAGAAAGCGTTGACTTCTTAGCAAGCCATGATCATGTTTATCAAGCAAATATTTGTGCATTATGGTTTGCCAAAAGTCATTATTTTTGATAGAGACTCTAGATTATGGTAGTAATTTTTAGATCACTCTTTCTCCAACTTAGGCATTAAGCTAGACTTCTCCACCACGGCTTTTCATCTAGAAATGAATGGATAGACTAAGGTTACCAATAGCACTATCTTGAATCTACTTAAAGCCTATGTTGCCCAACTACCTAGTTCATGGGATAAGTACATTCATCTTCTGCAGATAATACTCCTCATTTGGATACTACTCAACTTTCGAGATTGTGTATGGAAAATCTTTGCCTATTTCGGCTACAAGACATTCCCACAAAATCAAAGCTGCTAACAATTTACTATTGATTTTAGTCGTATTTTGAGTGAGGTAAGACACTCTATTGCATATGCTCAAGAGCATTATGTTAAGAAAGCAAACCGTAAACGTAAAGCTATATCTTTTGAAATTGGAGATCATGTGCTTTTGAGAATTGATAAATGTAGAACTTAAAGTGATGAGAAATTCCCTGCTGTTAAGCTTGCCCCACAAATTTATGGACCTATTTAAGTGATTCACAAAATTAATGATGTTGCTTACAGATTCGAATTACCTTTTCATGGGTAGATTCATAATTTATTTCATGTTAGTTTGCTTAAACCTTTCAAGGGATCACTTCCCACTTATCATGCGTATCATGCTAGTTTGCTTAAACCTTTCACGGGATCACTTCTCACTTATCTTGTGTATGAGGATCCACCTCTTATTGAGGGTGAGGAAGAAGTTTTGATTCTAGATACTCTCGTTGACCAATAGATTACATCGACCCGTTACTAGCAATCAATATATCAAATGTGTGTTGACTTTCGAAAATCATCCTCGTGAAGATGTGAGATGGGTGCCTGATAAATATTTCTATGCCTTCTTTGAGATCCTTCGTCCTTTTTAACAAACTTGCAATTGAGGAAAATCGCAAACTCAAGCAAGAGGGAATGTTATGAGAATATCTTTTAAGCCCTCTTAAAATAATCATTCTACCTTCTTAGATAATTTGGGGGCGCTTGGATTGTCCTTATTTCATGACAAATTATGTTAATATCATGGGTGATGTAATTTCAGATATTTAATGTCCATTTTAAATATTAATACACTTGGTTCACATTGACGTATACTTATGGCTTCCTATGTTTTGTTGCAGTTGGTTTGTATGGCACGATGATTCCTAGAGTACTGAAGTAGACTCGAAAGATTGAGGCAAAAGCTCATGAATTATTATACTTAGAAGGCACACATAATTTTGGACAAGCTTTGTATTTATGTGCTAGCTTATGAACATCCATTTATTTATTTCTATAAGCTTAGACTTGAAGCATAGAGAGCGCTGTGCAAGAAAAAGCACAACTTTTGTATTTTTGGAGGCTATGGCCTATTTTTGTGTGGGAAACAGGCCACACACATGTGAAGGTGGAAGATTGCACCCAATGTTTGTGTAGTACAAGAGATAAGTATTTTCATGTGTTAATTTTTAATGGTTGGTTTATGTTGAATTTGTAGCAATAGCTTAAGTTGAATGGTTGATTATTTTTCTTGAGAATTTATTTTCACAAATTCCTAGATGGGGATCCTTGTGTCATTTTAACCTTAGTTTATTTTTATTTTTAAGAAAGACCACGTAATTTTAACATGAAACATATTGGTGAAGACATTCAATACAAAAAGTTTGTTATGGTTTTAGTACATTTTAGACTTTTGAACTGTCATAGCACATAAGACTTGGCAAATTGGTAATAGTGTTTAGCCTTTGACCATTTTAATTGTTTAAGGTAGTTTGATGGAGTATAGTTGAATAAATATTCTTTTTTATATAAAACATTATATCATGAATTTTCCACTTCAATTATTATTCTATGAGAAATTTGGAAGTTTCCAATGAAAAGATGACCTATTCATTTTATGAAATAGTAAGGGGTGGGTTATGCAAGTTCTCAACGAATATCTTATTTGCATTTAACATTTCATAAAGATGGTCATTTTCATGGTGGCCTAGATGTTCTACCAATCTCAAAAGTGACAACCTAGAAAGCGATATCCTAGTAGCAAGCCTTTAGAAACACTTGTTAGGACCTGGCAATGGCTATATGGTTCCAAATGCCTATCTCTATATTATCTTAATGAAGAGTTTCATAAAGCTGCCACATGGCAAGAATTTGGAGAAGGGAGGAGGAGGTTTGGGCAAAATTTGAATTTGGAGTCTTAAAGAACGTGCAAAACACGGGTTGCCCACTAGTAAGCTTAAAACAAACTTTCTTCGAATTATCAAGAAGTTGCCACCACAAAATTATATTCTAGTGCAACATGCTGCTTAATGGATGAGGTGTGATGATGATGATACAAATATGAACCTCTTCCTTATCATAATGAAGGGCAAAAAAGAGGTCCACAAAAGGTACGGGAGGTCCACGTTAAGATGATATATCCAGGTCAATGTTTAAGTAATGCATGAGGGAGAGGAGGATGTGACAATGAGAATTGGTAGAAATGAAGTTAAGCATGCCAATGACTTTCCTTCTTTTGTGAGACGAGTGCAATGCACATGCATAAAATGAGTCAATTTTTGAGCGGTTTTCTCCTTCTAAAAAAATTCCCCCTCTTCCTTTGTGCAACCTCTACACCACATAGCCTCGAACATAGACATGGATACAAACATGGATCTCAACCTCTTTCATGAGAGAGAGAGAGAGAGAGAGAGAGAGAGAGAGAGAGAGAGAGAGAGAGAGAGCACATAGCCTCCTCGAGCATAGACATGGATACAAACATGGATCTCAACCTCTTTCATGAGAGAGAGAGAGAGAGAGAGAGAGAGAGAGAGAGAGAGAGAGAGAGAGAGAGAGAGAGAGAGAGAGAGAGAGAGTCTCGAGCATAGACATGAGAGAGAGAGAGAGAGAGAGAGAGAGAGAGAGAGAGAGAGTCTCGAGCATAGACATGGATACAAACATTGGTCTCAACCTCTTTCATGAGAGAGAGAGAGAGAGAGAGAGAGAGAGACGATGTTGCACAGAGAATCAAATCAATTCTTAGCACATTCCACTAATATATGCTCACTTATTTATTGTTTTTGGCTTGAATCATTAGGAAGAAGGGAAAATGGGTTGGAGGTGGGCGGGCAAGCGGGCGGCGGGGGGGGCACTATTTTAGATTCTTGGATGCTACAATCAGGCAAGAACTCTTCAATTATGTAGAATCTTGTTCAAGACAAAGACTAAGGTAGGAGTAAGTAAGCATGGGACACGCGCGCGCGCGCACACACACACACAAAATAGAGCCTTGATGGGCCAAACAACAAGGGAGAGTGTGGATTCCACGCAAGGAAGGGCCAAAAAAGAAAGAAAGATGGGGCCTTGCATGAGTGTACCAAAAGAAAGTGGGTACCATAAGATATACCACCATATTTTATTGAATCGCTTGTTAATTATACATTATTATTACTAAATATATATACACTTACGTGGGCATAAGATATAGCACCATATTTTATTGTATTAATTTCGTTTAGATTTTGAAGGTTTGTTATTATTGTTAAATTGGCCGGAACCGCTAAATTTGGCAGCTTTGTCGTTCAACGTTCATTTCGCTAATCCCGCCGCTGAATTTACCCTAGCTTTTTGCTTTAGCTGTACGAAAAAGCAACCCAAAAATACAAAAAGCTAACCCGCAAGCAATGGAAAACCGAATTATAATAATAATAAAAACAATAATGATTCTGTAACCAACCCCTTTCTGCCCGCCTTCATCGCTCTCTGCGTAAGTGTTCTTCTTCTTTTTTTTTTCTCCCTTTTTGCTTTTCCTTCTGCTTTCTGGGTCCAGAAAAAGCACTGAAGCTTTTGTTGGTTTGGACAGCAAGCTTTTCATTCTTTGGCAGGGATCTTAAGGACAATCCTGCATTATTTTTCATCGCAGCTATGCGCGGTTCCACCATTGTCCGCGTGCTTTTGTTAAGGTTTTGAAGCGATTTCACTATCGCCCTCTTGCTTTTAGCCTGGTTTTGAAGCAGTTGCGTGCTTTCATTAGGGTTTTCAAGCGATTTTCCATCAACCCACCATCGCCCACTTGCTTTTAGCCTGGTTTTGAAGCCCTTAAACAAGGGTTTTGCAGCAGTTCTACAGCATTTTGCAGCAGTTGTACAGCAACCCAGGCTGGCCGTACTCAGCCTAGCAGAAGGGCTATTTGGCGCAGTTATACAGTGGCCGTACAGTACATTCTGCATTCAAAATGCCCCTCAAAGCAATTGCATGCTATTTTGCATTTGATAATCCCAAAAGGGCATTTCCTTATCGCCCACTTATGCTTACTGATTCTGCAGCAAACCCTAAACTTATTTGACAGTGCTTTGATTGCATAGCAAAACTCTAGTTGCCCACATGGCCCCTCCCTCTCTCCTTCTGCCAGATTCTTCTGTCAAAGCCCTCATATCACAGCACAAATCATCTTCTTCACCCAGTTCTTCCATTGATTCTCCCACAGAACCCTCTCTGCCTGTCTCTTCTCCTCCTCCTCCTCCTCCTCAACATCCTGCACATGTTTGCAACCCCCAGTTAAACCTCTCTATCCCTTCTTCTTCTTCATCTTCATTTAGCTTGGTGCCGGAAATCGCTCCTGTAGCAGAAAACAATGGCAACAGGCAGCAACGGAAGAAGAAGCAGAATCATGGCCATAAGAGACACAACAGAGATGGAAAATCAGACCATGCAGATGAGGAGAGAAGCAAACAGGTCAGACCCAAAACTTCCAGAGCACCTTTTCCAGACCATCATAGAAAGAAAAAGGGCTGCCAGGACAATGCGTGTTGCAAATGTGTGTCAGGGTATACGGCAGATTGCGCGGCCATCTGTTGTTGCCCCTTGGCTCTGCTTCATCTAGCAGCTCTTACTTTTGTAAGGCTCCCGACTGCAGTGGCCTGGAAAATGCTGGTGAACTTGAAGAATAGGATATGTGAGAAAAGGCGGCCCATGAAGGACGGAGAGGAGGACAGTCCAAGGCCGAAGATCATGACCCCGTGGTCTTATGGAGGTTCTCCTGAAGCTGCAACAATTGATCCAGCAGCGCACGTTGTGCAATTTGACAGCCAGAACCTCTGGGAGCATTTTGAGGCAGGGAACTTGGCTTTTGGAGGCTTATCCATGAGGAGGGAATCATTTTGAGACAGGGTTTGGGGTTTTATTTATGACACATTTAATTCGAGTCTCCCATTGGGGTTTCCATAAGGTCCCTCATCCTGGAGACATTTTTGATTTTGCTGCCATCCTCTCTGTATAATGTCATCATAGTGGGATGTATCCGATTCACAGTTGGTCCGATATCAAGACCTCACGTGCGATCAATAGGGTGTTTTTGGCATTAACTTGTTCTAAAGGGAGGGTCTTCAAGGGTCTTTGAAGGATGCTTCTAAAGCTGCCTTGCCTGTTTTGGCATTGCTCTTTTTAGCCTTTATGGTGAAGGGTTCAGCATGTACACTACAAATTACAGTATGACTTTACAAGCATGGTTTTGAGATTTATCCAGTGCTAGGTTTCCTCGACAATACATCATAGCCAAAGCAGGTAGACTGTTCTTGGTATACAGATGGGGATTCTGATCCGGGGAAGCTCTTAAATCAGTATGTATCCTTTGTGTTAGTTCTTTGGAGGATTTCTTGCTTATGGCTTTGATTGGCAGGCATTTTAATGGCCTCAGGATAAGAATGTGTTGCTTGAGCGACCATGAGTGGAGGGCTCTTTATCTATCAAGCTCACATGTTTTGTTTGAGAGCAATGACTGGAAACCTTTCTGAAAACTATTGTCAAATTACACAGGTTTTTCTGACAGATGATCATGATTTTTTTTTCTTGCAGTCAGCATATCTCCATTATATTTTTTCCATCTGCATATGGACTTCTTTCCGGAGCGTAAAGCTGCATGTACCAAAGCTCAACAGATGACAGTCCATAATACAGAACATGGCTGGGATGTTTTGCAGTGGCAAAGCCTTGACATGCTCATTGGATGGAGCTCAACATGCTTCATTGAGTTGGTGTCTACTATGGAATCATCTTGTATTAGTCCTAGGGATCTCCACAACACTAGCATCTTGTGCACATTGCACACACCACTCTGCTGCAGCCATGCCTGTATTGAAGGGGATCTTGTTGTTATCATTGAAGGAAGATTGCTTTTAATCTCAAGGCTTCTACATTCATTAGGAAGCACAACTACCCTCACCCACATTCTTATCCGGTAACACATACAACCTCAGAACACATGCATGCACATGACATGAATGATGGTGTGTAACTGAGACACATGGCAGAACAAATATATAAGCCCTTAGTGTACACAAAGGATGCATTTTGTGCACACAAAGGGTGCATTGTGGGTATATTCCATGTAAATGTCAATGATTCAAATAAATAGAAAGAAGATTGAAGTGATATGATTCTCATGCTCTAGACACAATGAGGCCATCCTTTCTAGAAAGCCTTCACATTTCTCTGTTAGAATTTTAACATGAGTTTAAATAATCATTTTGACCTGGCAAGTTTGAGAAAAGCTCAACTTGGGAGAAGGTAAGCAGTTTAAATAAGAAGTTTCCAAGGATGTAAATGTTCCTCAAGTGGGAGGAAACATTACATGTCCCGCCGTGATGGGATTTCCTTGAGGTCAGACCTGCATTAGAAAATTTAGAAGGCTTTTTGGGTCCTTTATGTGGGCTGAGCACATTTGCCCTAGGACTTAAACATTGACTAATCCACATGTGACGGACAATTAGGGGAGCATTAAGGAATCCATTTGAATGTGGAGTGTACATTGGTTCTATAGCCACCTTGCAAATATTAGGATGATTAGAGGCATGTTGGGGGGTGAAACTAAAGGAGACTCTCACGGTTGCATTCAAGTTGCTTCTTTGATGCATGGTTGGGAGGATTCTAGGAACAAAATCCCTTAAAGGTGTAGACTATGTCTTCCTCTTTTATCTAAGATTGCTTCAAGTCCATGTAGAAGAAGGCTCTGTGTTTCTATAAATTCAATAAGGGTACCCTCTTCTACTAGATTTTTCTCATTGCCTAGGTTTTTTGCTTAAGTGAATTACATGAAACACTAGATATACTCATTCAATGTAGTAGTTTCAATTTGTGAGCAACTTCACATATTTGTGCGTGCGTGCGTGTGTGTGTGTGCATATATACATTGACATATAATGAATCACAATATTTAAGAGATAGCTAAGCACATATTTCAGTTTTTAAAGTTCCATAAGAATTAGGTATCCTTAATTAGACTTTCCTACTTCACTAAACCCTATCTTTCTTCAATGATAATTTAGATAACTTCTTGCTCTATCATGAGCTCTCTTTATGCTATCTTCAAGAAAGTCTTTAGTTGCATGTACCTTTATCTTTTCCAACTTTATAGCTACTGAACCTTTGGACTAAAATCCATGCATCACCATAGATGGACTAAAGCATGAACTTGAATGTTTGGTGGCACTGTTGTAAACAAACTCTAAAATTGGTAAATATGCTTACTAATTAGTTTGCTTCTTATTCACATATTCTTGAAGCATATCCTCAATCACTTGCCAATCACAAATTCTTGAAGCATATCCTCAATCATCTGATTGAGTCTCTCGATTGGCATATGTCCAACCATGTTGATATGTAAACTAGATACCAACCTCACAAAACCCTCTCAAAGATAGTCCTTCAAAAGTAATTGTTAAATTTACTATTCCGATCACTAAGAATATCTTTTGGTAGCCCTCCATAAATAGTTAGAAATGCAAACAATAGTTGAGAAAACTTCATAAAATAAAGTTCATCATTTTTAAAAAGAAGGTATCATAAAAGTTAAGGTCACAAAGAATTGCCTCAACATCTTGTTTACCTTGAAGTTGGAACTCTTTCCCATCACATTGAAATATAATGGAATAATCAAGATAGTTTCTTTATAGGAATGAACTAAGCTATAAAATCCAATCCACTCCCTATGTCACGTAGGCTGTAATGCCTATGACCGACGGCGGCAGATCGGATGGCCATGTCCGGGGTTCAGTGGGAGAGGACGCCCATGCGGAGTCATGGACGGCCAGGCTAGTGTGGACGGCACGCCACACACTATATAGCCTGGGGAATGAGGGGCAATCCTCATTCTTCCTCTATGGCTGGGTGGTGAGCCAGAGGCCGTCCCCTCCTGTGGTAACGCCCGTAGTGGCGTTTACGGGTATCTAACACTGGTATCAGAGCGTGGTTCGATGGGGTCGTCAGGGTCCGCGCGTGACCGGGGGACCGGAGCCCACTCAATGGTTTTCAACCATTCATCTCCTCATCCTTATCTCCACAATGGAGTGTGTGGAGGGAGGCGGCCAAGACATTTTTCAAGGGAAGAACTCTCTCTCTCTCTCTCTCTCTCTCTCTCTCTCTCTCTCTCTCTCTCTCTCCCCGTCACACATAACAAGCGAATTGCAGGTAAGATCTCGTTTTTTTTTCTCTGCATTAAAGCTTGTGTGCAAAAAAAATTTTCGTTTGGTGTGGGGGGGCGAAGACCAGCCCCATGACCTGCGTTGAAGCTCCGTCTCTACTGTTGGGGGGGGGCGAAGACCAGCCCCACGACCTCTTAACGAGGCGACACAAGTGGCCGACCAGCCCCCACAGGACGTGTGCAAAGGGGGGGGGGGGGCGAAGAGTCTGCGTTGAAGCTTGTCTGCGAAAGACGTTTTCGTTGAAGCTTGTCTGAAGCGAAGAGAGAGAATGGCCCCACAACCTCTTAACGAGGCGACACAAGTGGCCGACCAGCCCACAGGACGTGTGCAAAGGGGGGGGGGGGAAGAGTCTGCGTTGAAGCTTGTCTGCGAAAGATGTTTTCGTTGAAGCTTGTCTGAAGCGAAGAGAGAGAACGATGCTGTGAAAGACGTTTTAGTTGAAGCTTGTCTCACAGGCGTCGGTCACGTTGGCAACGCTCTCTCTCTCCCTCTCGGCTGTGAGATGGCTGCGCGGCGGCGGCCAGCCAGGGGCGGTGGCGGCCAACTAGGGGCGGCGGCCAGCCAGGCCAGGCGACGGCCACCAGAGCAGCCGGCGGCGGCGGGCGGCCAGCGCAGCCACAACGCCAGCCAGGCCAGGCGGCCGGCCAGCCAGACCATCAGTGGCCACCAGAGGAGGAGAAAAAAAATCATTTATTTTTTTTATACATTTTAATTATTCATTTTTAATAAAATTAAAAATGAAACTAAATTCAAACGGATCCTCTCTCTCGGGTGGGGAGGGATAATCCCGGTAAGAGAAACCGATTGTTTCAGGCACAGCCTCCCGAATAAATTTATTTTTCTTATGAGTTGCAGGCATTTTTTCTCTCGGATCGGAGCATCCCGGAGAAGCGGCGCTGTCTGGAGGCTCGCAGCGCAACACAAATCGACAAGCGACCGTAAAGGGGGGTGACTATTCTCTCTCCACCACTGCTCATTTTATTAGCATTTTTTTTAGTAATTTCCGAGTTCTCGCATTGTTTTTTGCAAGAATTAAAGATGTCTGCTAAGCGTAGTGTGTCCCCACCGCCTTCTACTTCTCTAGGTTTTTTCGGTCTCTTATCCTCGGTCTCGCGAGTTTGACCCCGATCGTTGTTCGGTCCGGAGTGCGCTCGTCGATCACGCGTGATCCGCCGGCGCCCTCCTCATCTATTGACCCCGCCTTAGGACCCAGCGAGCCCGCAGCGGCTGCATTGGCAGATGACCCCTTTCTGGCCGATGAGCCAGAGGATATGAACACCGATGTTGCCGAGGGGACTGAGGAGGACCTCTTGGATTATGACGACGACGATTATGACCTATTGGACCTTGCTGATGTCCTGACAGAGACGGAGCTCTCTAGTGGACTGTTTAAATATCTTAATGACAAACTGAACAATATGGGTAAAGTCCAGGCTGATTTAGTCACGATGCTACAGAGCATCTCCACACGGTTAGATGCACTGACAGCCGCCTCGGCTAGCACTCCGACTCCTCGTGGTAGCCGAGCTTCTGCGGCACGGGTGAGCATAGCGTCGCCAGTGGTTGTAGGAGTACAGGCCGATGCGCTTGCGGGGCCGTCCGTATAGCGACAGCTTCGTCGTTATTAAAAGACTTAAAACCGCCTAGTTTTGGTGGCGAGGAGAAGGAGAGAAACAAAGACTCGATCAATATGTTTCTAGTGAAGTGGTCAGATTTGCACGCGCTGTGACAGCAGCCTAGCCGTATACAGCCCGTAGAGGCTAGCCTCTCATTAACCGGCAAAGCGTACAAGTGGTGGATGAGTTTGACAACTCGTCCTGCCACTTGGACGGAGTTTGAAACGATGTTTCGAAAAGAATTTTTGCCTGTTAATGAGGCAGAGAGAAGCTGGGAGTTATGGGATAAGTGCTCGATGGAGAACAAATCCCTAACTCAGTACATCTCAGACTATAGGGAGATAGTACTCAACCTAAAGGGAATCGATGCATTCCAGACATTGCGAGGCTTTAAGAGAGGCCTCAAAGATGATTACCTTGCGTACGTAGAGCCCTTACAGCCTAAAGACTTAGTAGAGGCAATTAAATATGCGCAGATATTTGATGACATCAAGCACCGTAGTGCGCGTGGTGGTTCTAGCAGGGCCGAGGGTAGTGAAAAGAGGAGGTCAGGCCTCAAAAGAAAAGGGTTCCGCAGTGATAAACAAGGGGATAGAACGGACCAGGAAGGACAGGGTGGTCATTGGTCTAAAAAACCGCGACCATCCAAGAAGAAAAGACATCAAATTCCAAAAGAAAGAGCAGTATATTAAAGCGCGAAAGAAAAATCGCTGCTTTAATTGCAATGAAGTAGGGCACACGAAGGCTGAGTGTCCAAAGCCTAAAGCCAACACGAGTGGCAACGAGCCCAAAAAAGATGGTAAATCTTCTAGGCAGTTGCATACAGTGCAGAGACTCCCTCTCAGTTCCGCAGAGTTTAGAGAGGTGACAGTGTGTCATTGTGATGAGCATCACGCTTGTTCAGTGACACCAGCGATGTAGCAGCCTACTGTAGGTCCGCATGACATGGTGCGCATGTATGGCACCATAGGTGGCCGTAGAGTCACAGTTTTGATTGATGATGGAGCTAGCCACAACTTCTTGAACTACTCGTTAGTCAAGAAGTTGGGGTTGACTGAGACCCAGAGTGATCATGAATATACTGTTGGCCTAGCCAACGGATATGACAAAACGGTATGGAATACCGTAGTATTGGGGGTCCCATTATCTATGTAGGACTACGAGGCTCCGCTTGACTTTCAGGTCATGCACTTAGCCAGAGCAGACGTATATCTAGGCAGGGAGTGGTTGTATGGCTTGGGCCCTAGTCTAGCTCGGAATTACTTACATAATACGCTATGTTTTGAGCACGGAGGTAGAGTCATTACCCTGCAGGGCGACCGTACTGTCCCTGTCACACCACTTATTTCCTCCATGGAGCTGTGTACAGCGGTCCGTAGAGACCAAATAACAGAGGTATATGCTTGTTACACTCTTTTGAATTCTGTTTCCGTAGATGAAACAATAAATGATGTTTGCGTAGACAAACAAGGAAAACAACATAACCTTGGACGAGACCCACTGTTTGAAAACCCTATTTGGCATGTATGCGATTCAAACAAGAAAAAATCCAAGGTGAAAGAGACATTAAAGAAAAAGTACGTAGATACTTTAATGAATTTATTAGAGGAATTTCAGGATGTTTTTCTTGATGATTTACCAGATGGTTTACCACACCATCTAGAGAAGTAGACCATGGCATCGAAGTTATGCCGCCAGGATCAAAACCTATCAGCAAACCTGCTTATAGATTAAGCCACTTCGAGGCACAGGAGGTGGAAAAATAATTGACGGAATATTTGAACAAAGGCTTCATTCGGCCTAGTTCAAGTCCGTGGGCATCGCCTATTCTTCTGGTAAAGAAGAAAGACGGATCTATGCAGATGTGCATAGACTATAGGGCTCTTAATCAGATAATGATTAAAAACAAGTATCCAATGCCACGCATGGATGAGTTGTTTGATCAACTCTATGGATCGAGATACTTTACAAAAATAGACCTGAGATCAGGATATCATCAGGTTAGAATTAAACAAAAAGATGTTGCGAAGACAACATTTAGGACCCGTTTCGGGCATTTTAAGTTTTTGGTTATGCCATTTGGGCTAACCAATGCTCCAGCGACGTTTATGACGCTGATGGACAGTATTTTACGTCCATATCTGGGAAAATTCGTAGTAGTTTTCCTAGATGATATTCTTGTGTACAGTAAGACACAGAAAGAACACATAGAGCATTTGCGTCTAGTGTTCGAGTTGTTGCAAAAGCACAAACTATTTGCAAAGAAGACCAAATGTGAATTTTTTGAAACAGAAACTCACTACCTTGGCCATATTATATCCGCCGATGGTACGCGGATGGAGCCAGAAAAAGTAGAGGCTATTCTTAAATGGCCAGCGCCGAAGAATCTCGAGGAACTGCAGATTTTTCTTGGCATGTCAGGGTTCTACCGACAGTATGTGAAGGACTACGCGAAGATCACAGTCCCGTTGACTGACCAGTTATTACGGTCAAAAACAAAAAACATTAGTTGGGGGGAAGCCCAGCAGAAGAGCTTTGATAAGCTCAAGGTGACCGTAGCAGCTGCACCTATTTTGACTATTATCGATCCAAATGAGCCGTTTGTTTTGGAAACAGACGCTAGTAATGAGGCCATTGGGACCGTACTTATGCAAAGGGGACGCCCAATTGCATTTGAGAGTAAAAAGTTAGATCGTGCGCAGCGTAACTACTCGGCTTATGAGCGAGAGTTACTAGCGATAGTTCATGCACTGAAAAAGTGGAGACACTATTTATATGGTGCTACTTTTGAGGTCAGAACGGACCATGAAAGTCTGAAATGGCTTTCAAGTCAAAATGAACTGAAGGGTAGAAAAGCTCGGTGGGCGGAGATTCTACAGGAGTTTGACCTTCAGATACGTTACCAGAAAGGTAAGTATAACGTAGTGGCAGATGCACTTAGTCGCATGCCACAGATTAATGAACTTAGTTTCACAGTCTTCAAGAATGATTTCTTGGAGTCACTACGTGGTTTATGTGAGCATGATCCATCTTTTACAGAGGTCTGGAGCGCTGTACGCGTACGCACTTCTTTACAGACGCGACCACCTCCCTCGTTGGCACAAATAGCTAGTCTGGAGAGACTGGCCGAAGGTGCAACGAGAAGGGAAGCGAGAGTTAGTCCGGAGAGACTAGCCGTGTCTTCTGGGTATAGTTTGGAGCCGGAGAGCTCTGACGTAAGCCCTTCATCACCTTTGACTGCCACGGCTTCAAAGGGGAGTGATAAACTTCGTCGGGGGGAGAAATATGCTAATTACTCCATTGACGACGGGTACTTACTCTACAAGGGTAGAGTATGTGTACCAACTATTGGTGACTTTTGGGCCCAAATTCTTAAAGAAAGTCATGATAGTCCAAGTGCGGGTCATCCTGGGATTTAGAAGACCTATGCACTAGTAAAAAGACAGTTTTATTGGCCTAGTTTGTTTAAGGACGTCCAGACTTATGTGCTGAAATGCAGTAAGTGCCAGGTCAATAAACATGAACGTCTTAAGGTTGGAAGACTACTCCATCCGCTGGAGATTCCTCAAGGGAAATGGGAAAGCATTTCCATGGATTTCATTACCGGTTTACCCAAAACGAGTCGAGGGAATGACTCGGTGTGGGTGGTAGTGGACAGGTTAACTAAAATGGCAAAGTTTATTGCCACGAAGAAAACTGTAAAAACGCCAGAGTTGGCAAAACTCTTTATTGAACATCTCTACAAGCTATATGGCCTGCCCGCATATATAATGTCGGATAGAGATAGAAAGTTCAACAGTTATTTTTGGAGGGAAGTCTTCAAAAAGTTGGATACTACTCTGAGTATGAGTACGGCAGATCATCCGAAGTCTGATGGTCAAACCGAAAGAGTTAACCAAATTCTAGAGGATATGTTGCGTTCTTATGTTAGTAAGAAGCAATCTAATTGGGAAGAGTACTTGCCCTTATTGGAGTTTGCCTATAACAGCTCCAAGCACTCAGCGACTGGATTTACACCATTCATGTTAATGTATGGATTCCAGCCGAGATCTCCGATGGCTGTAGGCCTAGAAAAGGAGAAGATTCAATCTGTCAAGGATTTCCTTGAAGATATGAATGAAATGCTCAGAGCCGCACGTGAGAGCATTCGTAGCGCTCAGGATCGCGCTAAAACTTATGCGGATAAAGGACGTAGAAAGGTGACCTTTGCAGAAGGTGACTTTGTATTCCTCAAGGTTCCTGCGCAGTCAGAAACCATGAAAACGGGAAAGTGTGATAAACTTTCTCCGAGATATTGTGGTCCTTTTAAAATCCTTAAGAAGATTGGGGACGTAGCATATAAACTTGAGTTACCGGAGAGTTCTCAAGTCCATCATGTCTTCCATGTCAATAAACTGAAGAAATCAGTTCACGGGTTAGAAAACGCAGTTTCTCCAGAGATTTTGGTGGACTTGATAGAGCCACCAAAGATACCACATGAACCTGAAAAGATTCTACAGTATTGTGACAGACAAACCCGACATAAAGTGTACCAGGAGGTACTTGTTAAATGGACAGATAGGGATGAGGAGGTAGCTACCTGGGAACGCCGTAGTGCAATTTCCAAAAGGTTTCCCCAGTTTGTTTTCGAGGACCAAAACTCTTCTTAAGGGGGGTAATGTCACGTAGGCTGTAACGCCTGTGACCGACGGTAGACCGGATGGCCATGTCTGGGGTTCAGTGGGAGAGGACGCCCATGTGGAGTCATGGGCGGCCAGGCTAGTGTGGATGGCAAGCCACACACTATATAGCCTGGGGAATGAGGGGCAATCCTCATTCTTCCTCTATGGTGGCTGGGTGGTGAGCCAGAGGCCGTCCCCTCCTGTGGTAACGCCCGTAGGACCACATTAGTCACGTTTGTAACCTTGAATTTTAACCTCGATACTATTTATCATGATCTCCCATACCTTCTTATGAGTGCCTTTTACCAAAGAGATCACGTGCACTTGTGAGCTCTTGGACATTCTAGAAACTTCAATTTCTTTATTCAAGAAAAATTATGTTGCACTATCATCAAGCATTTTTTTGGCATTTTGAGCTCTTATTTTTACTATGCATTTTCATTTAGTCATTAGGCCCAAAAGTGGGTTACCACATAGCTAATGATAAACAACACACATGTATGCCATCCTCATGGTAAACCTCTATCTCCTTGATTTTTCAAACACCATTTAGTGGTAATTTTTTCATTGAGTGCACTTGTCTAGGTGGAGCTTTTACCTTATATTTCCTTTTAGGGAACTTCTAAGTAGGATATTCTCTCCTCTACTAAATTGAGTTAGCAAGGTTAGTGGCGTCTTGAGAGAGGTAGTGCTTAGTCTAGTAAAAGTGAGAATGCACATCAACCTAGATCTAAGAAGGGAGTGCTAATCTAGGGGATGGATTTAGAAATAATTGAACGCCAAAATAACCCCTCAATCACCTTAAGGATTGATGGCCAACATTAGTAAAATCTTTGAACTACTGGAAACACTCCTAGTAACAATAATTCCTATGGCACCCAAGAGCTCAAGGAGTACCTCTTGCATAACAAATGGACCTAGGAGGCCATGGATTTCTAGGCCTAGTTAATCCACATTTGATGGCATAATATCATATCCAACTTCCATTGCCTACATGCCTACTTATACCTTGCGTATACTGCAAATATATCGAGGATATGGCAGAAGCGCAATGGAAAGGGGGTATCCATGCAAGTAGAAAGATTGAAGGCTATATACTAAGCTAAATTCACTCCTATCTTAAAACTCATGAATAAATTTTATGCTTCTAGGGATCTAATCTAGCATCTTGAGACCTTTTAACCAATCTAATCCATGCAAGTAGCAAGATTGAAAGCTATATAATAAGCTAAATTCACTCATATCTTAGAACTCATAAATAGATTTGATGGTTTTAGGGATCTAACCTAGCACCTTGAGACCTTTTAACCAATTTGTGAGGCATTTGGGTATGTGGATAATGTGAAAAAGGTGTAAGCTTTAGGATTAAGGCTATATTTAAAACGCAAATAATGGTTTTGATCTCCATAGCACTATGAGGTTTCATGGTTTCCATATGCATGCTAGGAGAGCTATTTGCCTCAAATGAGGGAATCATGCTGGTGAAATTTTGTCAACGCATATAATCAGAGAAAATGAGCAATTCCCTTGGTTGATACATACACCATTATTGACTCAAACGTTTTTTTTATTGTCATGTTTTGGATTGGCATTCCCTCTTTCTTTGGGTGTGTGCTAATGCTGCGTCAGATATGAATGATGGAGTGCCTGATGCAAATTTCTTGGTTTCCCTCCCCATCATGTTGTCATTTAATGAAATGGCTTATATACAACACTCATTAAAAGTATGAAGTCTATGAGTGATCAAGAGATTGTGCAAGTTTGGGTCATTAAGGCCATCAAGAAATTATCACAACATTTGTTCATCATTAAAATTTTATTGTGCTTTATTCAAGGAGGATTAAATGTGCAATGAAGTTGATAGCTATGTAGCTACACTCCATTTTGCACCAATTGGTGTGTAAATCCCATGATGAAAGCAATTTGTAAGGTTGGATAGTCAATCTTCTCCACAAAATATGCAAACAACATCAGTCCTTTGCCTCTATAAAAATGCCAAAGGCAACTTTGGCATTGTTAGCCAATGCACTTGAATTACGTCATTTATATCATTTACACTAATGTGAAAACCACTCAAAGAGGTATGAGAGGGGTTCTTGAGGTGTCCTTACCACCTCCTATCCTATCCACAATCCCCAACACCTAGACATGATCCTATGAGATCAAGTACAAGGGGAGGAAGGGGAAAACTTGGAGTTAGAATGTCTAATGTTTTTGGATATATATAGAGTGAGGTATTGTTTTATGACATGCTACAAAGTGATGTTCTTATTCTCATATTCAAGCAAAAAATTATGAAACCAATGGGTAAAGGATGCGATCTAAATAACCTAACAATATATGCCCCTCCATAGTGTCATTATTACCACATCAAGTAAGAACACAATAGCATGCAAGAAGAGGGAAGAAGGAGAGCTCACAAGAAAACTATTGCAAGGGAATGATTGTATATTTCTTACTGTAAAAACTGACTTATACACAAGTGACTAGTTTTCACACTAGGCTAATCAACCTTAGAAATGGTATGTCCTCTATTACTAGTCTTAAGTAATTATGTACACTAAGTCTGTAGACTTTCCCTATTTGACATTAAGCACATGGTAGGGATGCTATAATATAGATAAGAATCTATTATTGTACGGGTAATGAAGCAAAGTGCATTACATGATAGGTCAAGTAGGCAAAACCATGTTAACCTTTAGAGTGCTTAACAATTGCCTCAACAACGACAAACAATTGTGCAGATATTTTCTTAAAGGCTCTTGGGAGATATTTGCTAGAGGAAAAGGTCAAAACTCTAAATAAAAGGGCAACTTCAAGGAAGCATTCACTCGTGCATGATGATGAAGCAGGAGCCAATAATGCAAGGGAGGAGTAACTCACAAATCAATCTTCTCACATGGAAGTACATGAAGCTATGCATGAAGAAAGCAATGTCAATGAGGCAGCACCTGAGAGGATGCCAATGCATTGGAGGTTCTTAAATTTGGAGAAGACATGAATTCTGTCTTGTACTTCATATGGAAGATTTGTGAGTGAATGGATAGAAATGATAACCTAACCACCATGGAAAGGTATGAGAACTTGGTGGACCACATGGATCAAATATTTCAATTCATGGTTGACAAGTTTGATGCTTTGGGCAAGGAGATCTAAGATGGAGTCTCTAACTTGGTGGACCACATGGAAAGGTATGAGAACTTGGTGGACCACATGGATCAAATATTTCAATTCAATGGTTGACAAGTTTGATGCTTTGGGCAAGGAGATCTAAGATGGAGTCTCTAACTTGTAACAAGAGTGGATTAGAGGCAAAGATATGTTGGGTGAGCTAATAAAGCATGCCTATGCATCAAACAAACCGCAAGCTAGTGGGAAACAAGGCCATATGCCATTTGTGGCCGCAAGGCATACAAATGGATCGAATGCTTTACAAGCTAGTTTTTCTTTTGACCATGATCATCTTCATGATCAACTTGTTATTTGATGTTAGTAAATATAGGTAGTTTAGTATTCCTTTATGATTAATTACTACATTTGTACATATCCATATATCTTTCGGCTCACTCTTTCTTGCTCATGCACTGGTAAGGTCCATGACACTTTTTTTGTGCAGTACTCCTTTATTGTTTAACACAGATGGCTAGAAGAGAAAGGGGTGTCTTTACAGCATCGTGGTTCAAAACTAGTAGTGCCATTCTACTTCATCATCGCGCAAGATATGTAGGGCTTCCAAGCTTGCCGATGATGTGTAATTTATTTTGTTTTGGTCATAATAAAGGTGAACATGATGGGACAGGTGTGTAGTCATTGAAGAGAGCACTTACTCCAAGAGCAAACAGCTGGGGAAAAACTACAATGTGCAATGGACATTGTGACATTTTTTAAGGTGGGTGTATCAACCTATAGATTAAAACAAAGGGATGTCACAAGGGTATTTTGGGAGATTGATAGATTTGAGGTTAGTGTTATCTCCAAAATTTCTTCCATTGTGTGCAACCACCACCATCAGAGCACCAACGTCGATTGTAAGATTCCTCCCTCCAGCTTTTGAGATGTGCAGGTGTGTAAGAACCTCCCCTTCTGATCTTATAATTATTCCCCTCTCTAAAATAAAAGAAAGATCATGTTTTGGCCTGGAAAGAGAAAATGTCTAGAGGGAGATAATTCAAAATTGAGATATTTTTGGATATAAAAATCCTCCTAGTATCTAAAATGGTTTCCCCTGAAATAGAAATTCAAAAAAAACTTTCCAATAAGCAATTGGAAAGTTTTGAAAATAGGTATAAAAGACCTTAGCCTAAGGGTCCAGATTTTCAAAAATTTTGGATTAGGTCTAATTAAGGTTCCTATGGACCAATAAGATTAATCCAAATGTAGGGAGGAGATAAATTGAAGAATAAAATAAAAACCCCCAAAAAATGAGTAAATGCTCACATAAGATGAAGAGTGGACTAAGGACCAAAGAAAAGAATTAAAAAACTAAATTTTGACACCTCAATGTGGGGATCTCCCCTCATGAAGTAGGCACCTTTTTCTCATCATTACCCCCAATTTTTAATCAATAAAATGAGATATTTTTATCTCTCCTCTCTCCTATTTCAAAACTAGATCCAAAAAGTAAGCTGAACTGACCCAAAAATGGTCAAAAAACTAACCAAACTGATCTGGAAAATTCTAGAATCAGTTTGCTTGGTTAGAGGCTCACTTTTTCCTATAAATAGAAGCCTCCCCCTTTGTAAAAGCTTAATGGTGTTTATGCACTGTTACTCTACTCTTGTCCTGAGCCATCTACATTGAATTTTTTAATAATTCAATTGTTTTTGGCCTAATCCTCTCCAAAGTGAATTGGTGGCCACTCTTGCTTCAAACAAGAGTAGAACCCTCAATCCCTCAAGCCAAAGGAGAGCTTACAAGCTCCATGTAAGCTAATTTTCTTACTTGTTTAATGAAGAATCTATGGTTTTCTTAATTTTTATGTTTTGTTGATGGTGAATTAAATTCAAATGCTATGCCTTTGATAAAAAGGCCCCCCCCTTCTCCTTCTTACATTCCAACCTTTCTCAATCCTAGAAAGATTAACTAAGTGATTAATTAAACTCTTCTTATTGTTTACTCTCTTTAATTTAGAAAATTGTGTAGATTAGAGTTATATAATTCTAAATTGGGTTAATTAAGTTAATTGTAGAAAGATAAAAATGAGAAATGGTCAGCCATACAAAGGAGGTTATAGCAAAATTTTCCACAATTTTGTGAAAAAGAAAGTTTGTTTTTATGTTATTCCAAAAGAGTAATTCCCACCATTTTTGCATCCAAAAGAAATATTCTAATTACTCCATGTACATATTCACCTATGAATATGCATGGATATCACTGATATTAATTATTAAAATTGATTTCTATGCATAGAAAGATGCATAAAGGAATTTTTTAAACTACAAAAGTGTTACTCTCATTAAAATTGATTTCTATGCATAGAAAGATGCATAAAGGAATTTTTGTTATTACAAAAGTGTTACTCTCATTAAAATTGATTTCTATGCATAGAAAGATGCATAAAGGAATTTTTTTTATTACAAAAGTGTTATTCTCATTAAAATTGATTTCTATGCATAGAAAGATGCAGAAAGGAATTTTTTTATTACAAAAGCATTATTCTCATTAAATTTGATTTCTATGCATAATAGAAAGATGCATAAAGGATTTTTTTTATTACAAAAGTGTTATTCTCATTAAATTTGATTTCTATGCATAGAAAGATGCATAAAGGAATTTTTTTTATTACAAAAGTGTTATTCTCATTAAATTTGATTTCTATTCATAGAAAGATGCATAAAGGAATTTTTTTTATTACAAAAGTGTTATTCTCATTAAATTTGATTTCTATGCATAAAAAGATGCATAAAGGAATTTTTTTAATTACAATTAAATTGATTTTTATGCATAGAAAGATGCATAAAGAAAATTTTTTATTATAAAAGCGTTATTCTTTTAAAAAATTTGATTTTTATACATAAAGAAATTCTTTTTATTTTAAAAGTGTTATTCCCATGGAATTTGATTTTTATGTATAAATAGATGCATAAAAGGATTTTTTTATAAAAGTGTTATTCCCACTGAAGTTGATTTTTATGCATAAATAGATGCATAAAGAATTTTTGTATCAAAATTAGAATTCTCTTAAATTCTATGAGTATTTGATAAATGAATAAATAAATACTCTAAGAGAGAAATTTCTATCGTTTTATATTAACACGGATTGTAAAAAGAGAATTCAAGAAATCTATCGAGATTGAAATATTCAGATAAATGATTAATCTATTCCTCATTGGAATTCGTATAACTAATTTAGAAATTAATTAAGTGAATATTCAAAGAAAGAAATTCAGTAAAATAGTAACAGAATTATCAAACCTTTTCAAGAAAGATAGATCAGGAAAAATCTTATCTGACTTGAACCTTGAATCAGACCATGACCAAGACCAAACTCTTTCATTAGTTTTTAGGAAAGAAGATGTGACGAGTTTAGAAAAATACACTCAAAACTCCCACCAAATCTGAAACTAAGTTTGAGACCCTTCGAATTGATCTGTGGATCAAGGTTATAGAATTCAAGGAATTCTGGTATGAAATTTAGAATTCCGATCAAGAAGTTTTGAGGATACTGATTCAAGAAATACTCCTTGTATTCAAAAGAAAATCAAACTGAAAACTTGCATAGAAATGAGATGTGATGTGAATAGATGTGAATCAGATAGATGTGAATGAATGGATGGATGTAATGTGATGTGAATATATGTGATGAGATGTGATGTGAATCAGATAGATGTGAATGAATGGATGGATGTGGATGTGATGAAAAGATGTAAATGTGTATGTGAAGAATGGATGTGGATGTGTATGTGAAGAATGGATGTGGATGTGATGAAAAGATGTGAATGTGTATGTGAAGAATGGATGTGAATGTGTATGTGAAGAATGGATATGGATGTGTATGTGAAGAATGGATGTGGATGTGATGAAAAGATGTGAATGTGTATGTGAAGAATGGATATGGATGTGTATGTGAAGAATGGATGTGGATGTGATGAAAAGATGTGAATGTGTATGTGAAGAATGGATGTGAATGTGTATGTGAAGAATGGATCTGGATGTGTATGTGAAGAATGGATGTGGATGTATGTGAAAGAATGGATGTGGATGTGTATGTGAAAGAATGTAATGTGACATGAATATATGTGGATGTGAAGTGATAGATATGAATGTATGGATAGATGTGAGTAGTCGTACTTGTGAACGATTGGATGTGGATGTGGATGAATGAGATGAGATGTGTATAAGATATGATGTGGATAGAAGTGATGTGATATAATGTGGATAGAATGCATGTAATGGGATGGTGATGAGAATGAATGTGTTGGATATGAATGAATGAATGTGATGGATATGAATGAATGTGATGTGATGGATGTAAATGGATGTAAATGGATGTGATGTAAATGAATGTGATGGATGTGAATAAGAGTGATGTGATATGAATCAGGATGTGAATGAATGAGATGTGATGTCATGTGAATCGGGATGTGAGTGAATGAGATGTGATGTAAATTGGGATAGATGTGATATGTGATGTGAATGAATATGATGTGATGAGATGTGGATATGGATAGATGCGAGTGGATGAGATATAATGCGGATAAATGAGAAAAGATGTGATGAGATGGAAAATGATGAGATGAGAATGGGGAATACATATGAAATAAATGAGGATTGATGTGGAACAATGTGGAAAGACAAGAGTTCGTTATAGAAACTATATTTATGACCTATTTTTAAATGATTGTTTTATGTAAAAAATGTTGGGGAAGCATTTTGACCATCTTGTGAATGAGGTCGTGGAGACCTATCTGATAAATTTGCAATAGCTAACAGAGAGTCAACGGAGGACGTCTCGCGTAGCAAGGTCTCGGTCGACCAGCCTTGGTTCGCTTTAAATGGTGAGCTTCCGGTACAGTGGATGAGGGACTAAGGAAACGGCCTATGAGTGAAGCGCTAGGTGACCTACGAAGGATCCTAGAGGGTGCTGACCATACGGTGCTCGGGCTCTAAGTCACCGAAGATACCCACACGTACGTCATGGAAGATATTGGAACAAGGAGAAGAGTTGTTTTCTGAATTCGGGCATGGATCTGGTTGATTGACCTTGCTGGTCCTCAAACGGATGAGTCCATGGCTCTTTTATATGGATCTGTTAGTTGATCTTGCTGATCTTCAACGGAGATTCCATTTTGATTTTTATAAGTGAATATATTACCGGGTACTATGAGCTAGGAACTATCGAAAAGGTCCCTGAATGGTCAGGTGGTGAGCGTTCTGGTTCCAATGATGCCATAGGTACACCGATGAAGGAATAATTGGAAATTAGGATTCAACCGGTATTTTGGAGGATTATGATCAGTGATACTATAGTTTCATTAAATGATTATTTTAAAGGCAGTTGAATCTGTGAAAAATGTAATTTCATATTGGTGGGTGTGTAAGTGGTGTGACTAGTTTTTAGTTTGCATGAATATCCGGCTAGGGGACTTGGGAACTCTTTTCAGTGGTACTCGGGACAAAACCTAACCAAATTCTTAAATGGATCCCATCACTACAGTGGTTGGACGGTTAGCTAACCCATAGGACTAGTTAGGCTGGACTGATGGATCCCTAAAAAGAGACTCAATTTTGTTATGGTACGATAGATGAAGTAAATCCCGGATAAAAGTTATTCTATGGAAAAGAATCAACGGCTGTGCCTCTCAATGAGGAAAAAAGCGTTGGTCTCTATGATCCAAATGCAAGTCTTTTTCTTGATCTGACTATGGGACTTAATGGTTTGGTTAGATCAGTTCAGTTAGTTAAGGCTCTTGACTACGTTATAGTAAAAATATCCTGGAGGAATCACCCGTGCTTTCCGGGCAAGGAAGATTTTTCGGGTTCGGTTTTGTAAGAACCGAGGGATTAGTCTCTTGTCCTCCGGATATACGTGGGCGAGGCCCCGAGTGAGGGACCCTACCCCACGCAAGAAGCGCTACTTCCGCTGCTAGCACCCCAGAATTTGTTGCGCGATGGGGATAGGGATCTTTCAGCCAATGATGACTGGATAGAGTGGGATATGATCCCACTCTATCCACCACCATTGAAGCACGCTGACTAGATAGAGGGGGGACAAGATCCCGTCTTGGGCTTCCCCGACCATCCGCATCATTGCCTCCACCCACCTCTCATGGAGTAAGTAAAATAATGTTAAAAGTAGTGGTATTTCACTCATGCCAAAGGCTCCCACTTATTCTACACCTCTCAAGTCATTTCACTCATGCCAAAGGCTCCCACTTATTCTACACCTCTCAAGTCATTTCACAAAGTCGAACTAAAGTCAAGCTCAACAAGGTCTTCTTTCCACCACCACTAATTTTTCCAAGCCCATTCCCTTGTGGATGTGGTCTCACTAGATAGTAGATAGGGATAGTGGGAATCTCATTATTCCATTCATGTGTGTCACTAATTTGATGATGAGTCATAGTTACTCCCATTGTTTACCCACCCTTGGTTGAATTTCTTCACTTTGACATATAGAGCATTGCATAGAAATCACATTGAGTTAACATCTGGGGGACCATTGCAATGCTTAATTAAACAATTATATTTCCCTTATCCATACCAATTCTGAGATGGATATTCACCGCCTAGGGAGGGCTGCCCCATGAGGGCCGATGTTCTGCACGTCATCCACACTGGAGAATATTGCCAAAGCATTCAACCTTCTTGATGAAGGCATCACCAACACTGACTCTTATGATGCTGAGATCAAAGATAAGATCTCCAAAGTGATTAAGGAATACTCTATCTCCACCTGCTCTAATGCTCTATCTCCACTTGCTCAGTAAGGAATACTCTATCTCCACCTACTCTAATGCAAACAGGCAAAGGCAATTCAGATTTTATCTGGACATGATCTGTTTTCTCACCAAGTACACCAAAATTAGCAAAACCAACTATAGGATCTTGGCAAGTAGAATATGGATAGAAGGTGAATTGGGCAGCGGTGGTAACCAAGAACATGTAGCAGCAAAAAAAGCAACACAAGCTAGCAGAGGAGGCAGGGAGAAAAGGCCTTGAAGTCGAATCTACTAAACGTGAAGAAGCCGGTAAACCACAACAAGAAAAAACCAAAACAACTTCTATCAATTCAAAAAAACTAGTAGAATTACACAAAGAAATTTAGCTAAGATATGCAATGCTAGCCAAAGCAAGTCAAGCCGAACCGGAGCTTCAAATGAGCCAGAGGAAAAATCCACATCCCAAACCCACAAACCCTCATTATCGGATCCAAAATGACGATGCACATTGCTACAAGGCAAGATTCATCTCTGAAGCTAAACTAGACATCCAAGATGCAGACAAAGATGTACTACAAACAGCTAGAATGCAATAGGGAGATATAAATATCTGCCAAATTATTATGTTATTCTTTGAATTATCAAGCCACACAAGCTGATGCAAAGAGGTTTTTTGATACAATACAATCCCATGAATAAGGCATGCTTAGGATATGATCCCCAAATAGCACAAAGGCATAGGCAGAAGAATAAAGGGTGGCTTCAGTCAGACAACACTATGTCACCCCCACCTATCCATCAACAATTGGTCATCCTCTAAGGCAACTACTCTCCTAGCATAGAGCCACTGAGTGTGCCAGGCGTTGACCATCCATCTAGATGGAAGCAATGGACTAGTGGGACCTAAAGAACTTGCCATTGGATGCAAGCCAATAGTAGATGGCAGCACACATGTGCATACATTGTAATCATATGTATTTCTTGTAATAGTCTTTGTACAGAATGTTCTTGTAAATAGAAAGGCTAATGTTGGGACAAGAAAGAGATTCCTTCTGACTTAATAAAGTAGGAAGTAGATAGGAGTAAGGAGACAGACATAGTAGAATCGTATGAGTTTGAAAAGCACGTTAATACAGAGTGTTTGAATATTATTCATTTTGTACTGTCTAAGCGAGCAAGTGAGAGAGTGAGCATCCATGTTTTTTGTGTGTTTGTGAGTCTATGATTTTTGAACTCATTGGGATTAGGCATTGAGAGATCTGTTTTCAATTAGTAAGCAACTATCTTGTCCGTCGGATTGACTACCAACACATGGCTCTAATACCATGTTGAGAAATTAAGCATGGTTGAGTTCATGGGTGGATCAGAAAATATGAGAAACATGATTAAGCATATTGATTAAGATAATACACAAAATAAGATTAAGCTAATATCAAGATAATGAAAATAAGAAGTAAACCCTCATAATCTCATTGCATTAGAGTCAATCTAAGTACATCCTTTTATAGCTCTCATGGAGCTCCATCTCACAAAATATGTGCACCCTTGTGCCATCCATGTGTCCATAAATTCTCACACTATATGTATGGTGCATCAAAAAATATGAGAAACATGATTAAGCATATTGATTAAGATAATACACAAAATAAGATTAAGCTGATATCAAGATAATGAAAATAAGCTGATATCAAGATAATGAAAATAAGAAGTAAACCCTCATAATCTCATTGCATTAGAGTCAATCTAAGTACATCCTTTTATAAATCTCATGGAGCTCCATCTCACAAGATATGTGCACCCTTGTGCCATCCATGTGTCCATAAATTCTCACACTATGTTCCTCCTTGCACTTTCCATGTGCTAACCTTTGACTTCACCTTTTACAAATGATCATACAAATCAACCTTTGGCAAATGGACCCTTAGTCTATTCCTTTTCTATGTGCATGCTCCTCCCATTGATCTACACATGTTGCACCCTCACATGTTGAATTTTTCAACAAATGATTATGTGCTGGAAATAATCTTGGGAACAAAAGAAAGGATCCTTCGCAGCACCAAAACATTGGTGGAGTATTTAGTCAAATTTTAAGGGTTACCTAATGAAGAAGCTTTATGGAAACCTACCTCTACAGAAGGCTATGAGGGGTTTTAGAATGCATTTGAGGGCTCTAATGAGGCTTGGAGAGACAGTGAAATAGCTTGCTGGAATTTCTTGTATAAATGCACTTTGGACAACCCTATACTTTAGATGGATGCGCATAGTATGTGAAAGCTTCATGATACTTATATGGTATCATGATACATGTGTTTAGATATTTTTGGAGGACATAAGGTGAAATTTATAACCATACATATGTTCTTTTTTCTCCAATGCATATACTTGACATACATATTGATGATATTCTCCATTCATTGAGTTCACACATAAATCCATGGTTTTGAGGCTCAAACCTCATGGGGGTGGGGATGGTTTGTAACAAAGTGGAAGATTCTCATGTCTATTTGGGCCCAAGGCCAAGAATAAGTATATGTAAAAGGGGTCAAGGGCTAGGGTATTGGATGGCCATGCCCATGGACACTTTTAAGTGTGGTGTGAAAGGGTGGTCATGTATATAAGTGAAGAAAGGGGATAATGATGTAACTAATCACTTGTGCTAATGATAGTTACAACTTGCTAATCTTAGATATGGTGGCTTCTCCCCTTTGAAAAGATGAGTGAGCCTCCTCCATGAGTACTACCACTGTGCAAACTCCGGTCAATTGAGTGTCCTACTCTCTTTCAGTGGTATTATCAGAGCTATGCTTTGATCCTTTTCTTGCTAGATTTAGTCTAGGGAAAGCCTAATTTCTCTCTCAAAACCTACAAACCCTAATTTTGTGTCTTTTTCTCAATTGTCTTGAAGATCCATACTCTAGCTATGTTTAGGAGCCTTCTTGATTAAAATAACCTTGATTTGAATCTGATTTGTCCATTTTCTTATCTGAATCTTCCTGCTTGACCTAAATTGAAGGGGGCAGTGCACTGTGGGCTACGTGGGCGATTGTGGTGTGGATAGCCATGGAGAAGCAATAGGAGTTGTGAAGCTCTACCACAACTCCGCACATTCAGTAGCATCTTTGTCTCTCTCCAAACCCTAAAATGAAGCTGTCAAAGTCCACAATAGCAAGCAGCAATCACAGCAGAGGCTGGTAGCAATCTCGTGAAGCCTCCATGTTCATTGAACCTCCTACATCTTGGATAAGCTGTTGAGAAGTGTGGTGTCATAAAGCACATGTAGAGGCAAGGAGTGAGTACGTGAGGAGGAAGCCATATGGCAAAACTGGATTATCCCACATGCAAGGACCAAGAAAAGATGTACTCTAGCAATGGAATTAGAAGCACTTGCACACATCTCAAGCCTCTTTATGAGTAGAAGTCTTAATCTTGTAACCTAATTGTGCTTGAGTCTAATGCATACACTCATTATTATGAGTGCACTTAGACACCATCCACCATAGTTTTAACTTAATCATGTGTCATTAGTATATGCTATTGTGTCATTAGGCTAATTAGCTTCTTGTAGGAGGTACCATGAATCTTAACATAGGCCACATTGAAGCTTATCTTGGCTTGCCCAGCCTATGAAATGGTGAAAACATGTGACGTTGAGCATCTAAAATACCTTCTCCTACTCCAACGAGCAAGAGGGAAGGGAACCTGACTATTCACATTTTTCATTAAGTAGATGGATATTCTCATAAATTACTATTGCAAGCATCAAGGCTTTCTTCTTGCCATTGGTGAGTGTCTTTATATTTCATGCAAAACTTAGTTGATTCCTCATGCCTATGACATGATTTGAGGATTTTCTCAAAGAAACCCTACTTTCCATGACATTGGCCATTTACAAATGCTATTGCCCATGCCTACAAGCTATGGAATGCTTCAATGGTGTCATAATGCATGCTTTTGCAGTCATACTTGGCATTGAGTAAACCCTAGTTACATAATTTGGGAGTTTAAATCTTTTCATAACATTTGATAGCTTTGAATGTCATGCATAACCTCTCATATGATGACATTTCATGTCATTCATGGCCATTCACATGCCATTTGAGTGATATTGAGACCATTGGATGTTACTTGATTGCTATTTGGAGCATTTATCATCATGAGGAACCACTACATGGATAATCAGGTCGTCCACATGCATGGTGGTGGAGATTGATGTTATGTGGCTATGTTGGGATGCCTATGGCATGCTCTTGGAGCCATTTGTTCATGTTTGATGCTTATTTGATGGATTATGATGCTGCTCAAATTCCATGGTAAGGGGCATGTTACAAGTTATGTTGATAGTTGTATGATACTTTTGGACCTATAATGGTGATGGAGTGAACAAGTACATGCTAAATAGATGGACACAAGTATGAGCCATACTTTGGTGATGGATGTAGTAGCATGAATACATGCAATCATGTTGTATAAGTGGTCTTACCTAGTCTTTCATACCCCACACACAATTATATTCATCCTTACCTAGTCTTACATACCCCACACACAATTATATTCATCCTTACCTAGTCTTTCATACCCCACACACAATTATATTCATCCTTCAAATTCATAGAATCTACTGTGTGTGAGGGTACCCTTGGTGTTGAAGGATATTCCAAGGGGGAGTGCATCATGAACTTTTCATGCCGTTAGTGCCATAGTAAAGCAGTATGGAAAGGGATTAGGTACCTTGGAGGTGAAGAAATGGGCCTAACTCGTGGATTGGAGTGAAACTCGATAAGAGGGTGAGAATGATTGGCCAAGAGATTGGCAAGCATGAAGCGTGCCATCGACAACATTCTACATCGACATACACTTGTGGCATTACAATTTGTAAAAGGGATCACATGTATTAATGCAATGACATGTGGTAGTATGACTTGGGAATGCCTATACATGATAAGTGTTGATGCAATATGATGGAGAAAATACTTGGCAATTGGCATTGATTTGTTGCATAAGAACACTCTTTTGGATTGAGACTTGTCTCTAAAAACAAAGAAGATGCTGCTAAAATTGCTCCAAAAGGCCATATGCAACTAAGCACAAAGTCCTAATTCAGCCTGAAATGGACGTTTAAAAGGATGAAGGATAAAATCACCTTCACAAAGTTCAAAGGCAAAGACTCTTCTAATAATGAAGAATTTGAAGAACGAATCAACAAGATGGAGATTTACTTTGATCTTAGTCCTCTCATTTTTGTGATAGAGCTAGCGTGTGTTTGCTACATTGCATTTGGAAGGTTATGCTCATGTGTGGTGTTGGCACTTGAATGCTCATGATTACATGTTGGGTATATTTTGAGAATGAGATGAGACATACATTAATTTCAACCCTAAGCCAATCTAGGATGGTGAAGAAATGGAATGATCTCACTCAAATGGGCAATGTAAAGGATTATATATGCATAAATTCATGAAGTTTTCACTCCATGTGGAGGAAGGCTTGAGTGAGGACTACAAATTGAGAAAGTTCATAAAAGGGTTGCAAAACAACATTAGAGTTGATGTGGATGCTCAAACTTATATTTGACATGGGTCCCATTGAAATTGTATTAGGATGTGATTTCTTGCTTCTCTTGGGTCTTTTATAGTGAATTTATAGCTTGGATATATGAGTTTTATGCATCGTAATAAAGAGATTCCATTGACTGTAACTCATATGCCAAGGAAAAAGTTCATTAACATTGCAGAACTCAAGAGGAAGCTCAAGATTATGGGATGCAAATACATGATGACAAGGGCAAAGTAATGCATGAAGGCATCAAGAGGTTTCTCAAGGAGTATGAAGACACATTCGAAATGCCTAAGTGCTTGCCGGCCAAAGAGAGGTGGATCATGGGATAGAGCTTAAGCTACATGCCACTCCCATCAACAAATCATCATATAGGTTCTCAAGGAGTATGAAGACACATTCGAAATGCCTAAGTGCTTGCCGGCCAAAGAGAGGTGGATCATGGGATAGAGCTTAAGCTACATGCCACTCCCATCAACAAATCATCATATAGGTTGTCAAAGGTTGAAAAAGATGAAGTGGAAAATCAAGTATAGCAGCTTATTAATAGGGGATAAGTCACTCCTAGTCAGTCACCCTTTGCATCTCTCGTACTCTTAGTCAAGGAAGATGGCACCTTTCTGATGTGTGTGGATTATAGGGATATAAACAAGTCAACAATCAAGAATAGACATTATTTGAGATAATGGAGATATTTTCACACCTAAGCATCCCGAACCAATGGGAAAATGGAAAGGGTTAATAAATCAATGTGTTGACACCTATTTATGGCATTATTGCCATGATATGCAAGGTGTATGGGGATGAATGGTCCACTTGCAAAATTTCTCATAATAGCACGCATCATGAAAGCATTAGCATGTCACCTTATTAGGCACTTTATGGGTATAAAGTGAATATGCCAATGATGGTTCAAAAGCAAGAAGGAGTGAATCCTAATGCAAAGGAAGAGATGGAAAAGATGGATGCACTCTTACAACAATGCAAGGCTAATATGAGGCATGCTCAAGAAATTATGAGACACTATGCAAATGCCCATTGAAGACCATCGGAATTCAAGAAGGAAGGGGATTGGGTTTTCTTACAGATCCTAAAGATGAGATATGATGCTCTTAAGGGTAACACTAATACCAAGCTAGCTCATAAATATTATGGACCATACAAGGTTTTAAGGATCCTAAAGATGAGATATGGTGTGCTCTTAAGGGTAACACCAATACCAAGCTAGCTCATCAATATTGTGGGCCATACAAGGTTTTGAGGCATGTTTATGCAATTGTTGCTATCAATTGGAACTACCACCAACTACAAAAATTCATGATGTGTTTCATATATCACATCTAAAATCTTACCTTGGGCCGGAAGTGCTATGCATGATGAGAAACCTCCAACTAATGAAGAGGGAATGATTATGTACCAGAAATGATTTCGGCCACAAGAGAAAGGATTCTTCTTAACCAAACATTGGTGGAATATCTAGTCAAATGGTGAGGGTTACCACCAACTATAAGGATTCATGATGTTTTTCATGTATCACATCTAAAAGCTTACCTTGGGCTGGAAGTGCTTATGCATGATGACCGACACCTAATGAATGATGAGGGAGTGATTGAGTATGTGTCAAAAATGATTTTGGACACAAGAGAAAGAATCCTTTGCAAACTGAACAGTGGTGAAATATCTAGAGAAATGGCGAGGGTTACCTAGTGAAGAAGCTTCATAGCAACATATCTCTACATTCGAATGCTATGAGGGGTTGTTGAATGCATTTAAGGACTCTAATGAGGCTTGGAAACAATGAAATAGCATGCTAGAATTTCCTATAAATGCACTTTGAATAGCCCTATACTCACATAGTATATGAAAGCTTCATGATACGTATATAGTATCATGATACATGTGTTTAGATATGTTTAGAGGACATAAGGTGTAGCCCATAGCCATACATATTTCCTTTTATATCCAACACATATATGGATCAAGTGTGAGAATGATACTTGACATGACTCCTTTTGATAATATTCTCCATTCATGTGAGTTTACATATACATCCATGGTTTTAAGGATGAAACCTCATGGGTGGGGATGGTTTGTAACAAAGTGGAAGAGTCTAATGTCTATTTGGGCCCAAGGCCAAGGATAAATGTATGTAAATGGCTAGGGGATAGGATGGCCATACCCTGTGAAAGGACAGTAATGTATATAAGTGAAGAAAGGGAATAATGATGTAATAATCACTTGATAATGACAATTATAGCTTGCTAATCCTAGCTATGATGGCTTCTCCCCTTTGAGAAGATGAGTGAGACCTTCTCCATGATTGTTATTGTGCAAACTCTGGTCAATGAGTGTTGTACTCTCTTTCAAGTTATCCAAATTTGTAGGTTCAAGTAATGGTGCATACACTAACTCCTTATTCTCATATTCTAAAGTGTGAAGATAAGATGGACACACATTTACCAAAGTATTTCTAGTAATGGTTTTTGTCTCAAAATCCTCTAGTTCCTCTAATCAATGAACCTTCTAAGAATGCAATTTCACCTTCCTATTTTGATCCTTCTTATGATTTGTATCCTAGTAATGGACCACTTTGTCTTCTCGCATATGTAGGATTTTTCTAAGACCGCATTGTACATTTACTTTGGCTTCTTGCATAGGATTTTGTTAGGACCACATTGCATGGTTACTTTTGAAAATTCACCATTACAAAAGTCAGATGGTCACTCAATCCAAATGCCTTGATTTTTAGATCTTGCAAAATTTTAAGAGGCTTTTAGCCATGGTTCCATCAAATATCTTCTCACAACCAAACATGTGTGGTTTTCCCTAGAATTACCAACAATGTGTTTCATGACAAATACTACCATATCCAAAATAACTATAACTCCTTGGTTCTTATGTACCATGGGTAACACATTGATCTCGTCACTTTCATTGTAATTCCCCAACTTGTTTACATGTACCTTAGGTAACTTTTAATCGCTTATAGAGTTTCCTCATTTGGTTTTATATTGGCTT
Source organism: Cibotium barometz (assembly GCF_041138505.1). Classification (NCBI taxonomy): domain Eukaryota; kingdom Viridiplantae; phylum Streptophyta; class Polypodiopsida; order Cyatheales; family Cibotiaceae; genus Cibotium; species Cibotium barometz. Next base: position 26,259,758 of record NC_141093.1, read on the forward strand.
AGGTTTCTCCTATTCTTTAGTTGTTAGTTGTAGTCTCCCTTCCATCCAATCCTTCAAATTTCAACTTAGGATTGAATTACCCTAAAGTTTAGTAGCAAATTAAAACCTTGACCTCAATAGAAAAGAATGCTATGAGCCTAACAATTTCTTGTGGGGTCGATACTTTGACCCACTCTCGAGAGTGGGCTAGTGTAAGATTCCTCCCTCCAGCTTTTGAGGTGTCCAGGTGTAAGAACTTTCCCTTCTGATCTTATAATTATTCTCCTCTCTGAAATAAAAGAAAGATCATGTTTTACCCTATTTTGGCCTGGAGAGAGAAAATGTCTAAAGGAAGGTAATTCAAAATTGAGATATTTTTGGATATAAAAATCCTCCTAGTGTCTAAAATGGTTTCCCCTGAAACAGAAATTCAAAAAGAACTTTCCAATGTGCAATTGGAATTAATTGAAAATAGGTATAAAGGACCTTAGCCTAAGGGTCCAGATTTTCAGAAATTTTTGGATTATAGTCCAATTAAGGTTCGTATGGACCAATAGGATCAATCCAAGTGTAGGGAGGAGATAAGTTAAAGAATAAAAGAAAAACCCCCCAAAAAATGAGTAAATGCTCACATAAGATGAAGAGTGGACTAAGGACCAAAGAAAAGAATTAAAAAATTGAATTTTGATACCTCAGTGTGGGGATCTCCCCTCATGAAGCAGGCACATTTTTCTCATCATTACCCCCAATTTTTAATCAATATAATGAGATATTTTCATCTCTCCTCTCTCCTATTTCAAAACTAGATCCAAAAAGTAAGCTGAACTGACCCAAAAATGGTCAAAAACTAACCAAACTGATCTGGAAAATTCTAGAATCAGTTTGCTTGGTTAGAGGCTCACTTTTTCCTATAAATATAAGCCTCCCCCTTTGTAAAAGCTTAATGGTGTTTATGCACTGTTACTCTACTCTTGTCCTGAGCCATCTACATTGAATTTTTTAATAATTCAATTGTTTTGTGGCCTAATCCTCTCCAAAGTGAATTGGTGGCCACTATTGCTTCAAACAATAGTAGAACCCTCAATCCCTCAAGCCAAAGGAGAGCTTACAAGCTCCATGTAAGCTAATTTTCTTACTTTGTTTACAAATTTTAATGAAAAATCTATGTTGATGAAAAGGCCACCCCCTTCTCTTCTTTACATTCCAACCTTTCTTAATCCTAGAAAGATTAACTAAGTGATTAATTAAACTCTTCTTATTGTTTACTCTCTTGAATTTAGAAAATTGTATAGATTAGAGTTCTATAATTCTAAATTGGGTTAATTAAGTTAATTATAGAAAGATAAAAATGAGAAATGGTCAGCCATATAAAGGAGGTTATGGCAAAAATTTTCACAATTTTGTGAAAAAGAAAGTTTGTTTTTATGTTATTCCAAAAGAGTAATTCCCACCATTTTTGCATCCAAAAGAAATATTCTAATTACTCCATGTACATATTTACCTATGAATATGCATGGATACCACTGATATTAATTATTAAAATTGATTTCTATGCATAGAAAGATGCATAATGGATTTTTTTTTATAAAAGTGTTATTCCTATTAAATTTGATTTCTATGCATAGAAAGATGCATAATGGAATTTTTTTATTATAAAAGTGTTATTCTTATTAAATTTGATTTCTATGCATAGAAAGATGCATAATGGAATTTTTTATTATAAAAGTGTTATTCTTATTAAATTTGATTTCTATGCATAGAAAGATGCATAAAGGAAATTTTGTTATTACAAAAGTGTCATTCTTATTAAAATTGATTTCTATGCATAGAAAGATGCATAAAGGAAATTTTGTTATTACAAAAGTGTCATTCTTATTAAAATTGATTTCTATGCATAGAAAGATGCATAATGGAAATTTTTTTATTATAAAAGTGTTATTCTTATTAAATTTGATTTCTATGCATAGAAAGATGCATAAAGGAAAATTTTTTATTACAAAAGTGTTATTCTTATTAAATTTAATTTATATGCATGGAAAGATGCATAATGGAATTTTTGTATTATAAAAGTGTTATTATTATTAAATATGATTTCTATGCATAGAAAGATGCATAAAAGGAAAAAAAATTATTACAAAAGTGTTATTCTTATTAAATTTGATTTATATGCATAGAAAGATGCATAATGGAATTTTTTTATTTTAAAAGTGTTATCCTTATTAAATTTTATTTATATGCATAGAAAGATGCATAATGGATTTTTTTTTATTATAAAAGTGTTATTCTTATTAAATTTGATTTCTATGCATAGAAAGATGCATAAAGAAAATTTTTTTATTACAAAAGTGTTATTCTTATTAAATTTGATTTCTATGCATAGAAAGATGCATAAAGAAATTCTTTTTATTTTAAAAGTGGTATTCCTATTAAATTTAATTTTATGTATTAATAGATGCATAAAAGGATTTTTTTTATAAAAGTGTTATTCCCATTGAAGTTGATTTTTATGCATAAATAGATGCATAAAGAATTTTTATATCAAAATTAGAATTCTCTTAAATTCTATGTTTAAATTCTATGAGTATTTGATAATGAATAATTAAATACTCTAAGAGAGAAATTTCTATCGTTTTATATTCACACGGATTGTAAAAAGAAAATTCAAGAAATCTATCGAGATCGAAATATTCAGATAAATGATTAATTTTTTTCTCATTGGAATTCGTAACTAATTTAGAAATCAGTTAAGTGAATATTCAAAGAAAGAAATTCAGTAAAATAGTAACTAAATTATCAAACCTTTTCGAGAAAGATAGTTCAAGAAAAATCTTATCCGACTCGAACCTTGAATCAAACTATGACCAAGACCAAACTCTTTCATCAGTTTCGAGGAAAGAAGGTGTGACTAGTTTAGAAAAATACACTTAAAACTCTGCCAAATCTGAAACTAAGTTTGTGACCCTTCAAATTGATATGTGGATCAAGGTTATAGAATTCGAGGAATTCTGGTATGAAATTCAGAATTTCGATCAAGAAGTTTTGGGGATACTGATTCAAGAAATACTCCTTGTATTCAAAAGAAAATTCAAAAGAAAATCAAACTGAAAACTAGCATAGAAACCCTGTTTTCTTAAAGGACTGTCTTACACCAGAATGCTGGAGGGAGCATTTGGTATTTGTTTTTCTAAGGGAAGTTCAGTTGCAATTAGCTGGCGGCGGCGGGGAGTGTTCAAAGGACGGCTCATGCGGCAAAGCCTACCCAGGTCTTGACCAGCCTCGGTATGGTTAAAAAATGGGCGCTTTCGGTACGATGGGCGAGGACCAACGAAGCGATCCCTAAGTGAATAGATGTGATGAGATGTGATGTGAATCAGATAGATGTGAATGAATGGATGATATGTAATGTGATGTGAATTGGGATGTGAATGAATGATATGGGATGTGAATGGATGATATGTGATGAAAATGGTTGTGAATGTGTATGTGAAGAATGGATGTGGATGTGTATGTGATGAGAATGGATGTGAATGTGTATATGAAGAATGGATGTGGATGTGTATGTAAAGAATGGATGTGGATGTATGTGAAAGAATGGATGTGGATGTGTATGTGAAAGAATGGATGTGGATGTGTATGTGAAAGAATGTGATGTGATGTAAAGAGATGTGATGTGACATGAATATATGTGGATGTGAAGTGATAGATATGAATGTATGGATAGATGTGGGTAGTTGTACATGTGAATGATTGGATGGATGTGGATGAATGAGATGAGATGTGTATGAATGAGATATGATGTGGATAGATGTGATGTGATGTTATATGGATAGAATGTATGTGATGGGATGGTGATGTGAATGAATGAGATGTCATGTCATGTGAATCGGGATGTGAATGAATGAGATGTGATGTGATGTGAACCGGGATGTGAACGAATGAGATGTGATGTGATGTGAATCGAGATGTGAATGAATGAGATGTGATGTGAAATGGATGTGATGTAAATTGGGATAGATGTGCATGGATGATATGTGATGTGAATGAATGTGATGTGAATGAATGTGATGTGATGTGATGTGATGTGAAACGGGATAGATGTGAATGAATGAGATGTGATAGATGTGAATGAATGAGATGTGATAGATGTGAATGGATGAGATGTAAATGAATGTGATGTGATGAGATGTGGATATGGGTAGATGCGAGTGGATGAGATCTAATGAGGATAAATGAGGAAAGATGTGATGAGATGAAAATGATGTGATTAGATGAGAATGGGAATACATATGAAATGGATGTGATTAGATGAGAATGGGAATACATATGAAATGGATGTGGATTAAATAATGTGAATTGATGTGGAACAATGTGGAAAGACGAGAGTTCGTTATAGAAACTGTATTTATGACATGTTTTTAAATGACTGTTTTATGTCAAGAATGCTGGGGAAGCATTTTGACCGTCTTGTGAATGAGGTCATGGTAACTGGATAAAGTTGCAATAGCTGACGGAGAGTCAATGGAGGACGTCTGGCATAGCAAGGTCGGCTAAGGTCTTGACCAGCCTCGGTTCGATTTAAATGGTGAGCTTCCGGTACGGTGAATTAGGGACCAAGGAAGCGACCTATGATGACTGAAGCGCTAGGTGACCTGCGAAGGATCCTAGAGGGTGCTGACCATACGGTGCTCGGGCTCTAGGTCATCGAAGATACCCACACGTGCATCGGGGAAGATATTTGGATCAAGGAGTAAGAGTTGTTTTCTGAATTCGGGCATGGATCTGGTTGATTGACCTTGTTGCTGGTCCTCAACGGATGAGTCCATGGCTCTTTTATATGGATCTGTTGGTTGATCTTGCTAATCTTCAACAGAGATTCCATTTTGATTTTTATAAGTGAATATATTACCGAGTACTATGAGCTAGGAACTATCGAAAAGGCCCCTGAGTGGACAAGTGGTGAGCGTTTTGGTTGGCCACTGATGCCATAGGTACACCGATGAAGGAAAAATTGAAAATTAGGATTCAACCGGATATTTTTGGAGGACTATGATCAGTGATACTATAATTTTATGAAAAGATTGTTTTAAAGACAGCTAAATCTGTGAAAAAGGTAATTTCATATTGGGTGTGTAAGTGATGTGACTAGTTTTAAGTTTGCATGAATATCTGGCTAGGGAGCCTGGAAACTCTTTTCCCTGGTACCTAGGACAAAACCTAACCAAATTCTTAAATGGATCCCATCACTACAGTGGTTGGGCGGTTGGCTAGCGGTTGGCTAACCCACGGGACTGTGCTGCACTGATGGATCCCTAAAAAGAGACTCAATTCTGTTATGGTACGATAGATGAAGTAAATCCTGGATAAAAATTGTTCTATGGAAAAGAATCAACGGTTGTGCCTCTCAATGTGAGGAAAAAAACGTTGGTCTCTATGATCCAAATGCAAGTCTTTTTCTTGATCTGACTATGGGACTTACAGGTTCGGTCAGATCAGTTCAGTTAGTTAAGGCTCTTGACTATGTTATAGTAAAATTATCCTGGAGGAATCACCCGTGCTTTTCGGACAAGGGAAGATTTTTCGGGTTCAGTTTTGGAAGAACCGAGGGATTATTCTCTTGTCCTCCGGATATACGTGGACGAGGCCCCGAGTGAGGGACCCTACCCCGTGCAAGAAGTGGTACTTCTGCTGCTAGCACCCCAGAATTCGTTGCGCGGTGGGGACAGGGATCTTTCAGCTGGTATCAGAGTGAATTGGCTAAAGTGGATCAACCGAGAAACCAGAAATGTTAAAAATTTATGAGGTAGCAGTAAAAAGTTATAATTGTGTGATGAAATTCATACAAATCGATATTCAAAATGAAGATTCATAAATAGATAATTGGGTCTTCAAATGGAAGTACTGCAATTGTATGGTGTTCATGACTTGCTTGAGTCCTAGACATGATGATATTTACCTTAAAATTCCAAGGACCGTGACTACACGTATATACCGAGGGTATAACTGCAGCTCTTTACTAGCAGTATATACGAGTAAATCTAAGATCTTGAAATTATAAGCAAAAATGCTTTCCAGATGATGAATTTGAATGTGGTTGATACGATTTTAAAATTCTTGTTGAGAACTGATGAGTTGAATTGGATTCTGATTGAAAAATGATGATTCCTGAATTTTGGTTGAAAAGCGATAAGCTGAGCAAAACCACAATGAGGATGAATGGGACGAGTCCCTGTGAGGATGATGTTCGTAACTGGAATGACGATAATGACTTCAGAAAATCACTATGAGATTAATGGATTGTGCTGAATAGATTGCTACTGTTAACACTTGACCCAAAGGATCAAGTTAAGGGATGACAAATTAAAAATCTATATAATTGAAATTCCCATGGAGGACTGTTTAGATGGAAATTTTGGTCTAATGGACCATTATTGTGTTAAGGATATGAATGATATGATCTGAATGAATTGTTATCTGATGATGAGTTCTATAAAAGGGATCTTTATCCCAGGATTCTATTGGGTTTACCAGACTATAAGGAACCCCAGAATGAGTTGGATCTTAAGGGAAAGAGTTGTCCTCTAGTTTGCGAGATGAGGACATCTCGCGTTTTTTCAGTGGGGTAGGTTGTAAGATTCCTCCCTTCAGCTTTTGAGGTGTACATGTGTAAGAACCTTCCCTTCTGATCTTATAATTATTCCCCTCTCTAAAATAAAAGAAAGATCTTGTTTTACCCTGTTTTGGCCTGGAGAGAGAAAATGTCTAGAGGGAGGTAATTCAAAATTGAGATATTTTTGGATATAAAAATCCTCCTAGTGTTTAAAATGGTTTCCCCTAAAACAGAAATTAAAAAAGAACTTTCCAATGTGCAATTGGAATTAATTGAAAATAGGTATAAAGGACCTTAGCCTAAGGGTCCAGATTTTCAGAAATTTTTGGATTATAGTCCAATTAAGGTTCGTATGGACCAATAGGATCAATCCAAGTGTAGGGAGGAGATAAGTTAAAGAATAAAAGAAAAACCCCCCAAAAAATGAGTAAATGCTCACATAAGATGAAGAGTGGACTAAGGACCAAAGAAAAGAATTAAAAAACTGAATTTTGATACCTCAGTGTGGGGATCTCCCCTCATGAAGCAGGCACCTTTTTCTCATCATTACCCCCAATTTTTAATCAATATAATGAGATATTTTCATCTCTCCTCTCTCCTATTTCAAAACTAGATCCAAAAAGTAAGCTGAACTGACCCAAAAATGGTCAAAAATTGACCAAACTGATTTGGAAAATTCTAGAATCAGTTTGCTTGGTTAGAGGCTCACTTTTTCCTATAAATAGAAGCCTCCCCCTTTGTAAAAGCTTATTGGTGTTTATGCACTGTTACTCTACTCTTGTCCTGAGCCATCTACATTGAATTTTTTAATAATTTAATTGTTTTTTGGCCTAATCCTCTCCAAAGTGAATTGGTGGCCACTATTGCTTCAAACAATAGTAGAACCCTCAATCCCTCAAGCCAAAGGAGAGCTTACAAGCTCCATGTAAGCTAATTTTCTTACTTTGTTTACAAATTTTAATGAAAAATCTATGATTTTCTTGATTTTTATGAATTGCAGATGATTGAATTAAATTCAAATGCTATGCCTTTGTTGATGAAAAGGCCACCCCCTTCTCTTCTTTACATTTCAACCTTTCTTAATCCTAGAAAGATTAACTAAGTGATTAATTAAACTCTTCTTATTGTTTACTCTCTTGAATTTAGAAAATTGTATAGATTAGAGTTCTATAATTCTAAATTGGGTTAATTAAGTTAATTGTAGAAAGATAAAAATGAGAAATGGTCAGCCATATAAAGGAGGTTATGGTAAAATTTTTCACAATTTTGTAAAAAAGAAAGTTTGTTTTTATGTTATTCCAAAAGAGGAATTCCCACCATTTTTGCATCCAAAAGAAATATTCTAATTACTCCATGTACATATTCACCTATGAATATGCATGGATATCACTGATATTAATTATTAAAATTAATTTCTATGCATAAAAAGATGCATAATGGAAAAAAAATTTATAAAAGTGTTATTCTTATTAAATTTGATTTCTATGCATAGAAAGATGCATAATGGAATTTTTTTATTATAAAATTGTTATTCTTATTAAATTTGATTTCTATGCATAGAAAGATGCATAAAGGAAATTTTGTTATTACAAAAGTGTTATTCTTATTAAAATTGATTTCTATGCCTAGAAAGATGCATAATGGAACTTTTTATTATAAAAAAGTTATCCTTATTAAATTTGATTTCTATGCATAGAAAGATGCATAAAGAAATTTTTTTTTATTACAAAAGTGTTATTCTTATTAAATTTGATTTATATGCATAGAAAGATGCATAAATGGAATTTTTGTATTATAAAAGTGTTATTCTTATTAAATTTGATTTCTATGCATAGAAAGATGCATAAGGGAAAAAAATGTATTACAAAAGTGTTATTCTTATTAAATTTGATTTATATGCATAGAAAGATGCATAATGGAATTTTTTATTATAAAAATGTTATTCTTATTAAATTTTATTTCTATGCATAGAAAGATGCATAATGGATTTTTTTATTATGAAAGTTTTATTCTTATTAAATTTGATTTCTATGCATAGAAAGATGCATAAAGGAAATTTTTTTATTACAAAAGTGTTGTTCTTATTAAATTTGATTTCTATGCAAAGAAAGATGCAAAAAGAAATTCTTTTATTTTAAAAGTGTTATTCCTATTAAATTTGATTTTATGTATTAATAGATGCATAAAAGGATTTTTTTTATAAAAGTGTTATTCCCATTGAAGTTGATTTTTATGCATAAATAGATGCAAAAAGAATTTTTATATCAAAATTAGAATTCTCTTAAATTCTATGTTTAAATTTTATGAGTATTTGATAATGAATAATTCAATACTCTAAGAGAGAAATTTCTATCGTTTTATATTCACACGGATTGTAAAAAGAATATTCAGGAAATCTATCGAGATCGAAATATTCAGATAAATGATTAATTTTTTTCTCATTGGAATTCGTAATTTAGAAATCAGTTAAGTGAATATTCAAAGAAAGAAATTCAGTAAAATAATAACTGAATTATCAAACCTTTTTGAGAAAGATAGTTCAGGAAAAATCTTATCCGACTCGAACCTTGAATCAAACTATGACCAAGACCAAACTCTTTCGTCAGTTTTGAGGAAAGAAGGTCTGACCAGTTTAGAAAAATACACTTCAAACTTTGCCAAATAATCTGAAACTAAGTTTGTGACCCTTCAAATTGATCTGTGGATCAAGGTTATAGAATTCAAGGAATTCTGGTATGAAATTCAGAATTTCGATCAAGACGTTTTGGGGATACTGATTCAAGAAATACTCCTTGTATTCAAAAGAAAATCAAACTGAAAACTAGCATAGAAACCCTGTTTTCTTAAAGGACTGTCTTACGCCAAAATGCTGGAGGGAGCATTTGGTATTTGTTTTGCAATCAACTGGCGGGGAGCGTTCAAAGGACGGCTCTCACGGCAAAGACTACCTAGGTCTTGACCACCCTCGGTATGGTTGAAAAATGGGCGCTTTTGGTACTATGGGCGAGGATCAACGAAGCGGTCCCTGAGTGAATAGATGTGATGAGATGTGATGTGAATCAGATAGATGTGAATGAATTGATGAGATGTAATGTGATGTGAATCGGGATGTGAATGAATGATATGGAATGTGAATGGATGATATGTGATGAAAATGGATGTGAATGTGTATGTGAAGAATGGATGTGGATGTGTATATGAAGAATGGATGTGGATGTGTATGTGATGAGAATGGATGTGAATGTGTATATGAAGAATGGATGTGAATGTGTATGTAAAGAATGGATGTGAATGTGTATGTAAAGAATGGATGTGGATGTATGTGAAAGAATGGATGTGGATGTGTATGTGAAAGAATGGATGTGGATGTGTATGTGAAAGAATGTGATGTGATGTAAAGAGATGTGATGTGACATGAATATATGTGGATGTGAAGTGATAGATATGAATGTATGGATAGATGTTGGTAGTCGTACATGTGAATGATTGGATGGATGTGAATGATTGGATGGATGTGGACGAATAAGATGAGATGTGTATGAATGAGATATGATGTGGATAGATGTGATGTGATGTTATATGGATAGATGTGATGGGATGTTGATGTGAATGAATGAGATGTCATGTCATGTGAATCGGGATGTGAATGAATGATATGGGACGTGAATGGATGAGATGTGATGTGATGTGAATCGGGATGTAAATGAATGAGATGTGATGTGATGGGAATCGAGATGTGAATGAATGAGATGTGATGTGAAATGGATGTGATGTAAATTGGGATAGATGTGAATGGATGATATGTGATGTGAATGAATGTGATGTGAAACGGGATAGATGTGTAAGAATGAGATGTGATGTGAATGGATGAGATGTAAATGAATGTGATGTGTAAGAATGAGATGTGATGTGAATGGATGAGATGTAAATGAATGTGATGTGATGAGATGTGGATATGGGTAGATGCGAGTGGATGAGATTTGATGAGGATAAATGAGGAAAGATGTGATGAGATGAAAATGATGTGTGATTGGATGAGAATGATATGATGTGATAAGATTGAAAATGACGTGATTGGATGAGAATGGGAATACATATGAAATGGATGTGGATTAAATAATGTGGATTGATGTGGAACAATGTGGAAAGACGAGAGTTCGTTATAGAAACTGTATTTATGACCTGTTTTTAAATGACTGTTTTATGTCAAGAATGCTGGGGAAGCATTTTGACCGTCTTGTGAATGAGGTCGTGAGACCTAACTGATAAAGTTGCAACAGCTGACGGAGAGTCAATGGAGGACATCTTGCGTAGCAAGGTCGAGGTCTTGACCAGCCTCGGTTCAATTTAAATGGTGAGCTTCCGCTACTACGGTGAATTAGGGGCCAAGGAAGCGGCCTATGAGACTGAAGCGCTAGGTGACCTACGAAGGATCCTAGAGGGTGCTGACCATACGGTGCTCGGGCTCTGGGTCGCCGAAGATACCCACACGTACGTCGGGGAAGATATTTGGATCAAGGAGTAAGAGTTGTTTTCTGAATTCGGGAATGGATCTGGTTGATTGACCTTGCCCGTCCTCAACGGATGAGTCCATGGCTCTTTTATATGGATCTGTTGGTTGATCTTGCTAATCTTCAATAGGGATTCCATTTTGATTTTTATAAGTGAATATATTGCCGGGTACTATGAGCTAGGAACTATCGAAAAGGCCCCTGAGTGGACAGGTGGTGAGCGTTCTGGTTGGCCAATGATACCATAGGTACACCGATGAAGGAAAATTTGAAAATTAGGATTCAACCAGATATTTTGGAGGATAATGATCAGTGATACTAAAGTTTCAGTAAAAGATTGTTTTAAAGACAGCTAAATCTATGAAAAAGGCAATTTCATATTGGGTGTGTAAGTGGTGTGACTAGTTTTAAGTTTGCATGAATATCTGACTAGGGAGCCTGGGAACTCTTTTCCCTGGTACCCGGGACAAAACCTAACCAAATTCTTAAATGGATCCCATCACTATAGTGGTTGGGCAGTTGGCTAGCGGTTGGCTAACCCACGTGACTGTGCTGACTGATGGATCCCTAAAAAGAGACTCAATTCTGTTATGGTACGATAGATGAAGTAATTCTCGGATAAAAATTGTTCTATGGAAAAGAATCAACGGCTGTGCCTCTCAATGAGGAACAAAGCGTTGGTCTCTATGATCCAAATGCAAGTCTTTACGGGTTCGGTCAGATCAGTTCAGTTAGTGTCAAGAATGTTGGGGAAGCATTTTGATCGTCCTGTGAATGAGGTCGTGGAGACCTAACTGATAAAGTTACAATAGCTGACGGAGAGTCAATGGAGGACATCTCGCGTAGCAAGGTCGGCCGAGGTCTTGACGAGCCTCGGTTCGATTTAAATGGTGAGCTTCCGGTACGGTGGATGAGGGACCAAGGAAGCGGCCTATGAGTGAAGCGCTAGGTGACCCTGCAAAGGATCCTAGAGGGTGCTGAGCTCGGGCTCTGGGTCGCCGAAGATACCCACACGGGCATCGGGGAAGATATTTGGATCAAGGAGTACTCCCACTTGGTCAATTAAGAACTTTACATTATGATGGATAATAATATCTAGTCCATTGCTTGCCCCTAGCTTTGGTTCAAACTTTCCTTGCCATTCTCAAACGAGTTTTAATCATTAATGGGATTTAGGACTTAGGTGTTCCCCCAATCATCTTGCTGTGTTTACTTCTTCTTTTTAGTTTCCAACTTAGTGTATTACATATTTCAGTCCTTAATGTGATTTAGGTATTCCCCCAATCCTCTTGGTGTGGTTACTTCTTCTTCTTTTTGGTGTGGTTACTTCTTGTTTTTGGTTTCTAGCTTATTGTATTACATGTTTCAATCACAAAGGCAATTGGTTTGCCTAAGGGTCTATTGAAGTGGTAGATATATAGACTCTTCCTCTGAGAGCCACTATGTATGGTGACTTAGATAATTGGTTTGCCTAAGGATCTATTGAAGTGGTAGATATCGACTCTTCCTCACAAATCCACTTTGTATGGTAGGTAAAGAAATTAAGTCGCCTAAGGATATGTTGAAGTGATAAACGCAATCTCTTCCTTAAATTTGTATGGTAATTCGGTGACTTAATTTGTTTACCTAAGGGTTTGTTGAAGTGGTAAATGTAGACTCTTCCTCAAATCCACTCTCTATGGTGACCTTTTTCTTCACCTTTTCCCACATGTTTCAAGCTCCTACACTTCTTTTCTTTTCTATTAGATTAAGCTTATTCAATCACTTCCTTGTATCCTTAGTTTCTTTGAAGATAAATCTTTTCTTGGTGTGATTGAATTAAGAGGTATAGATGTAGTCCTACCTCTCTAGACACACTCAACACATTTAGTCTTATGGTTTATATCCCTTCTTGAGATGTGGTTTGCCCTATTCTCATAGGACAAGATTTACACATGTGATCAACTCCACATCCATTACATAGAGGTGTATTGGTAGGAGTTTTTGATATTGAAGTTGCCAATTTTTTTAGGAAATTCCACAATTCTATGTGGTCCTTGGAAATGGTAACATTATAATGGGACTCTTGTGGTGACATTGTTTAATTCTAAACCTCTCCACATTACAATGGGCCTCTTGTGGTCACATTGCTTAAATCTCAACCTCTCCCCATTACAATGGGCCACAATTCTATGTGGTCCTTGGAAATGGTAACATTATAATGGGACTCTTGTGGTCACATTGTTTAATTCTAAACCTCTCCACATTACAATGGGCCTCTTGTGGTCACATTGCTTAAATCTCAACCTCTCCCCATTACAATGGGCCTCACATTGTTCAAGTCTCAACCTCTCCCCATTTCAACCTCTGCCCATTACAATGGACCTCTTATGGTCACATTGTTCAAGTCTTAACCTCTCCCCATTTCTCCCATTAGTTGATCAACCGTTTGTTGAGACACTACAATAAGATCATCATTTTGCATGAATATCACTTTGGCTCTTTTATATACTTAATATAATCTAAGTCTAAATTCCCAACCTCTTGTGCTTGCTCCCTTAAACTTGATTTATATGTGCTAGCCTAGGTGCTAATGGTTGTGGTGTGGTAAGACATGTGGTGGTTTTGTCATGTCATCCATGTGATAAAAAGTTTCACATATCAATTCAAATATTTATGTGTTGAGAATAGGATCCCCAGATCCATCAAATTTGGTCAAAATCTTTGATATGTGAGTGGGTTTATCTCTATTCAAATGTGCTCCTCCTCCCTCAACTACATCCTGCATGAGGAGGTACTCCACCCCTTTATCGATGGGTGAAGCATTTAATGAAGCTAGTGGTGGTCCACTCCAACACATCTTCTTGCATGAGGAGGTACTCTAGCCCTTCATCGTCTCGATGGTGGTGACTACACTCAATGAAGCTAGTGTGGTGGGGATCACATGACTAGTAAATGAAAAGGTTAGAGGTTAGGGGAAATTCCTAATGGGGTGAGGGGGGTTGGGGTATTTGCGAATGATTGTATTTTTTATATTTTTATGAGTTTTTTTGCGAGGACTATTTCACAACGTGAACACAATGTGAAAAGTCAGGAATGGTTCACGACATGAAACACATGGCTCATGGATTTTTTTTAAGTCTAGTAAAGAATTCAAATTTCCTTGTTTGGGGGGGGGGATATTTTTTGAATTTTAAATTGGGGAGATATAGGCATTTTCCAAAAAAGGCAAGTGGGAATCAAAAAAGTCAACCCTTTTATGACACCTCCTTACACCCTTCATAAATGATCCCCAAAATGGACAATTTGACAACTCATTGGCATATTTTCATTCAATGCTCATTAGCCTTAATGAGTTATGTAAAAAAGTGATTAGAAATTAATCAAAGATTAATCCTCTCACTAATCTTTCTCTCTTTTAAATTAATCAAGGGCTCTAATTAACCACTAATCACTGATTAATTCACACCATTGAGCACATCATTGGATAGAGAATGGAATTGCTAAGCTATGTGCATCAACTAATGTGTAGATTAATGTATAATTAGAGATTAATTAAACTCTTAATTTTAGTCTCTTCTCTTTATGCAAACTAAGCAAAAGAGAGCCAATTCCTCAAACTGATGCAATTAGATGTTTTGATGCATCTAGATGCTCACAAAACACCCAAAAATACTAATTTCGACATCTTATATGATCAAATTTGACCCCAAAAAATATATTTTCTAATCTCTTTTGCTTATTGAATTGGATTAATCACCCTTAATGACAAAAACTAGTCAATTAAGGAAAGATTAGTCAATTTCAAAGGTTTTTGATATTTTTGAGAATTTTTTTCAATAATTAAGCTACTCCTAATGCTTGCTAACACTCTAATGCATACAATTCAAACAAAAAACAAACAAATCAAACAATGATTCTATCACTAGAAATTGTATTCCATAGCATTGTTTGATGCAATGGATGCAAACAAAGCCTAATACACTCTATGTGAAAGCCCTAGGAACATTAACAACAACAAAAACAATGATTTAAGCTGAAAATTAAGCCAAAAAAACATTCTTTATAAAACAAAAAACAGAGCTATTTCTCACCAAAACACACACAAATCTCCATCCACCAGTCCACATCTTTTTCATGGAAAACCATTAATCAAGACAATGGGCAATGGGTAATGCGTAGATTAGAGAAAAACAGTGGAAAAAGCCAAGGGATGATTCCCAGATAGCGGCACCAAAAATGTTATGGCTCACCCTAACCCTCCTTGAAACACATCCAGCAAGAGATTACCTAGTGAACCGCAACTCTAGTGAGGATCTTTCTAATAGCTAAGCTCATAACCCTTGAGGTCTCCAAGCTCTACAACTCCTTGAGAAGCAATTCCACCGTGTCTCCCATGAGCGTTGTCACACCGCCGCGTTGCACTACGTGTACTCGTCCCTCCTCTCACCTCACATCACTCACACACACTCACTAGCATGCATTAGAGATATATATATATATATATATATATATATATATATATATATATATATATATATATATATATATTAGCAAGAGGATTAGCAAGATAAAGACTCTATTTCACAATGGGAAAGTTCTCTGTATTATGAGAGATATTCACTTATATACATGGCCATAAGTGTTTGAACACACTCAAATTGTGGCCGACTGGGCACTTTAGGCTCATAAGAGACCTAATGCTATTACAATGACTACTCTCATAATATACACATGAAGTACATCACGTGGGACTTCATCCTAACTTACTACCACATGCTCTTGAAGAGGAAATCGCCATAAGTATTACATAGGACCATTACGGGCACCCGTCCAAGTTATAGATTTGGACACCATTGCTTCATATCTTAAATGTATGACCTTTTGGTGTATTTTCCTTGACTCCTTGATATAAGATAATGGCAGTAGCTCTTGTTAACCCTAAGAATGGGTTAATAACGGCACTCAATGAAGCTAGTGTGGTGAGGGTCACATCACTTTGGGTTTTATGAGGTTGGATGGATGCAAGCACCATGCAAGAGCTATCTATAGTCTCTAGACAACAGGGCCTAGAGCACTCTCCTCTAGCTCCCTCTCAGCGTTCCTAGCTAGAATCTATCTGTAGAGATAATGTAGAGAAGAGAAAGTTCATGTGAGAAAACAAGCATAACTCACTGAGGTTTTATCCAAATGAGATGAAATTTTCTGAGAAGATAGCTATGGGGTGAAGAACAAGCTACCTATTAAAAAACTCGTGAAGAAATAACTTGCGTTATAGAGGATATGAACAAAATTGAATTTTGTCAAAAGGGGAGGAAATGGAATGGTAAAACAGGGAAAAATAGAAAGTTAAAAATTTAAAAAGGGCAGAAAATGAAAATTGTTTTTCAACAAATTATATGCTGACCACAAGGTAAATATGACATGAAATAATATGTTGTGGTGCGAACCACAAGGACATTTGACATTTCTCTTTTTGTTTAAGTTATGGGCTCTATTTTTTATATTTTCCTAAGAGATTTGGGCAAAGATATGATAAAAAGATCCATGTTACATGGATCTATAATCTCAGCTCTCTAATTGGTTAGGCCATTGTTTTTTTATTCACCCCTTAAGGGAAAAAATGGAGAGCCCAAATTTTTCCTAATTGATAGTTAGATTATGATTGAGTGTAGGGTTTCTTTTGGTGTTGTTTGATAATACAAGACTTGGGAGCCACAATTTCAATGTTAGTACACATGCCCCATCAATTGGTTCTATAGTGGTTAAGTGAGTTTTTGTCTCCTTGATCCAAATTTGGTTCAACTATGGTTCTCACAATGTTAGCAGAATGTGTCCATGTAGTAGCCATGGCTAGCTCCAACTTCTTGAGTCATATTAGGTTGTAACTCTAGCCCCACTCCCTAGATTCACACTTTCCTCTTGGCTCATAATTGATGATAAAGGATTTGAATACTCCTCTGAGTACTTAATGACAATAGTCTCTACTAGATAGATGATGAAGGATTTGAATACTCCTTCAAGTACTTAATGACAATAGTCTCTACTAGATAGATGATGAAGGATTTGAATACTCCTTCAAGTACTTAATGACAATATAGAGTCTCTACTAGATTGATGTGATGATTGGATGTCATTTATTACACTTTTTCTTTGTAGAGTGGATTGTTCCAAAAAAAAACCTCCCTAAGCAAGTATGAATGAAATTAGGTGGAGTAGACAAAGAACTACTATTTTCAATCAAAATTTCTCTCAAAAACACTTTTAAATGTTCAAAATTCACTAACTTCTATGGTCATAAAAGCTTAGGACTTCTAAAAATCAAAGAAGTGAGACTTTCTTAACCATATAACTGCTTGTACAGTTATGGTTGTGGTGTAAAAGTGATGTATCTACAATCAAAGAAGTCTACAGACTTCCAATTTTTAAAAATAGTGAGATAATCAAAAATTTCATCAGTTGGGATGCTGGAACTTTATGGTTGTAGAGGTTTGGGACTTCCATGATCAAAGTAGTTGCATCTAGTTGTACATAGTTGTAGAAGCGATATTTCCAAGGTTGGAAAAGTGTGATGTCCACAAGAATCCTATCCTAATGTATGATAGCTTGTCCATTGGAAAAAATAAATCCAAACATAAATAAAAATGCTTTCTGTATGGTAGTCATAGAGGTCACTTCTATGACTCATAGAAGTGATGTCTGTAGGTGTATAGAAGTGTAGACAAGAAGTTGGAGAAGTGTTTGTCAAGTGTAATTTTGAAGTGTAGATAAGAAGTTGGAGAAGTGTTTCTGTCACGTAGGCTGTAATGCCCGACGGCAGACCGGATGGCCATATCCGGGGTTCAGTGGGAGAGGACGCCCATGCAGAGTCATGGGCGGCCAGGCTAGTGTGGACGACAGGCCACACACTATATAGCCTGGGGGATGAGGGGCAATCCTCATTCTTCCTCCATGGCTGGGTGGTGAGCTAGAGGCCGTCCCCTCTCGTGGTAACGCTCGTAGCGGCGTTACGGATATCTAACACTGGTATCAGAGCATGGTTCGAAGGGATCGTGAGAGTCTGCGCGCGAACGGGGGACCGGAGCCCACTCGGTGGTTTTCATCCACAATCTCCTCACCCTTATCTACACAAGGGAATGTGTGGAGGAAGGAGGGCCAAGACTTTTGAAGGGAAGAACTCTTTCTCTCTCTCTCATTCTCTCTCCCCGTCACACACACACAGCATCGAGGTAAGCAAAGTGTGTTGTTTTCATTTTTTTCTGCGTTGAATCGATTTGAAAAACTGTGCGTTGAAGGTTTTCAAAAGAAAAACGCCTGTGTGTTGAGGTGGGGGGGGCGCAGACCAACCCCACGAAACCGGTGCTGCGTTGAATCGCTTCGAAAAAAAAGAAAAAACAAAAGCTCTGCGTTGAAGGTTTCAAAGGATGGAAACCTGTGTTAAGGTGGGGGGCGCAGACCAACCCCCCACGACTAAGCGTGGGTAAACGGCGGCAAACCAAATATCCAGCCGAAGTTGCAACTCCGTGTGTGAGGCGGCAAAACAGAGTAGCTTAGGCTGCAAACAGGTAGCTGAAACTCAGTGTGTGGCCTGTGTGTGTGGGGGTGGGGCGGCAAAGACCAGCCCGGCCAGCCCCACGAGATGCGTGAATGAGGTGTGCGGGGGGAAGCGAACAGCAGACAGCTGCGTGGAGAATCGCGCGCCTGCTATACACCGCGTTGAGGTTCCCAGGCGCCGTAGAATGCGTTGACTGGCCAGCGTCTGAAGGTACCCAGGCGGCCAGCCATGGGCGGCGGCGCCGGCCAGCCAGCGGCGGCCAGCCATTGCGGCCACCCAGGCGACGGCGCCGGCCAGCCACAGCAGCGGCCAGCCAGGCCCAGGCGACCAGCCATGGGCGGCGGCGCCGCGGCCAGCCATGGCGGCCAGCCAGGCGGCAGCGGCCGGCCAGAAATGGCGCCAGCCAACCCACCAAACAGCCCGCGATAAACGCCCAGCACACGCCAGACGCCCACCAGCGGCCTGAAGAAAAAAAAAAGAAAGAAAAAAAAAAGAAGAGGAAATAAAAAAATTAAAAAAAACATTTATTTTTTTTAAATAAAAATAATTTTCATTATTCATTTTTGTGAATTATATGAGAAAATTCAAAGAATCCTCTTTCTCGGCTGGATTTAAAAAAAAAAATCATCCCCGCAAGAAATAATCCCGGCAAGGGATAATAGTTTCCGCACTTAATTTTTGTTATGAGTTGCAGGCATTTTCTCGCGGATCGGAGCATCCCGGAAGCGTCCTTGTAGAGGCTCGCAACGCAACAGATCGACAGGCGACCGTAAAGGGGGTGACTATTATTCTCTCTCCACCATTGCTCATTTTTATTAGCGTTTTTTTTAGTAATTTCCGAGTTCTCGCATTATTTTTTTGCAAGAATTAAAAATGTCTGCTAGGCGTAGTGTGTCCCCACCGCCTTCTACTTCTCTAGGTTTTTCCAGTCTCTTGTCCTCGGTCGCGGGTTTGACCCCGACCGAATTGTCAGGCCGTACACGCCCGACCGTTGTTCGGTCCGGAGCGCGCTTATCGATCACTCGTGATCCGCCAGCGCCCTCCTCGTCTATTGACCCTGCCTTAGGACCCAGCGAGCCCGCAGCGGCCGCATTGGCCGATGACCCCTTTCTGGCCGATGAGCCAGAGGACATGAACACTGACGTCGCCGAGGGGACCGAGGAGGACCTCTTGGATTATGACGATGATGACTATGACCTACTAGACCCTGCTGATGTCCTGACAGAGACGGAGCTCTCTAGTGGACTGTTTAAATATCTTAATGCCAAATTGAATACTATGGGTAAAGTCCAGGCTGATTTAGTCACGATGCTACAGAGCATCTCCACACGGTTAGATGCACTGACAGCCGCCTCGGCTAATACTCCGACTCCTCGTGGTAGCCGAGCCCCTACGGCACGGGTGAGCGTAGCCTCGCCAGTGGTTGTAGGAGTACAGGCCGATGCGCCTGCGGGGCCGTCCGTAGCGACAGCTTCGTCGTTGTTAAAAGACTTAAAGCCGCCTAGTTTTGGTGGCGAGGAAAAGGAGAGAAACAAGGACTCAGTCAATATATTTCTAGCGAAGTGGTCAGATTTGCACGCGCTGCGACAGCAGCCTAGCCGTATACAGCCGGTAGAGGCTAGCCTCTCTTTAACCGGCAAAGCGTACAAGTGGTGGATGAGTCTGACAACTCGCCCTGCCACTTGGACGGAATTTGAAACAATGTTTCGAAAAGAATTTTTGCCTGTTAATGAGGCAGAGAGAAGCTGGGAGTTATGGGACAAGTGCTCGATGGAGAACAAATCCCTAACTCAGTACATCTCAAATTACAGGGAGATAGTACTCAAGTTAAAAGGAATCGATGCATTCCAAACATTGCGGGGCTTTAAGAGAGGCCTCAAAGATGATTACCTTGAGTACGTAGAACCCCTACAGCCTAAGGACTTAGCAGAGGCAATTCAATATGCACAGATATTCGATGACATCAAGCGCCGTAGTGCGCGTGGTGGTTCTAGCAGGGCCGAGGGTAGTGAAAAGAGGAGGTCAGGCCTCAAAAGAAAAGGGTTCCGCAGTGAGAAACAAGGGGATAGGACGGACCAGGAAGGACAGGGTGGTCATTGGTCTAAAAAACCGCGACCATCCAGAAAAAAAAGAGACACCGAAAACCAAAAGAAAGAGCAATATATTAAAGCGCGAAAGGAAAATCGCTGCTTTAATTGCAATGAAGTAGGACACACGAAGGCTGAGTGTCCAAAGCCTAAAGCCAGCACGAGTGGCAACGAGCCCAAGAAAGATGGTAAATCTTCTAGGCAGTTGCATACAGTGCAGAGACTCCCTCTCAGTTCCGCAGAGTTCAGAGAGGTGACAGTGTGTCATTGTGATGAGCATCACGCTTGTTCAGTGACACCAGCGATGTGGCAGCCTACTGTAGGTCCGCATGACATGGTGCGCATGTATGGCACCATAGGTGGCCGTAGAGTCACAGTTTTTATTGATGATGGAGCTAGTCACAACTTCTTAAACTACTCGTTAGTCAAGAAATTGGGATTGATTGAGACCCGGAGTGATCATGAATATACTGTTGGCCTAGCCAACGGATATGACAAAACGGTATGGAATACCGTAGTATTGGGGGTCCCATTATCTATGCAGGACTACAAGGCTCCGCTTGACTTTCAGGTCATGCACTTAGCCAGAGCAGACGTATATCTAGGCAGGGAGTGGCTGTATGGCTTGGGCCCTAGTCTAGCTCGGAATTACTTACATAACACGCTATGTTTTGAGCATGGAGGTAGAGTCATCACCCTGCAGGGCGACCGTACTGTCCCTGCCACACCACTTATTTCCTCCATGGAGCTGTGTACAGCGGTCCGCAGAGACCAGATAGCAGAGGTATATGCTTGTTACCCTCTTTTGAATTCTGTTTCCGTAGATGAAACGATAAATGATGTTTGCGTAGACAAACAAGAAAAAAAAAATAACCTTGGACGAGACCCACTGTTTGAAAACCCTGTTTGGCATGCATGTGATTCAAACAAGAAAAAATCCAAGGTGAATGAGACATTAAAGAAAAAGTACGTAGATACTTTAACGAATTTATTAGAGGAATTTCAGGATGTTTTTCCTGATGATTTACCAGATGGTTTACCACCATCTAGGGAAGTAGACCATGGCATCGAAGTTATGCCAGGATCAAAACCTATAAGCAAACCTGCTTATAGATTAAGCCACTCCGAGGCACAGGAGGTGGAAAAACAATTAACGGAATATTTGAACAAAGGCTTTATTCGGCCTAGTTCAAGTCCGTGTGCATCGCCTATTCTTCTGGTAAAGAAGAAAGACGGATCTATGCGGATGTGCATAGACTATAGAGCTCTTAATCAGATAACGATTAAGAACAAGTATCCGATGCCACGCATGGATGAGTTGTTTGATCAACTCTATGGATCGAGATACTTCACAAAAATAGACCTGAGATCTGGGTATCATCAGGTTAAAATAAAAGCAGAAGATGTTGCGACGAAGACAGCATTTAGGACCCGTTTCGGGCATTTCGAGTTTTTGGTTATGCCATTTGGGCTAACCAATGCTCCAGCGACGTTTATGACGCTGATGGACAGTATTTTACGTCCATATCTGGGAAAATTCGTAGTAGTTTTCCTAGATGATATTCTTGTGTACAGTAAGACACAGAAAGAACACATAGAGCATTTGCGTCTAGTGTTCAAGTTGTTGCGAGAGCACAAATTATTTGCAAAGAAAAGCAAATGTGAATTTTTTGAAACAGAAATTCACTACCTTGGCCATATTATATCCGCCGATGGTATGCGGATGGAGCCAGAAAAAGTAGAGGCTATTCTTAAATGGCCAGCACCAAAGAATCTCGAGGAACTGCAGATTTTTCTTGGCATGTCGGGGTTCTACCGACAGTATGTGAAGGACTACGCGAAGATCGCAGTCCCGTTGACGGACCAGTTACGGTCAAAAACAAAGAACATTAGTTGGGGGGACACCCAACAGAAAAGCTTTGATAAGCTCAAGGTGACCGTAGTAGCTGCACCTGTTTTGACAATTGTCGATCCAAATGAGCTGTTTGTTTTGGAAACAGACGCTAGTAATGAGGCCATTGGGGCCGTACTTATGCAAAGGGGACGCCCAATTGCATTTGAAAGTAAAAAGTTAGATCGTGCGTAGCGTAACTACTCGGCTTACGAGCGAGAGTTACTAGCGATAGTTCATGCACTAAAAAAATGGAGACACTATTTATATGGTGCCACTTTTGAGGTCCGGACGGACCATGAAAGTCTGAAATGGCTTTCAAGTCAAAATGAACTGAAGGGTAGAAAAGCTCGGTGGGCGGAGATTCTACAGGAGTTTGACCTTCAGATACGTTACCAGAAAGGTAAGTATAACGTGGTGGCAGATGCACTTAGTCGCATGCCACAGATTAATGAACTTAGTTTCACAGTCTTCAAGAATGATTTCTTGGAGTCCCTACGTGGTTTATGTGAGCACGATCCATCTTTTACAGAGGTCTGGCGCGCTGTACGCGTACGCACTTCTTCACAAACGCGACCACCTCCCTCGTTGGCATGTATTGCTAGTCCGGAGAGACTGGCCGAAGGTGCAACGGGAAGGGAAGCGAGAGTTAGTCCGGAGAGACTAGCCGTGTCTTCTGGGTATAGTTTGGAACCGGAGAGTTCTGACGTAGGCCCTTCATCACCTTTGACTGCCACGGCTTCAAAGGGGAGTGATAAACTTCGTCGGGGGGAGAAATATGCTAATTATTCCATTGATGACGGGTACTTACTCTACAAGGGTAGAATATGTGTACCAACTATTGGTGACTTTCGGGCCCAAATTCTTAAAGAAAGTCATGATAGTCCAAGTGCGGGTCATCCCGGGATTCAGAAGACCTATGCACTAGTAAAAAGACAGTTTTATTGGCCTAGTTTGTTTAAGGACGTCCAGACTTATGTGCTGAAATGCAATAAGTGCCAGGTCAATAAACATGAACGTCTTAAGGTTGGAGGACTACTCCATCCGCTGGAGATTCCTCAAGGGAAATGGGAAAGCATTTCCATGGATTTCATTACTGGTTTACCCAAGACGAGTTGAGGGAATGACTCGGTGTGGGTGGTAGTGGACAGGTTAACTAAAATGGCAAAGTTTATTGCCACGAAGAAAACTGTTAAAACGCCAGAGTTGGCAAAACTCTTTATTGAACATCTCTACAAGCTATATGGCCTGCCCGAGGATATAGTGTCGGATAGAGATAGAAAGTTCAACAGTCATTTTTGGAGGGAAGTCTTCAAAAAGCTGGATACTACTCTGAGTATGAGTACGGCAGATCATCCGGAGTCTGATGGTCAAACTGAAAGAGTTAACCAAATTCTAGAGGATATGTTGCGTTCTTATGTTAGTAAGAAGCAATCTAATTGGGAAGAGTACTTACCCTTACTGGAGTTTGCCTATAATAGCTCCAAACACTTAGCAACTGGATTTACACCATTCATGTTAATGTACGGATTCCAGCCAAGATCTCCAATGGCTGTAGGCCTAGAAAAGGAGAAGATTCAATCTGTCAAGGATTTCCTTGAAGATATGAATGATATGCTCAGAGCCGCACGTGAGAGCATTCGTAGCGCTCAGGATCGCGCTAAAACTTACGCGGATAAAGGACGAAGAAAGGTGACCTTTGCAGAAGGTGACTTTGTATTCCTCAAGGTTCCTGCGCAGTCAGAAACCATGAAAACGGGAAAGTGTGATAAACTTTCTCCGAGATATTGTGGTCCTTTTAAAATCCTTAAGAAGATTGGGGACGTAGCATATAAACTTGAGTTACCAGAGAGTTCTCAAGTCCATCCTGTCTTCCATGTCAGTAAACTGAAGAAATTAGTTCACGGGTTAGAGAACGCAGTTTCTCTAGAGATTTTGGTGGACTTGATAGAGCCACCAAAGATACCACATGAACCTGAAAAGATTCTACAGTATCGTGATAGACAGACCCGACATAAAGTGTACCAGGAGGTACTTGTTAAATGGACAGATAGGGATGAGGAGGTAGCTACCTGGGAACGCCGTAGTGCAATTTCCAAAAGGTTTCCCCAGTTTGTTTTCGAGGACGAAAACTCTTCTTAAGGGGGGGGTAATGTCACGTAGGCTGTAATGCCTGTGACCGACGGCAGACCGGATGGCCATATCCGGGGTTCAGTGGGAGAGGACGCCCATGCGGAGTCATGGGCGGCCAGGCTAGTGTGGACGGCAGGCCACACACTATATAGCCTGGGGGATGAGGGGCAATCCTCATTCTTCCTCCATGGCTGGGTGGTGAGCTAGAGGCCGTCCCCTCTCGTGGTAACGCCCGTAGCGGCGTTACGGATATCTAACAGTTTCTCAAGTGCAATTTTGAAGTGTAGATAAGAAGTTGGAGAAGTGTTTCTCAAGTGCAATTTTGAATGTAAATTAGGGCTTCTCTCCTATTCTAATGATGATAAATTAATCATATTCCTACTTTTAATTGAAAATTCTACACAATGAATCAAAAAATGCAAAAAGAAAACAATAAACAATAAGGATTAATCTCATGATTTTTATGTTTTCCTATCATACACACAAAAACACACAAATTGAAAAAGTTTGGCAAGTATCAAGATTTCCATGGAATTGCCCTTTGTACTTACTTACGCCCTTTATAGTATCCTCCTTCATGATGCTAACAACATCAAAATTACAAAAAGCGACACACAGAAATTCACAAAATCTCAAATCAATAATTCGGCAACATCATCAAAAACCCTGAGTTCCTTAACTCTAGGTCATTGTTGTTATGATGAATTGAGTTACAATGCAAGGCAAGTAAGCTGCCAAAAATGTTTAGCCTTTTTTATGTAAGGATTAGTAAAGGACTCTTTTATGCCTTTATTGCAATATTCAATGAGGATCATGCTTAGTGTCATCTTCTCAGCTTTACAAACCTTCAATGATCCTTGTTCCATGTGTCACCACACTTGACGTACAACCCCTTTCCCTTTCAATTCAATGATGTGATGGTCACCAATGACCTTGCTCTTGTGAGCTCCTTTAGCATCGACATGCTTCCCATCAACATTTGAAGGTCTAGGAAGAGATGTACCAAATCTGAAATTTTCTCTCCCACCTCTTTCATACACAATAGGGAATCTAGGAGGCCTGGTATAAGGTGCAACACCACTTGAAGATCTGTAAATGGACGGAGAGTTCAAATCAACCCTTGCTCCTTGCCTTACTTCTCTTACATGTTCATATTTTTCCTCATAAATTTCTACAACAAGTAGCATGTCCTCTTTGATGATTTCGAGTCTTTGAGGCATCCACATCAACTCTAATGTTATTTTCCAACCCTTTATGAACTTTCTCAATTCATGCTCCTCACTTAAGCCTTCCACATGGAGTGAAAGCTTCATGAACTTATGCACATAATCCTTTACATCTCCCACTTGAGTGAGATCATCCCATTTCACCACCAT
The DNA here is from genome assembly GCF_041138505.1 of Cibotium barometz. Lineage (NCBI taxonomy): Eukaryota > Viridiplantae > Streptophyta > Polypodiopsida > Cyatheales > Cibotiaceae > Cibotium > Cibotium barometz. The sequence continues at coordinate 26,285,876 of NC_141093.1, forward strand.
CCTAGATTGGCTTAGGGCTAAAATGAACATACGTCTCATCTCATTCTTGAAATCTACCCAAGTAGTGATCATGTAATCTCATAAGCATTCAAGTGCTGCCACCACGCATGAGCATAACTATGCAATGTAGAAAACAACACTTTGTCTCTATCATTACAAGGACTAAGCTCAAAGTAAAGCTCCATCTTATTGATCCATTCTTCAAATTATTTGCCTTTGAACTTTGTGAAGGTTATTTTGTCCATCCCTTTAAACTCCTCCCCGCTCTATGATGCTCATATGGTCTAGCATGATTAGCTCCAAACTCATTGAAATGATGACCAACCATAGGCGATGATGCCTTCCAAGTTTCGTCCACAATTGGCTCATCCAAACCTTGCCCTTGTCAAGGCTTCTTCCTCACATTGATGACAAAGCTTGCATCATAGTTTGTTGCATAGGATTCCATACATGCATGACCCACTATTATGTATCGATTGTGGAGCCAAATTCTCCTTTCCATGTGTAAAATCATCTCTCATCAGGGTAATCTACCCATCATTTGACTGAATTTCCAACTAGATTCTTGGTGATTTCAGTTAAGGGAAAACTATGCTAATTCAACGGTAGTCTATTCTTTATGTCAAGAATTGGAATTGGTCACAAGGTTTTTGCTTGATTCAGATAGAGGTTTTATGCAAATAGAATTCTCGGTTTGAGATTGGTTCCACAAAACCCTTTTCCCTTATTAATGAGAATCAATGATCTCTCATCAGGGTAATGTACCCATCATGTGACTGAATTTCCAACTAGATTCTTGGTGATTTCGGTTAAGGGAAAACTTGCTAATTCAACGGTAGTCTATTCTTTATGTCAAGAATTGGAATTGGTCACGAGGTTTTTGCTTGATTCAGATTCGAGAGATGGGCAAGTAGTTTTCTAGCCGCCTGTGCAGTCATGGTCTAACCAAAGTTATTCGGTTTACTTTTAGGAATTACACTTTTCTTATTTAATTATTTGAATTCCAATATGGTGGAAAGTCCTCTTTCATCATATAAATTTATCTATGCAAAAAAGATAAATTTAACTAAAATCTTTCTTTAATTTTTACATAAAATATACATTATATTAGTATTCCAATTTTTTCTCTTGATTCTTTAGAATACATGGATTTCCATTATCATGGGGATTAATCTTTTAACATAAAAATAAATTACTAGAATTTCTCTTTTTTCTAATTTATTAATTAAGCATAAACATAAAAATCAATTTCTCCATGATTTCAATGAGAATCATTCAATTAATCTAGGATGATAATTCCTAGTTATGGTCCTCTTTTCATATTATGAATGAAAATATTTTATGTGTTTATTTTACAGAAATTTTACCATAGCTCCGCTGTGCTATCACTGATAATTCTCAATTTAATTAAAAGAATTAAGTTTAATATTATTGATATGATTAGAATGACCACTAATTGGATCATTATCCAATTATGGATTTATCAGAGTTTAAAGTGGATATTCACTTAGAAGGACCTCAACATGTGCCAAAGAAGGTGGATGCAGACCCTACAGTATAAAACAATCCATTGACAAACAATTACTGGTTACAGATGTCATAACTCAAAATTTCCATTCAATCCTTGTTTCTCACAAAACAGTATCACTCTAGACTCTCCGTTGAGACCAGCGGGTCAACAACGAGATCCAGTTAACAGATTACAATAATTTTCTCGTCATTATTCATATATACATCTTCCACGACATACGCATGGGTGTCCTAGGAACCGCGAGCCCATGCATCGCCTGCTGCTGGTCAGAACCCTCCAGGATCCTCCTTAGGTGTCTTGGCACTTCACTCAGGGACCACTTCGTCGGCCCTCGCCCATCGTACCGGAAGCACACCATTTTACACCATACCCAGGCTGGTCAAGACCTGGGCAGGTTTTTGCCGCGTGAGCCGTCCTTTGAACACTCCTTGCTAGCTGTTGCAACCAAACTTCCCTTAGAAAAACACATATACCAAATGCTCCCTCTAGCATTCTGGTGTAACACAGTCCTTTAAGAAAACAAGGTTTCTATGCAAGTTTTCAGTTTTTCTGAGATCCCTCTGCCCCCTCCGCGCACCGAACTCCCGATAGGCTGATAGACAACGGAAGCAGCCCCCTCATGCACGGGGCAGGGTTTCTCACTCGGGGCCTTGCCCACGAATGTCCGGGCACGAGACTAGGCTGGTGGTCACTCCGAAAACCGAAACCGGGAAAATTTTCCATGCCCGAAAAGCGGGGACAATTCCACCTTTTTGAATTTTTCTTAATGATTTTTTTTTCTAACGAGATCAATTCTAAACTATCCTTCACTTGAATAAACCAGATAGAAGGAAACTATCACTGATATAATTTGATCATCTGAGTAAATTTAACGCTTTTTTTCTAATCAAGATCAGGCACAGCCGTTGATTCGCTCAATTGAGAAGTTTATCAAGGAAATTAACTAACTACTCGAATCCTAACGTAAACCTAAGATTTTTCAGTTTGATTATTAAAACTCCACTGATTCCAGCCTAACCCCATCCGGCCCATGGGTTAGCCCACCACCCTGCCACACTGGAATCGGTAGATCTAAACAAGTACTCACCCACCCATAATTGAAATGCCTTTCTTAACTTTAGCTTTAGAAAACAGGTACGCACACACTCCTCTTTAAAACTTTAATATAGAAATAATCCATTGATAAAACAGATATGATCACAGATTTCATAACTCAAAATTTCCATTCAATCCCTTGTTTCACAAAAACAGTACCACTCTGGGCTCTCCGTTTTGGGATGAGCTGGTCAGTAACGAGATCCAGATTACAATAATCACTTCGTCAACATACATATATATATCTTCCTCGACATACGAATGGGTGTCCTAAGCATCGCGAGCCCGTGCATCGCCTGGTCAGAACCCTCCAGGATCCTCCTTAGGTGTCCTGGTACTTCACTTAGGGACCGCTTCGTCGGCCCTCGCCCATCGTACCGGAAGCACACCATTTTTCACCATACCCAGGCTGGTCAAGACCTGGGCAGGTTTTTGCCGCATAAGCTGTCCCTCGAACACTCCCCGCCAACTATTGCAACCGAACTTCCCTTAGATAAACATATATGCTAAATACTCCCTCGCATAAGATAGTCCTTTAAGAAAACATGGTTTCTATGCAAGTTTACAGTTTTGATTTTGTTTGAATATCATGAATAAATCTTAAATCCGTATCCCGATACTTCTAGATCCAGGTCTAAATTCCAAACAGAATTCCTCAAATTCTGTTAACTTGATCCTCATATCAAAATCAAAAGTCTTAACTTAGTTTCAGATTCGGTGGGGGGGATTTGAGTACATTTTTCTAGAACTAGGCACATCGTCATTGATTGAAATTGACGAAGGAATTAGGTCTTGGTGGTCAATAGTCTGAATCAGAGTTTGGGTTTGGAAAGGTTCTTGCTAAACTATCTTTCTCGAAAGGTACTATTTCAATTTTTGTTTTTCTAAATATCGTTCGACGAATATTTGCTTACAAATTTCTAAAACATGAATTTCTTAGGAGGAATAAAATAATCATTTATCTCGATCTCCGACTTTGATAGTTTAATTGAATTTTCTCATTACCATCTTAGTGAATATGAAACGGTAGCATTTCTTCTCATAGATTATCTACTTATTCATTTTTCTAATTTTTATGGAAATTAAACAGAGGATTAAGGAGAACCCTTATTTAATTATAAAGATTCTATATGCATCTTATTATGCATAAAATCCAATTCTGATGAAAGTCACACTTATCATCATAAAAATCATTTATGTTGAAAATCACTCTTTTCATGAAAGAATTTCATTTATGCATATGTTTATAAAAATCATTTATGATGAAAATCACACTTTTAATATATAAAAAATATCTTTTATGCATAGGTTTATGCATAAAAATCATTTATGATGAAAATCACACTTTTAATATAAAAAATATCTTTTATGCATATGTTTATGCATAAAAATCATTTATGATGAAAATCACACTTTTAATATAAAAAAATATCTTTTATGCATAGGTTTATGTATAAAAATCATTTATGATGAAAATCACACTTTTTAATATAAAAAAAATATCTTTTATGCATACTTTTATGCATAGAATCAATAATGATAAAAGTAACACTTTTATAATAAAAAATTATTCTTTTATGCATACTTATGCATAGAAATCAATAATGATAAAAGTAACACTTTTATAATAAAAAAATATTCTTTTATGCATACTTTTATGCATAGAAATCAATAATGATAAAAGTAACACTTTTATAATAAAAAAATTATTCTTTTATGCATACTATTATGCATAGAAATCAATAATGATAAAAGTAACACTTTTATAATAAAAAAATTCTTTTATGCATACTTTTATGCATAGAAATCAATAATGATAAAAGTAACACTTTTATAATTAAAAAAATATTCTTTTATGCATACTTTTATGCATGGAAATCAATAATGATAAAAGTAACACTTTTATAATAAAAATATATTCTTTTATGCATACTTTTATGCATAGAAATCAATAATAATAAAAGTAACACTTTTATAATAGAAAAATATTCTTTTATGCATACTTTTATGCATAAAAGCCAATATGATGAAAGTAACTCTTTTGTAATAAAAAAATATAGTTTTATGCATTATTTTAAGCATAAAAATCCATAATGAAGAAAGTAACACTTTCATAATAAAAAAAATTATCAATAAGTATCTTTCATAGAGTTTAATTCTATTGAAAATCATTCTTTTATAAAAATTAATCAATATGCATCTTTTTATGCATGAATGAAAATGGCACTTTTAGAATACTCTAACGATGGGGATTACTCTTTTTGATTAATAAAAGATAAAATTTATTTCATAATTTTTGAGAAAATTTTGCCATAACCTCCTTTGTATGGCTGACCATTTTTCAATTTTTAACTTACTAAAATTAATTAGAAGTTTACCAAGAGTATTTAAATCATTCTAATGTAAACAATCAAAGAGAAACATTATGAAAAACTTGATTTTATTCATTAATCATTCATCTAGGATAAGAATGGTTGGATTTACTAAAGAAGAGAGGGGAATGCCTTTTTTCAATGAGGCATTACATCATTTACAATTTAGAGAAGACAAAAATCTTAAAAAACCATAAAATGAATGGAAAAGAGAAGAATCTCCAACTTACTAAGGAAGTTGAGAGCTTTCCTTTGGCTTGATTGTTTGAGGGTTCTACTCTTGTTTGGAAACAAGAGTGGCCACCAATCTTTTGGAAGAGGGAAGGTCAAAAACTAATGAATTATGAGTAAAATTCATTGTTTTTGGCACTTGGGAGAGGCAGGGTAACACTGCAAAACACTATTGAGTTTCAACAAAGGGGAAGGCTTCTATTTATAGGAAAAAGTGAGTTTCTAACCAAGCCAACTGATTCTAGAATTTTTCAGATCAGTTTGGTCAAATTTTGACCATTTTTGGGTCAGTTTTGCTCACTTTTTGGATCTAGTTGAAACAGGAGAGAGGAGAGATAAAAATATCTCATTATTTGGGAGTTTAAAACCCATTCAATCATGTGAAATAGGCACCTCCTTCATGAGGGAAATTCCCCCCTACTGAGGTGTCAAAAATGCATCATTTCACCTAAATATCTCTCTTTTTTAACTATTAACCTTGTCCTTAGTCAACTCTTCATCTTATGTGAGTATTTACTCATTTTTGGGGGATTTTCCTTTTATTCTTCTATTTATCTCCTTCCTACATTTGGATGAATCTTATTGGTCCATAGGAACCTTAATTTAAAATTTTGAAAAAATCTTGACCCTCAGGATAATGCCTCTTGAACAGATTATACTTAATTTCTAATGCACCTTCTGAAAATCTTTTTGAACTTCTGTTTCAGGGGAACTTATTTTAATAAGACGAGATATTTTTCTATCCAAAAATATTTAAAAACTGAATTACCGCTCTCTAGAAGATTTTCTCTCTCTAGGAACAAGATCTTTTATATTTCTGAAGAGGGATTTGATTAGAGGGGAAGATGCTGGACATCTTGAGAGGTTGGGGAAGAATCTTACATTCTCTCCCACTTGAGAAACGCAAAATGCCCTCATCTCGCAAACTGGGGGTAATCCTGCAACAATTCGGCTTCATTCTCCCAGGTGGCATCTTTAAAAGGATAGAACTTCCATTTTACCAATAATTCTTTGAGAATTCTGTTCCTGAGAATCTTTTCTCGAACATCAAGAATTTCTTCAGGTTGGAGTTCCATCTGCCCTTGGGTTGAAGAGGTTAGGATTTCATCATCAAGTACATGATTTGGGCTTGGCACATGATTTCTTTAGAAGGCTTACATGAAATACATTATGAACTTTGAGATGAGGAGGCAGAAGAAGCTCGTAGGCTAAGTCACCTACTTTCTTTATAACCAGATATGGCCCACAATATCTGGGGGATAACTTCTTGTACTTCCCAAGAGATAGAGAATTTCTTTTGGGTCGTACTCTAATGAAGACCATATCTGCTTCTTCAAACTTTCTGTCTGTCCTCTTCTTATTAGCATACTGCTTCTATCGATCCTGGGCAGCTTTAATATCTTTATGAATTGACTGCATCTGCTGCTGCTCCATGTCATCAAGCATCTGTCTAGACATCTCGACCCTAATCAATGGGTCGGACCAAGTTAATGGAGTTAAGCAACCTTGCCCATACAGAGCTTTAAAAGGGCTTATCCCGATACTTTGGTGATAAGAAGCATTGTAGGCAAACTTGACTAGGTGCAGAAAGCTTAGCCACTTCTTGGGTTCCCTGCCACAGCATGACCGAAGTATATCTTCAATTACTTGGTTTACCCTTTCAGTTTGACCATCCGTCTCAGGGTGATAAGCTGTGCTGAGATCCAAGAAAGTTCCCACTACTTCGAAAAATGCAGTCTAGAACCTTGAAGTAAACTTGGGATCTCGATCACTTACTATTCTCCTGGGTAGGCCATGCAATCTGAAGATTTCTTTAAGGAACACTCTGGCCACATCCACTGCAGTGTAGGTTTCTTTTACTGGGATCAGATGGGCAACTTTGGTTAGTCTGTCAACTACCACGAAAATGGAGTTGTAACCTGATTGCACTGAAGGTAATCCAGTAATAAAGTCCATACTGATACATTCCCACTTCATCTGGGGGATGTCCCAATGGGTGTAACTTCCCAGGCATTTTTACTCTTTCAGCTTTGACTTTCTGGCATGTCAGACATTGATGTACATGATTCAGTACATCCTTTTTCAGACCAGGCCAAAAGAAGCTTTTCTTTACAGACATGTAGGTCTTGATGAAACCTGGATGTCCTGCTATAAGGCTGTCATGGGCTTCATTCAGAATTTGGTCCTTGGTTCCCTCATCATTGGGAATGCATAGCCTGCGATTATAATACATAATGCCATCATCTAGGCTGTACCCTTGAACTCTGTTCAACTCCTAAGGAGTTTTGCTTTCCTGCATAAGTAGGGTAGCAATAGGGCCAAAGAATCTATCCTGCATGATCTTCTCACTTGCTTCAATAATCAAAGGATTTGATATTACAGTAATTGCAAGGAGGCTTTTCTGCTGAGGACATCCACTACCACATTTTCTTTGCCTGGGTGATACTTGATTTCAAAATCAAATTCCTAAAGTTTAAAGAGGAGTGTGTGAGTATCTGTATTCTAAAGTAAAAGTTAAGAAAGGCTTTCAATTATGGGTGGGTGAGTACTTGTCTGGTTCTACTATTCCAGTGGTGGTTGGGCGGTGGCTAACCCATGGGCCGGATGATTAGTAGGGTGGAATTGTTGGAATTAGGGTTGCAGGAAAGCACACAAAGCTTGGAGAAGAAGCAGCAAGAATGCACACAACACAAAGTGTATTAGATTGTGTCAATGTACAAAAGATGAGTTAGCCCTAGAGTGATGGGCGTATATACAAGCCGGGGGGAAAAACCCTCCTAAAGAGGGAAAAAGTGCCCCGACAGTCCTAAGTGTGTTCACACACATCACTGCCTATATATATGGCAAGTGTATTAGATTGTGTCAATGTACAAAAGATGAGTTAGCCCTAGAGTGATGGGCGTATATACAAGCCGGGGGAAAAAACCTCCTAAAGAGGGAAAAAGTGCCCCGGCGGTCCTAAGTGTGTTCACACACATCACTGCCTATATATATGGCAACAAATCCCCCTTGGGAGTGATGGTGTGAACGAGAGCTGGCACTCATGTATAGGGGAGTGCCATGCCCGAAGTAGATCAATCCATAAAGGGGAGCAAGCCCAAAGCTTTGCGGAAAGCTTCGAACTTCACGAGGAAGCGCCTTTGTGATTGAAAAGATCGGCGAGGTTGTCCTGTGTTGGCACATAGGCCAAGCTGATCTCTCCTGCTGAGAGTCTCTCCTGCTGAGAGTCTCTCCCTGACATAGTGATAATGCACCTCAATGTGCTTTGTGCGAGCATGAAAAACTGGGTTTCTCGCAACTGCCAATGCGCTCTGACTCTCAGTGAAGATAGAGGTGGCACACTCCTGTCCAACACCCAAGTCAGCCACCATAAGCCGTCTGAGCCACACACACTCAACTATAGCTGTGAAAGCTGCCCTGTACTCAGCTTCACAACTAGAAGTGGCCACAGTAGGTTGCTTCTTGCTCAACCAAGATATGCATGAGCTACCGAGCATGAAACAAAAACCACTTGTGGACACTCTTGTGTCATAGCAACCAGCCCAATCTGAGTCCGAAAAAGCATGTAAATCTGGCGGCAACGATCCCCCCTTGGGATAAAACAACCCAAGATGTATGGTGCCACTCAAGTAGCGAAAGATGCATTTAACTGCCTTCCAATGCTGAGACCCTGGGCTATGCATAAACCTGCTCACCTGTGAGACTGCAAACTGAATGTTCGGCCTTGTAATGCATACATAAATGAGGCAACCAACAGCTGTCTGATAGAATGTGACATCAAAGTGATCTCCAGCATCATGAAGACTCAACTTCAAACCTGTCTCCATTGGAGTAGCAATAGGCTTGCAGTCTTCAAGGCCAAATCTCCGCAACAATGTTTCAATATACTTTGTCTGACACAAAGCAATACCTCCATCACACTGCTTAAATTGTATCCCCAAATAATGATGCAAATGTCCCAAATCTGACATCTCAAAAGAGACATTCAAATCAGCCTTAAAATCAGCAATATGACTCTCATTTGGTCCTGTGAGCAGCATGTCATCGACATAGAGAGCAATGATTAGATGTACACCATCCACACGTTTAACATACAAAGTGCTTTCTGTTGGACTATTCTGAAACCCATGTGCAGTCAAATATGCATGTATCTTTTCATACCAAGCTCGTGGAGCTTGCTTTAAACCATATAAAGCCTTTTTCAACCTACACACTTTGTTTTCCTGCCCTCTTTGAACAAAACCACGAGGCTGCGATACATACACCTCCTCATACAAATCTCCATTTAAGAACGCAGTCTTTATGTCCAGCTGATGTACATTCCAACCATTATGAGTTGCCAATGCACAAATGCTACGAATGGTAGTCATACGACAAGTGGGAGCAAAGGTCTCATCAAAATCAATGCCCTTTTCTTGAGCATAACCCTTTGCAACAAGTCTAGCCTTATAGCGATCAACACTGCCATCTGGCTTTCGTTTCAACTTAAAAACCCACTTACATCCAATGTCCTTTTTACCAATAGGCAAATCAGACCATGTACCATTCTTCATTATAGCATCATATTCACTTTGCATTGCAGCCAACCAATTTTCTGATTTTTGTGCCTCATCAAATGAAAGAGGTTCTTCCTCTTCACACATACTAGACACAGCCAAAGCATAACAATCTGATGCATAAGAGGCATGCTGAAAACCTAAACGAGTACGACTAGATATAGGTGCATCAATTTTACTATCACGCAAGGTTTGCACCAGCCATTTAGGCATACCTCTAGCCTGCTCATTTTCAGCCCTATCCTCAGAAATTACATCCTATAAATCTGCATCAGAAATAGGCTGATCTATGATATCGTTTGAAATCTGCATAGGCTGAATATTTGCCTCATTAGGACTTACATTTGAATTCCCACTTGTAAATAGAGGCAACAATGTATCAAATACATCCCGTGAGCTCACACCTGTCTCTTTGGTACATGATAACAAAGGCTGCACAGCATCTTCCACAAAAACAACATCTCGACTAATCAAGATACGCTTTGACTGTGGATGATACAATCTGTAACCTTTGCTCTCAGCACTATAACCAACAAAAATGTATTTGACAGCCTTATCATCCAATTTCCTGCGTTGTTGCACAGGCACTAAAGCATAGGCCAAGCAACCAAATACACGCAAGTGACCAATAGAAGGCTTCCGGCCATGCCAAGCTTCGTGTGGAGTAATAGACTGCAAGGCCTTAGTGGGACACCTATTGAGTACATATGCAGCACACATGACAGCGTCAAGCCAAAACGCATGCGGCAAAGCTTGGCTCTTGACCATACATCGTGCCATCTCCATAAGTGACCTATTTTTCCTCTCAGCAACACCATTTTGCTGAGGGGTATACGGCACTGTACATTGGTGTTTTATCCTACGACTAGCCAGAAATGCATCAAACTCTTTAGACAAGTACTCCCCCCCTCGATCAGAACGGAGGGTGCCCACAGTACAATTGGATACATTTTCAACCATAAGAAAAAACTATTTGAAGCACAAAAACACTTCGGACTTTGCCTTCAGTGGATATACCCATGCATGCCTTGAGTAATCATCAATGAAAGTCACGAAGTACAAGTGTTTACCAAATGACGGAGTTTGCATAGGCCCACATACATCACTATGTACAAGTTGTAATTTGCGAGTGGCCCGCACAGAACCATCCTTTGGAAACGCAGAACGCTGCATTTTGCCCAAAATACAGCCTTCACAAACATGTTTCAATGGTGCCTCAAGAGGGGGCAATGAAGCAACCATATCAAATTTCTACAAACGCAGCAAACTAGCAAAGTTCAGATGACCAAAACGAGCATGCCATAGTTTTGCATCTGAAACTGCCTTTTCATCAGAAACTGCATTTGCTGAATCTTCCACACACTTGTCATAAGAATTGAGCCTATACAGCCCACGAAACAAGGTGCCAGATGCAATAATCGTATCACCAGAAGTCAAATCATGAACAGTACATCTGTCATCCACAAATTTGACTACAAATCCAAGTCTAGCAAGCGCAGAGACAGACAATAGATTCTTCTTTATCCCTGGCACATACAAAGCATCTGAAAGTGTGAAAGCGCTGCCATTTACAGCAGTAAGCATAATTTTACCAATGCCCTTCACTGGGTAAGAAGCATTATTGGCACATGTGACAGTATTCCCATTAGAGACAGCCTCAAGACAAGTGAACATATCACGATGTGAGGTAATGTGCTTTGTAGCACCACTGTCAAAATACCATACATTAGAGTCAACAGAAACTGCCAAACATACATCATGTACAGATGGGTCATACTGGCAATACACGCTAAACGCCCATTCTGTATCCTGCACAACATTTGCAGAATCTGCATTTGTAGAAGCATCCGCTATTGTGGCTGCATTTGACTCTTTCTTCTTTGCCTCTTTAGCCTTTAGCTTAGGACAATTCTTAATGACATGATCATTTGCCTTACAATAGTTGCACCTGGTCTTTTTCTTGCCTTTATCAAGAGCCTTCTCAGACTTATTGTTGCTACCTGTGGAAGGAGAAGAAGTTGCAGACCTACTAATAGGAGAAGAAACAGTGGAAGGGGCTGCCTTACCACTTCTTCTCTGCTGCTGGGCAGCAATAAATGCTTGATCAACTGCACGCTGCTGCCTGGCCTTGTTTTGCCTGGACTGTGCTTCTTGCAAGAGCTTGTTGACTAAAGTATCATACTTGACAGCATCAGGTCTGTCCTCAGTAAGAAGTCTCCACATGGAAGCAAAAGTCTGATATGTCTCAAGTAAAGCATCAAGAACAGTCTGCACAAGAGAATGATCTGGAATAATCTCACCTGCAGAAATGGAGCCGATGCCTACTCTGATACCAATTGTTGGAATTAGGGTTGCAGGAAAGCACACAAAGCTTGGAGAAGAAGCAGCAAGAATGCACACAACACAAAGTGTATTAGATTGTGTCAATGTACAAAAGATGAGTTAGCCCTAGAGTGATGGGCGTATATACAAGCCGGGGGAAAAAACCTCCTAAAGAGGAAAAAAGTGCCCCGGCGGTCCTAAGTGTGTTCACACACATCACTGCCTATATATATGGTAACAGGAATGAGTAGAGTTTTAATAATATAATTGATTAATAAGATTACGCTTAGAACTCGAATAGTTAAATAATAACCTGAAGACTTCTCAAATGAATAGACCAACGGCTGTGCCTAATTCAATTAGGAAAAAAGCGTTGATTCCTTCAAGATAAGTCTGTTATAGTTTCCCTTCTATCTGGTTTATTCAGATGAAGGTTAGATCAGTCTTGACTTCGTTAGAAAAATTCGTTAAGAAATTCAAAATGGTGGAATCGTCCCCACTTTTCGGGCATGGAAAATTTTCTCGATTTTGGTTTTCGGAATGACCACCAGCTTATTCTCGTGCCCGGACATTCGAGGGCGAGGCCCCGAGTGAGAAACCCTGCCCCGCGCAAGAGGAAGCTACTTCCGTTGCTACCATCCGGGAATCTGGCGCACGGAGGGGGCAGTGGGATCCCACAGTTGGTATCAGAGCGTTGTTGTAAATTTACGTAACAGCAGCAGAAATTGCTTAAAAATTTTAAAGTAAATCTGGGAAATAATGTTTCCATTGTTAATATTATGTTGAAGGAACTTCAACATAATATTATGTTGAAGGAACTTCAAAAATTGAAAACTCATAAATTGAATTGGAATTTATAGATGGATACCTCGAATCTATCAGGCATTCCTGAACTCTCCTAGAGTCAAGACATGATAGCCTTTGCATTTGAGCACCTCATCAACTCTGCTAATCAACTCTGCTATACGACCCGAGTGAGCAGAGTGAGACTCGCGTGTCATTTTGAGAGTCTTTACTTTCCTGATCCTCTTGAGCGACATTGGTATATGTAAAGAATTTTTTTATTATAAAAGTGTTACTTTCATAAAAAATGGATTTTTATGCATAAATAGATGCATATAGAATTTTTATATCAAAATAAGAGTTCTCTTTAATCCTTGTTTAAATCCCATGAATATGGGTAGATGAATTAAGTAAATACTCTGTGAAAGAAAATTATACCGTTTCATATTCTCTAGGATGGTAATGAGAAAATTTAGAAAAACTATCGAAGTCAAAATTTTAGATAAATGACTAATTTATTCCTCATAGGAATTCGTGTTTAGTTTTGAATTCAATAAAGTAGTAATTGAAATATTACCTTCGAGAAAGATAGTTCAGGGAGAACCTTCCATACTCAAACCCTGAATCAGACTGTGACCAAGACGTAACTCCTTCGTCAGTTTCAAGAATAGAAGATGTGACCAGTTCAGTAATCTACACTCAAATCACCCACCGAATCTGAAACTAAGTTGAGACCTTTGATTTTGATCTGAGGATCAAGAATTCAGAATTCGAGGAATTCTACTTGGGAATCCAGACCTGTGATCTAGAAGTCTTGGGATACGGAATTAAGATATACTCATTGTATTCAAAAGAAAATCAAAACTGAAAACTTGCATAGAAACCCTGTTTTCTTAAAGGACTGTCTTACGCCAAAATGCTCGAGGGAGCATTTGGTATATGTGTTTTTCTAAGGGAAGTTCGGTTGCAACAGCTAGCGGGGAGTGTTCAAAGGATGGCTCACGCGGCAAAAACCTGCCCAGGTCTTGACCAGCCTGGGTATGGTGTAAAATGGTGTGCTTCCAGTACGATGGGCGAGGGCCGACGAAGCTGTCCCTGAGTGAAGTGCCAGGACACCTAAGGAGGATCCTGGAGGGTTCTGACCAGGCAATGCACGGCTCGCGGTGCTTAGGACACCCATGCGTATGTCGTGGAAGATGTATATATGAATGATGATGACGAGAAAATTATTGTAATCTGTTACTGGATCTCGTTGTTGCTGACCCACTGGTCTCAACGGAGAGTCTAGAGTGATACTATTTTGTGAGAAACAAGGATTGAATGGAAATTTTGAGTTATGACATCTGTAACCAGTAATTGTTTGTCAATGGATTGTTTTATAAATTAAAGTTAAAAGAGGAATGTGTGAGTATCGGTATTCTAAAGCAAAAGTTAAGAAAGGCTTTCAATTATGGGTGGGTGAGTACTTGTCTAGTTCTACTATTCTAGTGGTTGGGCGGTGGTTGCTAACCCATGGGCCAGATGGGGTTAGGCTAGAATCAGTAGAGTTTTAATAATAAAATTGATTAATAAGATTATGCTTAGAACTCGAATAGTTAAATAATAACCTGAAGACTTCTCAAATGAATAGATCAACGGCTGTGCCTAATTCAATTAGGAAAAAAGCATTGAAGATAAGTTTGTTATAGTTTCCCTTCTATATCTGGTTTATTCAGATGAAGGTTAGATCAGTCTTGACTTCGTTAGAAAAATTTGTTAAGAAATTCAAAATGGTGGAATCGTCCCTGCTTTTCGGGCATGGAAAATTTTTCCGATTCGGTTTTCGGAATGACCACCAGCTTAGTCTCGTGCCCGGACATTCGAGGGCGAGGCCCGGAGTGAGAAGCCCTGCCCCGCGCAAGAGGAAGCTACTTCCGTTGCTACCATCCGGGAATCCGGTGCGCGGAGGGGGCAGTGGGATCCCATAGGACGTCTCGCGTAGCAAGGTCGGCCGAGGTCTTGGCCAGCCTCGGTTCAATTAAAATGGTGAGCTTCTAGTACGGTGGATACGGAACCAAGGAAGCGGCCTATGATTGAAGCGCTAGGTGACCTGCGAGACGAAGGATCCTAGAGGGTGCTGACCATACGGTGCTCGGGCTCTGGGTCGCCAAAGATACCCACATGTGCGTCGGGGAAGATATTGGAACAAGGAGTAAGAGTTATTTTCTGAAACCGGGCATGGATCTTGTTGATTGACCTTGCTGGTCCTGAACAGATGAGTCCACGGCTCTCTTATATGGATCTGTTGGTTGATCTTATTGATCTTCAACGAAGATTCCATCTTGATTTTTATAAGTGAATATATTATCGGATACTATGAGCTAGGAACTATTGAAAAGGCCCCTGAGGGTGAGCGTTCTGGTTGCCAATGATGCCATAGGTACACCGATTAAGGAATGATTAGAAATTATGATTCAACCGAAGATTTTGAGGATTATGATCAGTGACACAATGGTTTCATTAAATGATTGTATTTAAAGATAGCTAATTTTGTGAAAAAGGCAATTTCATATTGGGTGTGTAAGTGGTGTGACTAGTTTTAAGTTTGCATGAATATCCAGCTAGGGGGCCTGGGAACTCTTTTCCCTGGTACCCGGGACAAAACCTAACCAAATTCTTAATTGGATCCCATCACTACAATGGTTGGGCAGTTGGCTAACCCATAGGACTGCAGATTGGACTGATGGATCCGTAAAATGAGACTCAATTCTGTTATAGTACGATAGATAAAGTAAATCCCGGATAGTAATAGTTCCATGGAAAAAGAATCAACGGCTCTGCCTCTCGACGGGGAAAAAAAAAGTTGGTTTCTAAGATCCAAGTGCAAGTTTCTTCCTTGATCTAACCAAGTGACTCACAGGTTCGGTCGGATCAGTTTGGTCAGTAAAATGACCCTAACTACGTTAGAGTACAAATATCCTGGAGAAATTGCTCGTGCTTTCCGATAGGAGGAAGTTTTTTCGGGTTCGATTTTTGAAGAACCAAGGGATTGGTCTCTTGTCCGGATATCCGTGGACAAGGCCCCGAGAGAGGGATCCTGCCTGTGCAAGAAGTGCTACTTCCGCTGCTACCACCCCCAAATCCGGGGCAGGGATCTTTCACCCTAGCTACTGTCCACACACTATGACTAGCTGGACATGGTCATTTATGTCTCACACATGTTACTACCTAACATGCCAGCACATAGTGCAACTGGCACAAGCTGACATTAAGCTTGAATCTCAACATCCCCCTCTCAAGCTCATGATGTACTGCCATAGATGAAGATGTAGATGAGCTTAGGCTATCAAAACTCAAAAACAATGTCCCTTCTCACACAATGCATAAAGCCATAATCCATAAGCTACAACACACTACATGTATTGTGTCCACACACAGCTAACCCTAGTTATACTGTCCACACACTATGACCAGCTGGATGCGGTCATTTATGTCTCACATGTAAGATTCCTCCCCAGCCTCTCAAGATGTCCAGCATCTTCCCCTGTAAATCAAATCCCTCTTCAGAAATACAAAAGATCTTGTTTCTACCAGTTTTGGCCTAGAGAGAGAAAATCTTCTAGAGAGTGATAATTCAATTTTTAAATATTTTTGGATAGAAAAATATCTCATCTTATTAAAATAAGTTCCCCTGAAACAGAAGTTCAAAAAGATTTTCAGAAGGTGCATTAAAAATTAAGTATAATCTGTTCAAGAGGCATTATCCTGGGGGTCAAGAATTTTTTCGAAATTTTAAATTAAGGTTCCTATGGACCAATAAGATTCATCCAAATGTAGGGAGGAGATAAATAGAAGAATAAAAGAAAAATCTCCCAAAAATGAGTAAATACTCACAAAAGATGAAGAGCTGACTAAGGACAAGGTTAATAGTTAAAAAAGAGAGATATTTAGGTGAAATGATGCATTTTTGATACCTCAATATGGGGGAATTCCCCTCATAAAGGAGGCGCCTATTTCACATGCTTGAATGAGTTTTAAACTCCCAAATAATGAGATATTTTTATCTCTCCTCTCTCCTGTTTCAACTAGATCCAAAAAGTGGACTAAACTGACCCAAAATGGTCAAAATTTGACCAAACTGATCTAAAAAATTCTAGAATCAGTTGGCTTGGTTAGAAGCTCACTTTTTCCTATAAATAGAAGCCTTCCTCTTTGTTGAAACTGAATAGTGTTTTGCAATGTTACCCTGCTTCTCCCAAGTGCCAAAAACTGTGAATTTTACTCATAATTCATTAGTTTTTGACCTTCCCTCTTCTAAAAGATTGGTGGCCACTCTTGTTTCAAACAAGAGTAGAACCCTCAAACCATCAAGCCAAAGGAAAGCTCTCAAATTATCTATGTAAGTTGGAGATTCTTCTCTTTTCTATTTCTTTTATGGTTTTTTATGATTTTTGCCTTCTCTAAAATGAAATGATGTTATGCCTCATTGAAAAAAGGCATTCCCCTCTCTTCTTTAGTAAATCCAACCATTCTTTATCCTAGATGATTGATTATTGGATAAAATTAAGTTTTTCATAATGTTTCTCTTAAATAAGTAGAAAATTTTACACTAGAATGATTTAAATACTCTTGGTAAACTTCTAATTAATTTTAGTGAGTTAAAAATTGAAAAATGGTCAGCCATACAAAGGAGGTTATGGCAAAATTTTTTGAAAATTTGTGAAATAAATTTTATCTTTTATTAATCAAAAAGAGTAATCCCCATCGTTAGAGTATTCTAAAAGTGTCATTTTCATTCATACATAGAAAGACGCATATTGATTAATTTTTATAGAAGAATGATTTTCAATAGAATTAAATTCTATGAAAGATACTTATTGAATATTTTTTTATTATAAAAGTGTTACTTTTATCATTATTGATTTCTATGCATAAAAGTATGCATAAAAATATATTTTTTTATTACAAAAGAGTTACTTTCATCATATTGATTTTTATGCATAAAAGAATATTTTTTATTATAAAAGTGTTACTTTTATCATTATTGATTTCTATGCATAAAAGTATATTTTTTAATTACAAAAGAGTTACTTTCATCATATTGATTTTTATGCATAAAAGAATTTTTTTTATTATAAAAGTGTTACTTTTATCATTATTTATTTCTATGCATAAAAGAATATTTTTTTATTATAAAAGTGTTACTTTTATCATTATTGATTTCTATGCATAAAAGAAAAGTGTTACTTTTATCATTATTGATTTCTATGCATAAAAGTATGCATAAAAGAATATATTTTTTATTATAAAAGTGTTACTTTTATTGTTATTGATTTCTATGCATAAAAGAATAATTTTTTTATTATAAAAGTGTTACTTTTATCATTATTGATTTCTATGCATAAAAGTATATTTTTTATTATTTTATAGAAGAGTTACTTTCATCATATTGATTTTTATGCATAAAAGTATATTTTTTTATTATAAAAGTGTTACTTTTATCATTATTGATTTCTATGCATAAAAGAATATTTTTTATTATAAAAGTGTTACTTTTATCATTATTAATTTCTATGCATAAATGGGTGCATAAAGATATTTTTTCTATATTAAAAGTGTGATTTTTATCATAAATGATTTTTATGCATAAACATATGCATAAAAAAAATTCTTTATATTAAAAGTGTGATTTTCATCATAAATGATTTTTATGCATAAATGGGTGCATAAAATATATTTTTTTAATATCAAAAGTGTGATTTTCATCATAAATGATTTTTATGCATAAAAGATATTTTTTTATATTAAAAGTGTGATTTTCATCATAAATGATTTTTATGCATAAAAGATATTTTTTTAATATTA
This sequence comes from Cibotium barometz, assembly GCF_041138505.1. NCBI lineage: Eukaryota > Viridiplantae > Streptophyta > Polypodiopsida > Cyatheales > Cibotiaceae > Cibotium > Cibotium barometz. Next base: position 26,304,610 of record NC_141093.1, read on the forward strand.
AAAGAGTGATTTTCATCATAAATGATTTTTATGATGATAAAAGTGTCACTTTCATCAGAATTAGATTTTATGCATAAATAGATGTATATAGAATGATTATATTTAAATAAGGGTTCTCATAATCCTCTGTTTAATTTCTGGAAAATTTGAAAAAATGAATAAGTAGATAATCTGTGAGAAGAAATGCTACCGTTTCATATTCACTAAGATGGTAATGAGAAAATTCAATTAAACTATCGAAGTTTGAGATCGAGATTATACTCCGGATTGATGAGTTGGCCACCAATTTTAATGCTTCTTTTGGCATGATTAATGTCCATTAGATGCATTGATTTTATGATCAACTATGGTCTTTATGAATTCGAGGAGCTTCTATGCTTTTATCCATGGTTTTATCCATGGTTTTATAAGGATCTTTTGATCTTTTGAATAATTACATGTGCTTTGAAGGTAGCATTTGCCTTCGTTTTTTACACGTAATTTTGGATTATGTTTCTTGTACTCTACATATTCCAACTCGGATACCTAGTTGCTTATATATCTAGGTGAGTTATTTTTCTACCCTAACTTTATTGTGTTTTGGGTAGTTATCATTAGAAAGGCGCCAATAATTCAATTTCTTTTCTAATGATGTACTCAGAAAAGGAGTTATTCCTTGATGTAGTCTCAAGTATTTATTCATAAGAAATTCATGTTTTAGAAATTTGTAAGCAAATATTTGTCGAACGAAATTTAGAAAAAGAGAAATTGAAATAGTACCTTTCGAGAAAGATAGTTTAGCAAGAACCTTTCCAGACCCAAACTCTGATTCAGACTATTGACCAAGACTTAATTCTTTCGTCAATGACGATGTGCTCAGTTCAAGAAAAATGCACTCAAAACACCCACCGAATCCGAAACTAAGTTAAGACCTTTGATTTTGATCTGAGAATCAAGTTAACAGAATTTGAGGAATTCTATCTGGAATTCAGACCTGGACCTAGAAGTACTGGGATACAGATTTAAGATTATTCATGGTTTTCAAACAAAATCAAAACTGAAAACTTTCATAGAAACCATGTTTTCTTAAAGGATTGTCTTACGCCAGAATGGAAGGAACATTTGGCATATATGTTTATCTAAGGGAAGCTCGGTTTGCAACAGCTGGCGGGGAGTGTTCGAGGGACAGCTCATGCAACAAAAACCTGCCCAGGTCTTGACCAGCCTGGGTATGGTGAAAAATAGTGTTCTTCCGGTACGATGGGCGAGAGCTGACGAAGCGGTCCCTTGAGTGAAGTACCACGACACCTAAGGAGGATCCTGGATGGTTCTGACCAGGCGATGCATGGGCTCCCGTTACTTAGGACACCCATTCGTATGTCGAGGAAAATATATATATGTATGATGATGAGTAATCTGTTACTGGATCTCATTGTTGACCGGCTGGTCTCAATGGAGAGTCTAGAGTGATACTGTGTTGTGAGAAACAAGGATTGAATGGAAATTTTGAGTTGTGACATCTGTACCCAGTAATTGTTTGTCAATAGATTATTTTATAAATTAAACTTTTAAAGAGGAGTGTGTAAGGTTCCCCCTCTTCCAAAATAGAGGAAACGCTTAAGATAGTCCACTAAGTCTTATCTTGGAGAAAATTTCCTATTTATCGACACCTTAACCATGTAGAGATTCAAGGATACGATTCATAGGTAAGACCTAGTCCTATCCCACAGGGGAAGCGTGATCTTCTAAAAGTCAAATCACCCATAGGGTAATTTATCATAAATTGGGCAACTACTAGACTTGATTTCTAGAGGCAATGCTTTTTTCCTCATCCATGCAAGGCACAGCCGCCCGCGCTGACCTAGTCTTCTAGAATAGAGTTACCCAAGAACTTAATTATATAGAGTAGGGCTTTTACTTAATCTGTTGGAAAGCTACCCAACTAATCGGGTCCACCCGTCCGTAGGATGGTGCCGTCGGGGTACTCCATCCTCCCACTTTCCACCCTACTCACGCGTCAATTTGTTTTCTAATTAATCCTACCACACTGTTTTTGACATAAATAAACATGTTCCTTAATTAAGACCCTTTTCACAAGGTTTGTTAAAACATCCTTTTTTCACAATACAATAATGCCAAAGACAAGATTTATAAAAACAAAGTTTAAACATGGATCAATTTCATACAAGCCAAACCGGCTCTCTTATTCTTTTCCTTTATACCGCCAATGATCTAGAATTCGGCCTTCCAGCCTCTACATGCTAGGCAAAACCCTACGGGACCATACACCTCATCATCGTCTGCTGGCGAGGACTCAAGCCGACCTGTCGCCCTCTCACGCTCCATCGCTCGATCCTCCCGCCCCTCAGAGGGATGTCTGCGCACTAGGGTGGGCTAATTCACCGCACTAGCCTGGGCCCTCAGAACTAGGCAGCATCACAATCCCTCGCCTCAATCGGCGAACCTCATTCTCCCAATGGTATGAGAGATACCATGGGCCAACTTCGGGCCTTACTAACATCTCCGTCGTCCGGCTATATAAGCACAAGAACAGGGCAGCGTCAAGGCAGGGAGAAGTTGTACATGTATCTTAATTTAATCAAGATAACAATCCATTTACTCAACTAAACCATAGGACTAGAATCCATGTTATCTTCTTAAGAAAACAATCCTTTTCAAAAAGATTTTTGTATTTCAACTTCAAATTGCAATAAAACATTCTTTATTAAGGCATATGCTATTGTTTAAAAGAATACAAACTTTAAATAGTAAATCAATCAAATAGATCACTAATTAACAATTAATAGAGAAGCCGGGGCCATACCTCAACCCCTAAGAATGATATATAATTGAAAAATAAAATATGTATATACCTTATAGAAATTTATCGTTTATATTTGCCTTTGCTCGTTTAACAAGAGCTTTAGAACTTGACATATGAGAATAGAGTCTTCTAATATCTTCTCTTACGATTGAGATCATCCAATCATCCCCAAGCTTTGTCTCGTCTTACTTGTACTGTGACTCTTCTCTCTTTCTAAGGTCTATGGCAAAATAGCCTTCTCTTACAGGGCTTCGGCATACTATTCTTTCTCTAAAAGAAAAGCTATGGATTTTTGGTCTCTTCCCTCGAAAGATCATAGCAATCTTAGCTTCTTTTCTAAGATATCAGATAAGAATGAAGAGATATATACATCTCAAGCTCTAGGATTACCTTAACGCTACTTGCTGCCTTCTTACAATTTTCCCTGTGTAGAGACCACCCTGACAGAAACAGCAAATTGTTTCGGCCATAACTCTCTGATAAAAACTCAAAATATGGTCGTATAACCAGTCAAAAGAACGAGAAGGCATCTAGTCTACAAGCCTACGCAAGTAGAATAGGCAAAAACGTCTGTTTATAGCCACAAACGCGCCATCTTTAGAAACGCGTTGTTTTTTCATATTTTTAGTATGCATGGACTCTAAATATGTAAAAGTACTCTAAATATGACCTCTTATCACCTAAATTCGAATTTCTATTTTGGGAGATACTTATCTCTTAATAGAACTATTCTTGTCTTCTTAATTCTTTTAGGATTTTTGGAGCTAATATTTTTATACACTTTCCTAATGTTTCTAGCCTTATTGTCTCACTCTTCTCTAAGTGCACTCTCTTTCCTTCTTGAAATCTATATTAAAAGAGACACATACATACGTGGCTTGGGAGGGACCTTACAATCTCCCTCACTTAAAAGATTCGAGATGTCTTCATCTCGCGAGCTGGGGTAGTATCTAAGTAAATCCTCCTATCTCTTTCAAAGTGGTGTCCCCACTAGGTAGAAATCTTCTTTTATCTAAACATTGTTCTGAGTCCCTTATTTCATGTGTTTGGCTTGTTTTGTTGTGCCTCCAAAAGGTCTATTATTCTAAAGTTAATTTGCCTTATTATCCTAAGTTCATGCATCCATATACCTCTCAAATGCTATGGACCTTCGAATTCCCTATTCTATAACCCCATGTAATATGGTACTTAACAAATTGTCATGGAAAAATGTAAGGGAATTAATCCTTTATGCAATCTAACCTATGATAGCAATTTCATAATCTTAGTATCGTCTTGTAGAATAGCTCTATTCATCATGCACATTACTTCACATGACTCTTGCACCAATCCTCTTCTATTTACTCATAGAAATACTTGTTGAATTCGATTATCTTTAACCCTGCTATCCCTATTTCTTGATCTAATTTTTGCTCTAGCTCATGATTCCTTGTAGCCAGGGGTGGGCTTGACGTTCCTCTTGAATTAGGAGACCTCTTCTTGAATTAGGAGACCTCTTCTTGAATAACATGGAGAGACTCATGTCCTTCTCGACACTTTCTATAAAAAAAACTTTATCATAGTCTCTGGCTATAATTATGGCTTCTGAAATAGAGAATGGTTTTGCATTCTTGACAAGGTTATTCAATGGTAGATTATGCTTCCAAATGAATCGATGGAGAAGAGTTACCTCATCCATCTCTAGAGCAAATTGGAGAAGTTTAACAAAAGTTTGGTGGTATTCTTTTAGGGTCTTCCTTTCTTGGGTTAGCTCTCCAAAAATTCATTCATTTTATCCTCTCAAAATCCTGGAGGACAAAACCTTTCTCGAAGGTGTATTTTCATGGCATCCCATAACTGATTCTGGTCCCCGTGGTGGTTAGATTGACAACAGTGCTTCCAACTAATTTGGCATTTCTTATGATTTTTAGACGAGCAAGGGTGAACTTGCTTCTTTCATTGTATCCATGAAAAGTTCAAAACTATCAAATGCTTATCATAGCGCCACATCTAAAGAGGCACTCTAGATTAATATATCTGAGATCTTCATTTTTTGAGAATTACACATCTAGTGCCTTGGGATTGGCACATCCAAAGATTATTAGGATTAACACGTATGAGATGATTAGTTTTCTGAAAATTACACATCTAGTATCTTGGGATTAACACATCTAATAGCATGATCCTCTGGGAATTACACATCTGAAGTTAGACCCATGTTTATGTGAGATGGGTTCAAGATCTTGGATGATCGTCCTAGTGTAAAGCATCCAATGGATGGCATTCACGCGTCAACTATTCAAACCTTAATGGAGTTATAATCTTAATAATTTAGAATACGCAAATTAATGAGATATATCCTGAAAATTTCTCTAAACAAAGTTTCGGTTTATCCTTCTAGTCATTCAGTTCACTAATTTCTTAATTCGATCACCTTATGTTTTTCCTCAAAAGGTTTTCTCCCCAATATTATTTCTCAAATTTATTGTACAAATATCTTGCGTGTGCACCCCCAAGATACAAGCACAATTTCATAGGATGATTGTCTCAACATGTGAGGATATTCAAATCACTTCTATGGCCAGTAGAGATGATTGATTCGTCCTCATATGATAAACAATCACTTGTTTTAATCCCTTTGATAGGAAAAACAAATCCTAGGAACTAAGATCGGCTCTGATACCACTTGTAAGGTTCCCCCTCTTCCAAAATAGGGGAAACGCTTACTAAGTCTTATCTTGGAGAAAATTTCCTATTTATCGACACCTTAACCATGTAGAGATTCAAGGATACGATTCATAGGTAAGACCTAGTCCTATCCCACAGGGGAAGCGTGATCTTCTAAAAGTCAAATCATCCATAGGATAATTTATCATAAATTGGGCAACTACTAGACTTGATTTCTAGAGGCAACGCTTTTTTCCTCATCCATGCAAGGCACAGTCACCCGCTAACCTAGTCTTCTAGACTAGAGTTGCCCAAGAACCTAATTATCTAGCGTAGGGCTTTTACTTAATCTGTTGGAAAGCTACCTGTTATATGTACATTATGTGTGCTATGTTATATACACATTATGTGTGCATATACTAGGAGGCTAACCCACATTAGGCTTGTGAGCATGGGAGCATGGGAACAAGCTCTAGTGGAGCATGGGTTAGGACTAACCTTAAGGTTTAAGGTTAGGGTCAGGCATCCAAGGGTCACACATGAGGAATGGAAAGTCAAGAGTCACTTGAGGGTCCTCCTATATAATAGGGGCATGGGGCACACTCAAGGGGGCTTGGAGCTTGAGGGCTTGGAGGCTTATGCTATGGTCTCTTGTGTAGAGGTCCATATCTACTCACCTACCATTTCACACTATAGCTACATGCTATTGGATTGGTTATACCTCTTGATGGTATGGGACATCAAGGTAGAGGAATTTTTTGAGCATTTTTATGATTAAAAATGTATTTTTATACATTTTTGCGGGTTTTTTCCGCGGGAATGCGATCAAATTTCTGTCAATTTCTACTGAAAATTCAGTAGGGGATAGCGTGTTGATGCATAAATTGCTCTCCCGTGTGCGTGGAGTCCTCTCCGCCTCTCAAATCTGATATTTCCTTCATTTTTTGTGAAATTTCTCTTAAAAATGAATTTTTTTAAACATTAATCATAATTAATGCTAATTATGATTAAAGGTTTAATTTAAAATCTTAATTAAGATTAAGTTAATCTCCCTGTGGTTAACAGAGGAGAGATTGGAGGAGGAAGATGGATTTGGAGAGGAAAGGGAGGAGAGAGGGGAGAAGAGAGAGTCCCTCTCTCTTCTCACTCTCATTCACGCAGGCGACGGGAGGGGGGGGCTGCGCTGGCCGGGCGGAAAAAATCATCCCCCCCCTAAAAAAATCAAATAGGCTAAGCCAATAAAGCTTATTTTGTTTATTTTTTTTCATTTTTTTAAAAAAATAAGTTTTTTATTTAAAAAAAAGCTTTTGAATATATTTCAGAAAAAAGCTTGAAAATAAGCCTGGAAAATACTGAAAAATAGGGGATTTGAGAAAAAAAATTCTCTGAAAATTCTCTGAAATTTTCTTCTTAAAATTTCTTGGCTTTCAATTTCCAGAAAACCTTTGGCTTTCCGTTTTCCCGAAACCTTTTGGCTTTCCGAATTCCGGAAAAACTTTTAACCTTCCGTATTCCGGAAACTTTTGACCTTTCACATTCCGAATTTTTTTTTTTTTGTCTTTTCATTTTCCCAAAACTTTTGGCTTTCCGTATTCCGGGAAAACCGTTGGAATTCCGAAATTTTTTGACCGTTCGTATTCTAAATGCGTTCAGGGTTGATTAAAAATTTCAAAAAATTCCTGAAAATTAGTGAAAAATTAGACAAAGGTTATTTTAAATTTCGGAAAAATGTGGGGTTGGTGTTTGGCATGTGGTGTGTCCATTCGGGCACCCATGACCATTCAAATTCCTTTAAAAATATATTTTTTGAACCAGAAAATTAGAAAAATCCATTAAAATTAAAAATTTTCATTGGATTTGAGAATTGTCGGGCGAAATTGGAAATTTTGTGAACGATGGGATTCTCAGGGAAAATTAGGAAATTTCTAGAAATTATTTTTAGAAATCCTAAAAATTGGTATTTTTCAAATATCAATGGTATTTTGGCAAATTTAATTGCTAAAAATTTTCTGGAAAAATATAGGTTTGGAATGCCATGAGATAGGTTTGGTGGAATTCAAAATTATTATATTTTGAGGCCCTATAAATTTGGGAAAATTAGAAAAAAATCATGATAATTCTTTTTCTCGAGAATTTAATATTTTCGAGGGTTATTTAATGTTGAAGTACGTTTTCTCGTGCTGACATTAGATAGATGCGAGTTATTCGCATATTATTAATACGATTATACCTCGTATTAATGGATATTTATGTTTGGATTAATTCTAAACGATCTATTCATGATTTTTTACCATTGTTTAGCCATTCTTTTTGGACATGTTCTTTAATTTCTTTTGATGGCTATAATTTTCGTTCAAAGTGTGTTTCACCTTTGACACTTTTTCATGATAATTTATTTTGCACTTATTTAAGTGTGGCTTGTGCTTAATTTCTTAAGCCTCTATCATGGGTTAGTTGATCGGTTTATTTTGGTGGATTTCTATTGGATGTTTTCCAAGTTTTATAAGGACTCATCAGGTTCTGCCTAGATCACTTGTGTCTAGGGGTTTTTTATTGAGTGCTACACACATGTGTTTCACTTTCTTACTTTGGAGTTTTATTTGAACAACACAATGTTCATATGCTCCAAATTGATGAGTTGGCCACCAATTTAAATGCTTCTTTTGGCATGATTTATGTCCATTAGATGGTATGCATTGATTTTTATGATCAACTATGGTGTTTATGGATTGGAGGGGCTTCTATGCTTTTATCCATGGTTTTATAAGGATCTTTTGATCTTTTGGATAATATCATGTGCTTTGAAGGTAGCATTTGCCTTCATTTTTTGCACATAATTTTGGAGTATATTTCTTATACTCTTGTATATATTCCAACTCGGATACCTAGTTGCTTATATATCTAGGTGAGTTATTTTTCTATCCTAACTTTATTGTGTTTTGGGTAGTTATCATTAGAAAGGCGCCAATAATACAATTTCTTTTCTAATGATGTACTCAGAAGGAGTTATTCCTTGATGTAGTCTCAAGTATATAGAGACAGGTTTAGTATGTGAAAGTCTGGATAAGGCCATTTTATTCCTTTTATACAGGATATATTTTCCTGGACGGCATACTAGGGAGTTTCAAATTGTTAAGGTATGTATGGGTGGTATCATGGTGGAATGGGACGCTAGGGATCCCTCACATATATTATCTTATGGGATAATTTGGGCTCAAGATTGTTGCTTTGCTTACATCACTTAGCATGTTGACCTCAACATTCAAAGACAATCTTATTTTCTAAATTCACTAGAAGTTATACTGTGGGCATTCTTTAGATAAACTTCTTTTATCTATAGCCTACATGTTTTGATGAGGAAAATCTCGTCGACATTTTCACTTGTTGAAATCTCTTTCTTTAGAGTTCAAACAAGTTTATCTTGTTGTGTTCGGATAAGGAAATTTGGATTCTTCCTTTGTTGGCATTTCTTTCTCTAGTTCCGTACTTTAGGTGATTTACACAATCAACCTGATAGCTTTACGGATGGATATATGTGACTCATCGAGACGTTGATGACTCTCTATGTTGATATGGGTAACTCGAGACGTCAATTATTCCATATGCAGATGTGGGTATGTCGGGGCGTCGATGAATCCCTGGTTTCTGTTGTTATAATGCCATGCTTTCCTACTTTATTCCGAAAGGTTTATAACGAAAAAGTTACTTTGAATGTGAATTGTTCTGATCATCCGCAGTAGTCTGATGGGCAAACAGAGTGTATGAATCAGATTGTAGAGGATATGCTTCATGCATATGTCTCTAGAAAATCATCATATTGGAAAAAATATCTTCCAATGATGGAATTTGCCTATAAACAGTTCTAAATTTATGGCTATTATTTTAGTCCGTGCATACTTATGTATGGGTATCAACTCAGGGCACCTTTGATGTAAGTCTTAAGAACATCGAGCTTGATGCATCGAGGGATTTCTTGCGAGATATGTAGGAAATTCTGACTGAAGCTCGGGATTCTATCAGGAGTGCTCATGATAGGGCACGGTTTTATGCTGATAGGGGACGCTCATCTCGGTCTTTTGAACCAAGAGCGTTGGTTTATTTTAATGTTCCTAAAGATTCTCAGACTTTGTCAATGGAAAAATGCTCGAATTTATCTTCTAGATATTGTGGTCCATTTCGAGTTATACATCGGATTGGAAGGACCACATGAACCTGATATGGTACATGAATTCAGGGAAAGGAAACTTTGTAGTTGACTTATCCTTGAGGTTAAAATTAGGTGGAAAGATAGGAAAATTGAGGATTTGACTTGGGAATCGGTTGAGATTGTTCAGCGCAGTTCTCCTTCTTTTCATTGCAAGAGTGCAATGTTTTGAGAGAGGGGAAGTATGTTATATGTACATTATGTGTGCTATGTTATATACACATTATGTGTGCATATACTAGGAGGCTAACCCACATTAGGCTTGTGAGCATGGGAGCATGGGAACAAGCTCTAGTGGAGCATGGGTTAGGACTAACCTTAAGGTTTAAGGTTAGGGTCAGGCATCCAAGGGTCACACATGAGGAATGGAAAGTCAAGATTCACTTGAGGGTCCTCCTATATAATAGGGGCATGGGGCACACTCAAGGGGGCTTGGAGCTTGAGGGCTTGGAGGCTTATGCTATGGTCTCTTGTGTAGAGGTCCATATCTACTCACCTACCATTTCACACTATAGCTACATGCTATTGGATTGGTTATACCTCTTGATGGTATGGGACATCAAGGTAGAGGTATGATGTATTTCATTCATTATTCATGTGTGCATCCCTTGGGCTTGGGGGTGGTTGGGTGGTTGAGTTTATGCCTGATTTATGCATGATTATGCATAACAATTATTTAGAGAGATCTTAGGGTTTTAACACTACCCGACTAATCGGGTCCACCCGTCCGTAGGATGGTGCCGTCGGGGCACTCCATCCTCCCACTTTCCACCCTACTCACGCGTCAATTTATTTTCTAATTAATCCTACAACACTGTTTGACATAAATAAACATGTTTCTTAATTAAGGTCCTTTTCACAAGTTTGTTAAAACAACCTTTTTTCACAATACAATAATGCCAAAGACAAGATTTATAAAAACAAAGTTTAAACATGGATCAATTTCATACAAGCCAAACCGGCTCTCTTATTCTTTTCCTTTATACCGTCGATGATCTAGAATTCGGCCTTCCAACCTCTATATGCTGGGCAAAACCCTACGGGACCATACACCTCATCGTTGGCCGCTGGCGGACTCAAGCCGGCTTGTCGCCCTCTCAGGCTCCATCGCTCGATCCTCCCGCCCCTCAGAGGGATGTCTGCGCACTAGGGTGGGCTAATTCACCGCACTAGCCTGGGCCCTCAGAACTAGGCAGCATCACAATCACTCGTCTCAATCGGCGAACCTCATTCTCCCAATGGTATGAGGGATACCATGGGCCAACAACTCCGGGCCTTACTAACATCTCTGCCGTCCGGCTATACAAGCATAAGAACGGGGCAGTGTCAAGGCAGAGAGAAGTTGTACCTGTATCTTAATTTAACCAAGATAACAATCCATTTACTCAACTAAACCATAGGACTAGAATCCATGTTATCTTCTTAAGAAAACAATCCTTTTCAAAAAGATTTTTATATTTCAACTTGAGATTGCAATAAAACATTCTTTATTAAGGCATATGCTATTGTTTAAAAGAATACAAACTTTAAATAGTAAATCAATCAAATAGATCACTAATTAAAAATTAATAGAGAAGCCGGGGCCATACCTCAACCCCTAAGAATGATATATAATTGAAAAATAAAATATGTATATACCTTATAGAAATTTATCGTTTATATTTGCCTTTGCTCGTTTAACAAGAGCTTTAGAACTTGACATATGAGAATAGAGTCTTCTAATATCTTCTCTTACGATTGAGATCATCCAATCATCCCCAAGCTTTGTCTCGTCTTACTTGTACTGTGACTCTTCTCTCTTTCTAAGGTCTATGGCAAAATAGCCTTCTCTTACAGGGCTTCGGCATACTATTCTTTCTCTAAAAGAAAAGCTATGGATTTTTGGTCTCTTCCCCCGAAAGATCATAGCAATCTAAGATTCTTTTCTAAGATATTAGATAAGAATGAAGGGATATATACATCTCAAGCTCTAGGATTACCTTAACGCTACTTGCTGCCTTCTTATAATTTTCCCTGTGTAGAGACCCTGACAGAAACAGCAAATTGTTTCGGCCATAACTCTCTGATAAAAACTCAAAATATGGTCGTATAACCAGTCAAAAGAACGAGAAGGCATCTAGTCTACAAGCCCACGCAAGTAGAATAGGCAAAAACATCTGTTTATAGCCACAAACACGCCATCTTTAGAAACGCGTTGTTTTTTCATATTTTTAGTATGCATGGACTCTAAATATGTAAAAGTACTCTAAATATGACCTCTTATCACCTAAATTCAAATTTCTATTTTGGGAGATACTTATCTCTTAATAGAACTATTCTTGTCTTCTTAATTCTTTTAGGATTTTTGGAGCTAATATTTTTATTCTAACACTTTCCTAATGTTTCTAGCCTTATTGTCTCACTCTTCTCTAAGTGCACTTTCTTTCCTTCTTGAAATCTATATTAAAAGAGACACATACATACGTGGCTTGGGAGGGACCTTACAGAGTGTGTGCGTATCTGTTTTCTAAAGCTAAAGTTAAGAAAGGCATTTCAATTATGGGTGGGTGAGTACTTGTTTGGATCTACCGATTCCAGTGGAGGGTGGTGGCTAACCCATTGGCCGAGGCTGGAATCAGTGGAGTTTTAATAATCAAACTGAAAAATCTTAGGATTACGCTAGGATTCGAGTAGCTAGTTAAGTCCCTGATAAATTTCTCAATTGAGTGGATCAACGGCTGTGCCTGATCTTGATTAGGAAAAAAGCATTGAAATTACTCAGATGATCAAATTCTATCAGTGATAGTTTCCTTCTATCTGGTTTATTCAGGTGAAGGATAGTTTAGATTTTGATCTCGTTAGAAAACTCGTTAAGAAAAATTCAAAAAGGTGGAATCGTCCCCGCTTTCCGGGCATGGGAAATTTTCCCGGTTTCGGTTTTCAGAGTGACCACCAGCCTAGTCTCGTACCCGAACATTCGTGGGCGAGGCCCCGAGTGAGAAACCCTGCCTCGCGCATGAGGGGGCTGCTTCCGCCTGCTGCTGCTGCTGTCAGCTATACCGGGAGTCTGGTGCGCGAAGGGGGCAGAGGGATCTTGATAAAAAACAGAAGCAGGAGGGAGCACACACAAGAGAAGCAAACCCTAATCCATATCCATCAATCATAAAGAAGGAGAGAAGCCATAGTCATCATCTCTCTCACACACACAAAGGAGAACACAACATAGTGTTATGTCCACACTACAAAGTAAACCTAATGTAATGTCCACACCACACATGACCAGCTGGACGCGATCATAAACACACCACACGATATCTATCTACCATACTGTCACTCTGTCAGCACCCATGTGCTATCCTCCAGCTGTATACGAGCTTGACATTTCAACACTCCCCCTCAAGCTCGACATGTCCATCTCTAGGACTCCCAATCTAGTACGGAAATACTCGAACTTATCCTTACCAAGTGCTTTGGTAAAGATATCTGCAACCTGCTCATCTATCTGTACATATGTCAAATCAACGTGCCCATCTAGCACTTTCTCTCTGATGAAGTGATAGTGGACCTCAATATGTTTGGTCCTGGCATGATAAACTGGGTTGCTAGCAAGCTGAATACTACTCATGTTGTCACAATGAATGACAACTCTCGTATCACTCTATAACTTGACATCATCTAGCAACTTCTTCAACCACATAGCCTCACATGCAGCTATGGCTGCTCCACGATACTCGGCCTCTGTGGTAGATAAAGCAACTGTAGGTTGCTTTTTACTGCTCCAACTCACAGCTCCACTACCAAGGCTGAAAACATAGCCACTGGTAGACCTCCTGTCATATACACTACCGGCCCAATCTGCATCTGTATATCCATAGACATGCATGTCTTTTCCTGCCTCATAGAAAAGACCATAATGCACGGTAGTTTTTACGTATCATCTCAGAATACGTCTCACAGCATCCAAGTGAGGTTTACGAGGACTCTGCATAAACTGACTCACCAAACCAACCGCATAACTGAGATCTGGCCTCGTAATGGTCATGTAGATAAGGCTACCAACCATTTTCCTGTACATGGTGATATCATCAAGCTCATCACCCAAATCAGCCCTAAGCTTCATGTTTTGCTCTAATGGTGTCAACATTGGTTTGCATGCTGTCATACCATACTTTGCCAGCATGTCAAGTGCATATTGCCTTTGCACCAACCATATACCCTTGCTTGTTCTAATCACCTCAATGCCAAGAAAGAACCTTAAATCACCAAGGTCTTTCATATCAAACTCTTTGCATAAAGAGGCCTTAACCTCATCAATGCCTTTCCCACAATCACCTGTGATAATCAAATCATCAACATAAATGACTATCATCACGATACCATCATTTGTCTTCTTCACATAAAGTGAAGAGTCTGCATTTCCAACCACAAATCCAATACTGACAAGATATCTGCTGATCTTGTCACTCCAAGCACGAGGTGCTTGCTTCAAACCATAGATTGCTTTCTTTAACCTGCAAACAAAGGTAGGATATTTTGGATGTACATATCCTTCTGGCTGTTCCATGTACACCTCTTCTTGTAGTTCACCATTCAAGAAAGCATTTTTTACATCCATTTGATGTAAAGCCCAACCTTTTTGTGCTGCTAGTGCAATGATAGACCTCACTGTAGCCATCTTAGCCACTGGGCTGAAAGTTTCATCATAATCAAGACCATAAGTTTGTGCATATCCTTTAGCGACCAGCCTTGCCTTATGTCTCTCTAGGCTGCCATCTGACTTGCACTTTACCTTATACACCCATTTGCAACCAATTGCATTCTTTCCTTGAGGTAACTCAGCCAATTCCCATGTATCATTTTTGTCCAAAGCATCCATCTCTTCATCCATGGCTTTCTCCCATACATGCTCTCCAATAGCCTCTGTATAGCATGTAGGTTCCACATGCTTTACCATAGATGTCATGTATGCATAGTGCATAGCAAAATCTCGATATGTCAATCTTTCAACTGGATATCTAACTCTCTGGGATCTCCACAATGCATGCAGGTCACTCTGTACACCTGTAACTCTAGCATGTGGTGGCACATATCTGTCCTGCCTAGCACCAAGTGTGCGTAAAACAGGTATGCCGAGATCCTCATCCAAACTCTCAGAACTAGATGACTCATAACCTGTGATTCCAATTCCTTCAACTTTCTTCTTGCCTTTATCCACCACTCCCAGTGCTCACACTCTCATGCCTCAAACGTCCTGACCATGGACGTACACTGCTACTCTCAGCTTCTGCTGGCCCAGACATAGTAGTAGAACTAGAACATGCTTGTGGCAAGTTCACAGGCACATCTGCCTCAAGTGAGTCAATGACTCCCTCATCTTTTGCTTTGTACCAACTAGCAAGCTCATCAAACACCACATCTCGTGAGATGACTACTTGTCTAGTTTAAGGGTTATAACATTTGTAGGCCTTTCGATCCTGTGCATACCCAACAAATACACATTTCTCTGCCTTAGGATCCAACTTCCGTCTTCTTTCATCAGGCACATGAACATAAGCTACGCATCCAAAGACTTTGAGATGTCCAATGTCTAGCCTGTAACCTGTAAGCCGCATCTCTGGCGTGCTTCCATGAATGGCTGCTGTAGGTGTTTTGTTCAGGATATACACTGCAGTAGCACATGCTTCTGCCCAATATTAATCTGGCATGCTCTTTTCATTGAGCATTGCCCTTGCCACTTTACATATGACTCGATTCTTTCTCTCAGCCACACCATTCTGCTGAGGTGTATACCTGCATGTCAATTGTCTTCTTATCCCATGCTTCTGCAAGAAATGCTCAAAAGCTTTTGAGGTGTATTCACCACCTCCATCTGTTCTCAAACATTTAATCCAACAGCCATATTGCTTTTCTACAAGAGCCTTGAAATCCATGAATTTTTCCAACACTTCACTCTTCTCTCTCAGAAAGTATATCCATGTCATCCTGCTGAAATCATCTATAAATGTCAGACTGCCTTTGATAGATGGGTTTTGTGCAGGGCCCCATACATCACTGTGTACTATCTCAAGTGGCCTGTTACTCATATTTCCTTCTCTAGGAAACCTCAACCTTGCCTACTTTCCAAACTGACAGGCTTCACAAACATGCATATGTCCATCATATTTGAATCTAGGCAATCCATTGACAATGCCTCTTGTTTGCATGTTCTTTAATCTCTGTATATTGACATGTCCAATCCTCTTGTGCATGTCCTGCACAATCCCATTGCTCTTTGAAAATATGGCTGAGCTCAATTCTGGTATGCCTGCATCCAATTTGAACAACCTTCCTTCCTTCTTGCCCTTGGCAATCAATCTACAGCCATGCTTAAAGTCTTCCACAAAACAGCCATTCTCATTGAATCTTACTTGTAGTCCCTACTCAACCATTTGGCCTATTTTACTGATGCCAAATTCTTTGTAATGGATGGTACATATAGTACCTCTGACATATTTTTCACATTTCCATCATGCATCCTCAAAGGCACACTGCCAACATGTGTTATAAGATGCTGAGTATCATCTCCTGTGACCACATAACCATTTGTATCCAATGGTTGCATCTTCTCAAACCACTCACCATGACATGTCATGTGGTTTGAGGCACCTGAATCCATATACCATGACTCATCTCCAGCATTCTGAGAATCCATTGTCCCCATAATGTGCTTCATTGCAAAAAGATGATTTGAACTCCCATCATTGTTACTAGTAGATGCATAATTTCCATGTTGTGGTCTTCCATTCCTCACATCATTCTGCTTTTTGTAACAATCTTTTGCCATATGTCCAAGTTTGCCACAATAGTGACATTCAATCCCATTCAAATTTTGTTGAGGACCTTGCCATCGTCCTCTACCACGAGCACCTGTTCCAACACTCCCCCTATGGGATTGAAATCCACGACCTCCACGTGATCCAAATGATGTTTGTGAATTCTGAAAATTCTGATTTGATTGGGGTTGACTAAACCTGTCATTCCAACCACGTCCTCCACGGCCTCGAGGGGTAAATCTCCCCCTGCCTCGAAAGCCTCTAGATGAGTAAAAAGCCTGATTCCTTGCATGCTCATCATTGCTTGACGAGGATGCACCACCTGTAAGACTCATACCACCAAGTCCAAGCTTCAATTCTTCCACAATGAGCAATGACACAAGCTCATTAAAGTCTGGCATTCCTCCCAACCTTACTGAGATGGAAGTGTCAAAAGATTTGTATTCTTTGCCTAAACCACGCAATGTGAGAGCAACCAAATCATCATCATCCATTGGGGCATGGATTGATGACAAGGAATCTGCATAACCCTTGATTTCCTGAACATACTCATGTATACTCCTATTCCTTCGTGTTACACTGTGAATCTGTTGCTTTAGTTGTATCTTCCTTGCACCAGTATCTGTCTCATACATTCGGCACAATATACCCCATGCTTCTTTCGGTGTATCTGCATCTTGGATGTGAATAAGCAAGGCATCTGTTACACATATTGAAAAATAATGCAACACTTTCGAAGACCGCTCTACCCATTGCTTGTGAGCCAGCAACTGAGCATTATTTGGTTGAGGAGGTAGGAATGGCTCCGGGTCTTCATCCGACACGAGACTCCATAAACCTTTGCCTTTCAAAAAACTCTTCATTCGAAACTTCCACACTTGAAAGTTAGTTCTGTCAAGCTTCTCTCCAACAATCTGTATCGGACCATCTCCCATTGTTGCAAAAATATAGTAGATGTACCCCTTTGACAAATTGTATGCAGGACCTGTAAAGCTTCAAATCTCTCCAAATCACATCAAATGCTTGCAAATTGTGTGCATTAACATCCCACAATGATGCATCAACAATGTACACTCGATCAAAGTTGAAACCAAATGATACTTCTTCACAAAAAATTTTCTGGTTTTTTTCTCGCCAGTAATTCGCCAGTAACCAGTCAAAGATTATGCTCTAAATCCTTAAAATCTTGTCCAAATGCAATGATTCAACTTGCATTGGCTTCCCAACACATTGCTCCAACATATCCTAGAAGGGTTTGATCAAATTCTTCAAGGTGAATGAGAACCACCAATTTTTGTAGCTCCCTGGTTTGCCTTTTTCTGCATCTGTCAGGTACCACCTCTCACTAAAAGTGCTCTATCTCCTTCAAATCTTATCCAAATTCAAAACTTTTTGAATCAAAAGTTTAGAACTCATAGGACTCTACTTGTACCAAAGGAATTAGGCTAATTTGATATAGACAAGGATTAATGCCTTGATTAATAATGCTCTGTTTCTGGACAGACTTTCTGCAAACCTGCACACCTCTGATAAATGACTTCAATGAGCTCCAAATACATCAAATGAGCTGCAACCAAGCTTCACAATGCCTTAGCAATGTCTTTGCTAAACTCCCCAAGCTTTGAATGGCATCAAATGGAGTAGTATTGAGTGAATTACATGAATTTTATTGAAAACTGTCAGGACTTCAGCTCCAGAATGCGCCGCCTACTCCAGAGGGCTGTAGAAGAAGGGCAAATCACAATTGAGTTGATAATATTCTTAGCAATGACCTAAACCAACTTGTGCTTGAAGGGTTTGGCTCAATTCTTCCTCTAGCTTCTGCAATCGATCCTCCAACCACGGGGGGTATGTTCACTGTTTTTGTGAAAAACCAGAAACTTTTGCATAAGTTCACTTCCACTTGATTTTGCTCAAATCTGTATGCATCAATCTGCTTCAAGATTCTGTATGTTGCTTGTGCCCACTTTGCTAATACATGTGCTAGTTCAAATACATGTGCCTTTGTGTATACATTTGCCAAGAGTATATTCACGTCAAGCTTTCCATGAAAGCTTAGAGAAAAACCAAAAATTTTCTGCTTGCTTTATGCACTTCAATCTTCACTGAACTTGCTCTTTGGCACCTGCAATCCGCTCAAGGGTGTTTTGCTACTCTTACCAGTTAGGCCAAGCTTCAGATCTGTAACCGAGGTGAGCTCCACAGCTTTCTTTTGCTCCACAGCTTCAATGGAAATCTTCACAGCTTCTTCTTCTTCTTCCCTCTTCTCTCACTCACTCTCTCAACACAACTAATGAGCTCTAGGCTCTGATACCATGATAAAAAACAGAAGCAGGAGGGAGCACACACAAGAGAAGCAAACCCTAATCCATATCCATCAATCATAAAGAAGGAGAGAAGCCATAGTCATCATCTCTCACACACACAAAGGAGAACACAACATAGTGTTATGTCCACACTACAAAGTAAACCTAATGTAATGTCCACACCACACATGACCAGCTGGACGCGGTCATAAACACACCACACGATATCTATCTACCATACTGTCACTCTGTCAGCACCCATGTGCTATCCTCCAGCTGTATACGAGCTTGACATTTCAACAGATCTCACATCACACATGTTACTACCTAACATGCCATCACATAGTGCAACTGGCACAAGCTGACATCGAGCTTGAATCTCAACAGAGATAATGGGTCATGGGCTAGGGTGATGTCCACCAATGCATTACTCCTTCTAGCCAACAAGTATCTCTTCTACTGGCAAGGCTTCCTCCCTAGTCTTGAGGTGCTCTACCCACCTCTCCTTATTGCGAGTGCATCTAGGAGGGGTTATAGGCACCTCTGATGACTCCTCTTAAGAGACCTTCTTTCTAGGTTGTCTAGAAAACTCTGGTTCCCCTAGACCCATGACCTCTATTGCTTCCTATTGAGACACGGTGCCATGGGAGGAGGCCAGAGTAAGCAAGGATTCTGTCCAATCTTGTACTACTACTTCTTCTGAGAGCTTTTCTTCTTGGGATACCTCTGGGGTGTGGGTCCAACTCCACTATGTCAACCATATTTCACTGGAGCCCCTCTATGGAATTTAGCCAATTCCATAGAGGTTCCACCTCTCCTTCTAAGCCAAATAGATACTAGGCCTTATCCAATGGTAATCCTTGCCATTCATCTATCATGAACTCCAACCAAGGGTTGGCTAGCTCATGCTCTTCCTCTGTAATGGTTCCTCTCTCCCGAATGGGAATCATCTCATGTAGGGCAGTTCCCCTTCCACTCTCATTGGGGCCTTTTTCCAAGGGCAAGGTCATCATCCCTTTTGGTTAGGGATATGCAAGTTGTCTAGGCCCCAATCATGGATCGCCTGAGCTGCCCTAGACCAAGGCCATCCAATGAGCAAGTTGTAGGCCCTTCTAGCTAGTGGGAGGTCTAACACCACAAAATTCATTTCAAATACTAATCCCTCAAAAGTGATCGAAACTTGCCTGAGTAGTCCTCCCAAGGGCATCACTTCCCTCTGGTCTGCCACTTTGATTGTAAAGGGAGATGGCTTGGTAATTTGGAGACCCAAGACTTTCCTAGTAGCTTTAGGCATGATGTTAACACCATAACCACCATTCACAATGGCCCCTGTAATTTGAGTTCCTCCCATGGATATTGTCACCCTCGAGCTTTGGTGATCCGCCACTCCTAGGGCCGTGAGGCATAACTTTTCTTGCTTCATGGCCCATCACCCACTACTACTAGATGTGGCTTCACCCTGAGTTGCCTTTGAATCCACCTAGTGTTGGACTAAGCCTAGCAGTTTCTCTCCTATTTCTTGGCTCAAACCACATAATTGAGGAAGGGTGATTTCCACCTTTGTCCTTGCCCACCAACATTGCCTCCAAATGTAAATTACTTTTGGGTTGGGTAGACCCCTCACTCGCCTTTGATGAAGGTATGGTGGTTGGGGGAATGACCAAGGTAGGGGCCGCTTCCTTCTCCATGGGTGGTGTTTGAGTGAATTTCTCCACGGCCTCCTTATAAGCTTGTTCCACAATGGATGGGTGGAATGCAGGGAGGAGTTGGTTGCTTTCGGGCTCCTTGGGAGGACTGGGTGACTACCGCCACTATTGTAGTGTCATCCTTGGGAGATGGCACCACTGCTTCCACCATGTTAACCATTGGGGTTTTAGGACAATCCCAGGTGTAGTGGTCTCAGCTCTCCAGACAATGTAGGCATGGGGGTGAGCCCTCTGGTACAGTCTCTGGTACAGTGTATTGGTCGGGCCCCATACATGTTGTTAGTGGCCAAAAGTACTAGAGGAGCTTCCACATAGACCACCGAGGGTGTATTTTGATAGGCTTGGGGTGTTTGTGGGACTAGCACGGGTGGGAGGTATGGTTGATAGGTTGGGAGATTTCCTACTTGATATGGGATTTGCATAGGTTGGGGGTTGTATGTTAGTGTTGCTCTGGGAAGGGGGGTATTGGTGTATGCTACCGTGGTGGCTGCCTGGGGTATTTGAGGATTGGTACATAAGTAGCCATGGGGGAGGGAAGTGTATGTGGGGGAGCTAAGTAGGTGGGTCCAGTGGTGATATGGTTAATATAAGCTTGGGATTAAGTGGGGTAGATATTCCTACCAATTGATGGTTCAATAAGGGTGTTGGGTATGGTTGGTGGTTAGGGACCTGGGTAGAAGTTGAAGCACTACTGGTTGGGGATGGCTCCCACCCTGGTGGAGCTACCATAGGGTTAGAAGAGGAAGATGCTAAGGGAAGAGTAAGGGAACGAGGAAGAACTCTACGACAACTAGTTCAAAGAGGAGAGAAAAGGCGTGAGTTACCTCCAGAAGCTCTAGTCTTTGGGGGGCATACACAACACTCCTCTCACCACCACGATCAAAAATCACCAAAAAAAGAAAAGGAAATTTTTTTGAGACCATCCTTGACCTCTAGGAGAGTCCCACCATGATTGCCAAATTTTGTCTTAGCTTGTTGACTCCACCGTTCCTTGCTAGGGAACTCGTGGATTACCTACACAATCACTATGGTTGGGGAAAGGGGAGTGTGGATCCTCTCAGGGAAGTATACCTCCCAAGGCTTGGTCGTCCTCACTGGCTAGACATGCAAGGCCTATGCTCCACAAATCTACCATGCTCTCTGACCACCTCCTAGCACTGAAATATCCCCATAGGCCACACACTCACACCACACACACATAGAGATAGACAAAACACCACCAGAGAGTAACACTGTATACCAAAAATGTAGAAAAGAATGATACACTACGGAGAGAGGGCTCCCCTTATCTCCTCCTTGGGTGTCCTCCTCAAAGTCCAACCCTTCATCATGTTGTGTAGAGGGAAGATCTTCTATTGGGAAAAGGTAGATGTTGCTCAAAGAGGATCTCACCCTGATTTGGGAAAGGGAAAGGGGTTTTGCCTCCATGAGTATACTTGGCCAAAGAGGTGGCCATGCACATCCCTTAGGAAAGGTGGATAGTACTTGATGAATATCTCTCTGTTGAGACAGAGGGGTGTATACTCATGAGTACCTTTGAAGTTGGCCATGCACATCATAATTGCATCTGGTAGTTGAAGTACCCGATGGGTCGGAGATGTCGGAGGGCACCAGCAGTGACCAGTCGGATTGTGGTCACGAGTTTGACTTATGATGGTTATGTGTGGCACATCACTATGCGTATATGGCAAAAGTTGTGTAGGTTATAGAACCCACATGTTTTGATGAGGCTATTGGAAATGTGTGTTGAGAGAAAGCTATGGATGAGGAGATGAATGCATTGTATGGAAATGAGACTTGGGATTGAAGCAAGCTCCACGAGCATGGCATGACAAGATTGTTGAGTATCTTGTCACTATTGGTTTTCATATGGCAGATGTAGATCACTCTTTGTATGTGTGCAAGAGTGATAAGGGTATTGTGATCATCACCATATATGTAGATGATCTTATTGTTGGGGGTGACAACTTGGAAGAGATTGAGCATGTGAAAAGTCTTCTCAAAAGGAAGTTTAAGATGAAGGATTTGGGAGATCTGTGCTATTTTTTTGGGACTTGAGATCATTCGCACACCTGAGTGCATTTGGCTGTCATATAGAGACAATATGAATTGGACATGAAGTCCAAGTATGGGATGGCTGATTGTAAGCCAATCTCAGTGCCATTAGATCAAAAAGGCAAGCTTAGTGTGCAGATGCAGGTTATGTGTTGGAGGATCCCACTATGTACAGGAAGATTGTGGGGAGTTTGATCTACACTATTGGCTGAGAGAGCCAGTTTATGCAGGTTCTGCGCAAACCACATCTTGACAATGTGCGACGCACACTTCAATACTTAAGGGCCATTGTTGATTATGCATTGTTTTATGCAGCAGGTGTACCATTGAAGCTATATGGGTACACAAATGCAGATTGGGCAAGTAGCATCTCAGACAAGAGATCTACCAGTGGATTTATGTTTTCATTGGGGAGTGTTATTGTGACATGGAGGAGCAACAAGAAGCAGCCCACAGCTGCCTTGTCGAGTATAGAGGCAGAGTATAGAGAAGCTGCGATGGCATCATGTGAGGTAGCTTGGTTATGCAAGCTACTTGTTGTGCTGATTTGGGGTTGCATATGGAGAGAAAGATTGTCGTATATTGTGACAATCTTAGTAGTATACAGTTGGCTAGGAACCTAGTTTTTCATGCACAGACAAAACACATTGAGGTGCATCATCACTTCATTAGAGAGTCTTGGCAAGCGACATAGACTTGGCCTATGTCAACACACAAGATCAGGTCGCTAACATCTTCACGAAGGCCTTGGGAGCTGAGAAACTCCACAGATTTCGAGATATGCTTAGAGTTCATGAGCTGGAGTTGAGCTTGAGGGGAAGTGTTGAGATGTTAAGCTCAACATGAGCTGACACCATCACGAGGCGCTTGCATGACTGTTCGCCATTTATATCACTAGCGAGTTTGGTAGCTAGCACCGACATATCTTTGCCAGAGATTCAACAGCTAGACTACACTGACTTGTCCACATCTACCCACTTCTCTTAACATGTTCACATTATGGACCGCTTGTATATACTCTATGATGTGTGTTAGTCACTTTATCTTTGTTGTAAACCACTTTTGTTGTGAGAAGAAGAAGACGAATTTTTAGCCTCTCACCTTGTGTGTTCCCTTCTAGGGTTTGTGTGAGTGTGTGCGCGCTTGCAAGAGCTCAAGCTCTCTTCTCCCCTGAATCTTTTCATGCTAGAGTGTACTCGATTAGCTTATTTATCTACATGAAATGCCAATTTATTCCAGCAACTCTTGCAAGTCTTTAACAATAAACAAAACAATGAATGGTCAAAGATTTGGACACATGATCATGAGGAATTCTTTGTCATGATACCTATTAGCAGCACCATAGTTTTTTCTCATAACATCCTCTTTTGACAAATCATGGTGCATCTAAATATCATTCGGGAATATAGCATAAAAGGTGGTCCAGTAGTATCTTATGAGGAATTTCTTACTCGTTTCTACTACCTTAAATCTAAGTTACCACTCAATAAAGTGTTTGTATCTGATCACATTCGTATTATTAGAGGATTGTAAAATTTACTATTGAATTTGCTATTGTTAACATTTTTATCAATTTTAAATTTCATTTTTGTAGCAAACAACTCATCAATTTAAAGTAAGTCTCTCCTACCTTGATATCAAATCAGTTTACATTTTATTTTATGATGTCACGTAGCGGTGTAAGATTAAGGTACATTAAAATTTTAGTTTATTCTATTTAAGACTCTTATGCATATAAAAGCATGTACCCTTAAATCAAGGACAGTCCTTTTGTTTTGAATACTATATTGATTACTTCTCAAAAGCATGTACCCTTAAATCAAGGACAGTCCTTTTGTTTTGAATACTATTTAAGACTCTTATGCATATAAAAGCATGTACCCTTAAATCAAGGACAATCCTTTTGTTTTGAATACTATATTGATTACTTCTCAAAAAAAATTTGGTGTACTAAGGTAACTTGGCATGAAAGTTTTGATTGAGAGTAGCATTTTGTCAAGTTATCATATTACACAATACACGTTTGTTGAGCTCGTGGATGCTAACCCGATTGTCACCGTGGCCAATGTACTTAGAGCGTTGTTTCTTTTGGGATGTGGCCTTTAGCTTGGCCTGCAACCGTGTGATGACATTTAATGGGACGACACTGGATATCTTCCTATGATGAACGCTCAACACATTGAGGAATGGCATGCCTTCGACTGTGGAATGAGAAACTGACTACAAAGGGAAATATAGTAATGGTCAATTCCACCGCCCATGACATTGTGGTTACATTGGTAGATGCTTCTTTTGAGGGCAGTTCGCCACTCTATGGGGTTCATAGGGCAGAGGAAACACAGAAGAGGTGGTTTCCCCTGCTGGTGCACCTATAGTGTGCATAAGTGGTTTAGGGTCCATGTGAGGCACCGGCAAAGGGAGGGAATGTGTCAGGGGCACCTCGGGAATGGCGGAGCGCATGGGCTCCACAGGTTTAGCAATGGACCTGGTTGGGATCTTTCCAAAAGCAATGGGGTTTACGTGGAGAGGCAACGGTTGGGATGGAAAGATGGTACTGGTGGAGAGGGGCGTGGTGGCGCATTAATGTAAGTAGTTGGTTTGGGGCGGTGCCACCAGCGAGGCTTAGGGCCCAGGAGGAGAGAAAGGTAATGTTACAAATGGCAGCTGTGGGGTGGCATTGGCGTGGTGGCCAATTGCGTGGAATAGCTTTCTCGCATGTTGTCATGGAGAAAGATCGCCCATTTGTAGGCTTGATCAAAGGTGGAGGATTCCTTGACCAACATGGGGTCGTGAAGCCTTGGATTGTGCAAGCCCAAGAGGAAACGGCTGCTTACACTCAATTTTTCCCTCTCTTTGTAGTAACGCGAATCAAGATACTTAATGTGTGTGATGTAGTCGCGTAATGTTTCCTCTAGTTTTTGTTCCAATTGGAACAGTCGGATGACGAGGCTCCATTTGGGCCCGTAGGGTGCAAATCCGAGAATGAAGGCCTCCCTCACTGCTTTGAAAGCGCTTTTGTGCCGAGGGTCCAAGGATTGGAACCATTGCACAGCCTTGCCTTCAAGGCCGATTCCAAGTAGATGGACTTTGGTTGCATCCTCGAAAATTTCAAATGCCTAACACAGATTTGGTTAAAAACCTTGGTGTGGAATACGGGGTCTCCAACTCCGTGGAATTTTGGCATAAGTTTGAAAAATTTTGCCCACATAGGTTTTGTATGTGATGTTAATGGGTGCAAGTGTTGTGACACTCCCCTTCCTAAAGCTTGTGCTAAGCTTGGAATGTCAAATTGTGGCGTAAGGGGAGGTGTTGCAAGGATGGAGATGGGAATAGATCCGTGGTGGATAGAGAAGAGGGTATGTGAATGTGCTCGGGGCATCTATCCACGCTGGGGTGCATGTAGGGAGGGGCCCCACTAGATGAGGGCTCTTCAAAGATCGTTTCGCCCTCCTCGCCAAGCATGTGTGGCATGGCGATCACATGTGAATGAGAAATTGAGGCCGGGGTGCCACCAAATGGAATGGAGGCATGCAACCATGACGGAAAGGTGTCCATGGTGTGCGAGGAAGCTTAAAGAAGCTTCAACGGTGCACATGCAGGCCCGAAATAGGAGTTTTAGCTCACTTTTGTTTTGCACGTGAACGTTCATAAGGCTAAAAATGGTCTTGTGAGGTGTTTTATGCATGTAAAAATGACCCTACACTGAGTCAGGGAGGTAGACCAAAAGCGTCTCTAAAGATTTGATTAATTTTTTAATTAAAAAATTTAAACTTTTTTTGGGTTTAGTAAACAGTCTTACACTCATAAGCGAACTGTGGCTTTTTTTTGAAAAAAGAAGGTTTTTTTTTACAGTCGTACGCTTACGAACATACGTCCATGGCTTTAGGTTGGAATGGCCGTGGGGCAAGTATGGAACAACCATGGTAATTTTTATTTTTAATTTTTTAGTACGGCCGTACGCTTTACGAACGTGTGTCCATGGCTTTAGGTTGGAACGGCCGTGGCTTCTTTTTTTTAGTTTTTTAGGTACGGTTGTATGCTTATGAACGTACGTCTGTAGCTTTAGGTTGGAATGGTCATTTGTGGAGTGGCCATGGTATTTTTTTTAACAATTTTTAAAAAAATAATTTTTGGTACAACCATACGCTTACGAACGTACGTCCATGGCTTTAGGTTGGAACAGCCATGACAAGTGTCAAACGACCAGCAATTTTATTATTATTTTTTTGGTACGGCCGTATGCTTACGAACATATGTTCGTGGCTTTAGGTTGGAATGGCCATGGCAAGTGTGGAACAACCATGGGTAAATTTTAATTTAAAATTTTGGATTTGAATTTGAATTTCAAATTGGAGGGAAGTGAGTGGGAGACAACTAAGGCCCTCTCTTTAATGCTATTAGGTGGGAAAGGGCTAAAGTTAGAGACTACTCTAAATTAGTGGATTTCGACTAATTTAGAGGTCCTCTAGCTTAACTAGAGATTAATTCTCTTAATTTCATTGTTAATCACTTCTTAACCCTCTTCTTTGTCCTCAAATTACTCCTAATTAGTAAGGAGTTTAAGCATGGAGATTTGATAGTAGGTGGATTAGCAATGTGTATGCTAATCCAAAGATGTGATTATCTCAAAATAATTTCACTAATTAGGTCACTAATTAATCCACTCAAAAGAGAAAAAATTAGATAAAAGAGACCAAATTAATGCTGATTTTTGCTAATTAAGACCTAATTGGAGTGAACTAAGCATAGATTTGAGTCAAGGCAAGTGTTTAGAACACTAATGCTACTCCAATTAGTCAAGGCTCAATTTTTTAGTTTTTTACATCAAGGCCCAATTTTTTAGTTTTTTGCTCTCTTTGAGTTCACTAATCACACTAACCAATAGATTAGTGATAATTAGTAAAAATTAAGAGATAGTTTATGGTTTTTATGATTTTTTGTTTGATTAGTGTTCTATCTAGTAATGCTAACCTACCTATGCTAAGAAATTAAGCAAAAAAAGTAAGATTAATCTAAAGATAAATAAAAATAGTCTAGGTTTAAGGAAAAATCATCTTGATTAGGCTCTCTAATCACTCAAATCACAAGTTTTTTTTACTAAAATAAGTAATAATCCTACTCTAAATACAAAGCTATACATGAATCTTAACAAAAACATCAAAACAACCAAACAAAACATCAAAATACAACCAAAAATTTAAAAAACTGCATGCCAAAGAACCTACTTGGCACCGGGCTATGGGGGCTCTGTCGGATTCGAATCAAAGATAGCGTAAACAAGTAGCAGATGGCGCTCCTCTCAACAGCAACGCCAGAAATGTTAAGAAAACCCCACCCTAACTGTGTCGTGGGAAGTTGCCTATCCACCGAGCTTGAGCATGGCTCAAGAACTCCACCGTAGCCACTCGTCCTCCCGTACTCATTGTCACACACTGAGGCAGTTACTCTAATCCAATGGGTGATGCAAGCTCTCTCGCAAAGATCGTGTGGGATCTTCGCGGAAGAGGATCGCGTTGGTTAGCCTAATCATCACGAGAGAGAGAGAGAGAGAGAGAGAGAGAGAGAGAGAGAGAGAGAGAGAGAGAGAGAGAGAGAGAGAGAGAGAGAGAGAGGGAACAAGTGATTAACACTAATCACTCCCAAACCCTAACCTTAAGCACACCACACATGCTAGATTAGAGTTGCAAGAGAGAGGGAGAGAGAGAATAGTCCACTTCTATTGCACAAATGGGAGAATGAGTTACAAACAAGAGAAATTAGCTTTTATAGTTCCAAGCCTTTTCCCACTAGGCCACGTAGGAGTAAGTAACCCAGAGCGCCCAAAACATAGTTACAAGGCTTTTCTCTATGGTTTGGCCAACTGACCAAGATCCTCTTGTCTGTCCTTTGAAGCTCAATACTTGGGAGCGTCTTTAGGACATTTCCTTCATCAAATGACGAGATTTACAATATAGCACAGGTGCCCATTACATAAGTGTGCAGACATAGTTGTCATAGAAATGTGTTAACCAATATGTGGTTAGCATCTTCTTGTATTAGCTTCCCCTTAATCCCCTGCCTTTTCTAAGACAGAACCTTCATAAAGAAGCAGCTCATGTTGCCACCATCTAGGCATAAAGAACTTTCCCATCACCCCATCATCAGCAGCAGCAGTAAGAAGCATTCCAATGTGACAACAAACAACTGAGTGAGAATGCGACAAGAATGAACTAACACACCCACATAGAGAAGTTGCATTTGTAGCTCTAAGGCAAGACCCAATGACACATGCATCGACAAGGCAAAGGTAAGCTCTTAATATTATTCTTCTTAAGGTTGAAGCCACTTGATTGTGATGTAAAATTCTTCTTTTAAACTAATTATGTAATTAGTAATGTTTTATGTCAAACTCATAACAACTCAAATAAAACTTATAGTCCAAGCACAAGCACAAAATAATAACAAGATACATAAATTCAAATAGTTTAGGAAACAAAAGTGCAAAAAAGAGCTCATTGTCCAATCAACAACATAATCAAAAATTCAATGCATATAAACCTAAAGAGAAACATTTAGCATTACCAATCAAAAGAGCTCAACTAGAGTACATAGTCAAATCAATTATATAAAAAAATAATTTCATTTCAAATTGGTTGTATATATCAATGTCAAGGAACCAAATAGTGCGAATATAGTACATGGCCCAATGATTTAAACTATAACATTATCAAATTAAGGATATATATAGTCCAGCTCTAAGGACATAATATTTATAATCCAAATAACTCTATTAAGATAATCACTCATAGTATATATATGTGTATATGTATATGTATCTGTATATATCTATGTGTGTGTGTGTGTGTGTGTGTGTGTGTGTGTGTGTGTGTATCTGTATATATATGTACATGTACATGTACATGTACATTATGTATATGTATATGTACATGTACATTATGTATATGTACATGTACATGTACATGTACATTATGTATATGTATATGTATATGTATATGTATGTATGTATGTATGTATGTATGTGTGTGTGTGTGGGGGGGGGGATAATTAGCACTTATTACGATTGGGTGCTTAATTTTGTCCTTAACAATACGACATTACTGGTGGATTTTTGAAACAATTTCATGTGATTAAGATTTTTGACATGGATACCATTATTAAAAGATAATAAGTTGTGACCTTGTACATTAAGTTAATAAGTCAATAAGATATTAGATTTAAATAAGATTTTTAATATGGACATCATTATTTAAAGTTAATAAGTTGATCTTCTACATTAAGCTAATAAGTTTAGATGTTAATTTTAAATAAGGATTTTGATATGCACACCATTATTTAAAGTTAACAAGTTAATAAGTTGACCTTCCACATTAAGTTAATAAGTTGACAAGATGTTAATTTTAAATAAGATTTTTGATATGGATGCCATTATTTAAAGTTGATAAGTTAATAAGTTGATCTTCTACATTAAGTAATATTAAATAATATTTTTGATATGGACACCATTATTTAACGTTAATAAGTTAATACGTTAACTTCAATAGGTGTTCCATTAGGTCTGGTACCTCATGTACTTGCATGGAACACGTCTATTTTGGTATAGTCTCATGAACAGAGATTGTCCATATCAATGTTGCATTGCATAGCATCTTTATGTGCTTAGCTGCAATTGAATTTACATGCTATTTTCATGCTTGCCTAACCAATATGTAGTTCTAAGTAAGGGGACGCCCACCCGTGAACCGCACGTGTGAAATTGTTTACTGACATGGTTATGTGACATGTGACATGTAAGGATTGGTCAAAACCTAGCCT
Source organism: Cibotium barometz (assembly GCF_041138505.1). Taxonomy (NCBI): domain Eukaryota; kingdom Viridiplantae; phylum Streptophyta; class Polypodiopsida; order Cyatheales; family Cibotiaceae; genus Cibotium; species Cibotium barometz. The sequence continues at coordinate 26,334,933 of NC_141093.1, forward strand.
TAGGAACTAGCACTAATTTATAAGTGAGTGTATACACACTTATTAAGTTTTTGATATGGACACACCATTATTTAAAGTTGATAAGTTAATAAGTTGACTAAGTTAATAGTTTATAAGTTGATAAGATGTTAATTTTAAATAAAAAATTTAATATACACACCATTATTTAAATTAATAAGTTGATAAGTTGACCTTCTACGTTCATTAACATTTATGGTTACACTAATGCCATCATTAATGTTATTTTGTGCATGTAAACCTTGCTCACTATCAAAGAAATCATCATCCATATGTATGTGGCCTCCTTCATGTATGGCTTGCATTTGGTGAGGGTTTCTTTAGCTTTAAGAGTTCCCTTAAGGCCTCTCCTCAACCCTTCATTGAAGTAGAAAATAAAAAATATGTATGTAGTTCTATCATCAAATTGACTAATGGTGTTATTGGTTTAGGCAACGTAGTCATGGATATAGCTCTTTTACTTCAATGTTTGTTGTTAATTAAGTTGGACATTTCTCATCACATTGGCTTGAAGAGCAACAAGGTGTAAGGCCAATCAACCATCCTTGAGCAACACCCATCATATGGTTCAAGTTTTTGAATATGAGGCTTTCATCCAACTACCCAATCTAGATCAATATCAAACTAGCTAATATTAGAGGCATTCACTAATGTAATATATATGTTGATATAAACCTACCTAAATTTTATAGCATTTCATCCACATGTATTAGTTGGGTTGAGGACATGATCATTATTTATTCAAAAACACCAAGGACAAGAATATATGAGGGAAACATAAGAAAAAAGAAGAAGGAAAAGAAAGGAGGAAAAGAAGAAAAGAGCCACCACACGAACAAGTGCAAGAATGGGCCCCATCAAGATTGAGCCCTTGATCTCTAATAGTAAAGTTGCCATACTAACCACTTGGCCCACTTGGATTTGTTGAAGAGTAGGAAAGATTAAAAAACATGTGTAGGAATCCAACCTAATGTCCCCTTAAACATGTCAATGGGACCCAAAGTTTAAAAAAATTGACATCTAATTATGGGCTCACATATAAACAATTCAAGGTATTTGCATACTTCAATCTTGTTCAAGGACTTCTAATTGTTTTTTTACTGCCTCTAGCTTCGCATTGTGCTTAGTGACCTTTGACATCATTCTTAAAAAGCACCTATTGTGCCTTAACAAGGCAACCTTCACCTTTCAAGCATCATCAACACCCTCCTCTTCCTTAGGTAGTTTTGATTGACTTCAACCTTGCTTGAGACGAAAAGGATTCTACCCTTAGAGGTTATGGAGTTGTTTCAAGTAAAAGATAAGAAATGGATTTCCAAAATGTAGAGAAAACTATGGAGAATTGGAAGGAGAGAATTGGAGAATGACCAAGGATTGGAAATAGACTATCCTATTGGTTGAAATTATTTAACCTTCAAGCACGCTCTTTGTAAGATCTAGCAATGGTCCTTGCACTTGGTGGAATGGCAAGGGTCTACTGGGATATTCCCTTCTGATGTATAATGTGTGGTGGTCACCTTGGGCCTTGTAGGACCTAAAAGCTAGCAAGAGACTTAATAACAAAGGGATATATCTCATTGGTTAAAGACAAAGGAACTAGGTGATTATATACAAGAAAAGAAGCTAGTAATTCAAAAGGAGAGAAACTGTCAAAAAGAAATTAAAAATGACAAAACAAACTCCCTTCTCCAAATTTGTGCTACCATGATTTGGTAAGTACAAGATCTTCATTACAATGTTGGAAAGTTCTCTACTTCTTGGGGGCAATGCCAATGGCATGGAAATTTTTTCTTTGAAGCACTATCATTCATGTTGATGCTCTCTCTCCCCTTCCCAAGACAAGTTTAATCGCAATAGGAGTATCCTAGATATCATCTCCACCTTTCTTGAGGCCATTTCAACAACCGAGGCTGCAAGATTGAATTTTGTAGTGCTTTGTTGAACTTTGAGGTGGTCTATAACAAAGTAGGTTGGGCCATCCTGCTGCTTGTAAGCAAACATTTGCACATGCACATTCAACACCTACAATGACAATGATTTGACCATCTCTCTTACAAATGGGAAATCAATTGATCCTTGTTTAAGTTTCTACAACCAAAGTAAGTTACTTGGATGATGTCCTCTTTTCACTTTTTAAAACTACCACAGATGTGAAGTCAGCATTGGATGCTTTCTTTTGCTTCCTTGCATTACACTTCATACTAATTAAAGAGAAGATGGATAAGTCATAGTGTCTACGGGACACGTACCGCAACAAACCGTCAAAACGATCAAAGCGAAACGATGCCGAAACAAATTTTTTGGCCGACAAACGTTTCGCTGCTGCCATACAAAACGAAACGTTCGTTTCATGCCGTACAGTACGATAGGGTAGCGAAACGGACCTTTAAAAAAAAACTACACCATTTTTGACCCTTTTTTTCTCCCATTTGGGCATGGCCTAGGATCCCTTTCACCTTAGTGCTTGTATAAGAGCTCTCAAGGTCTCTCCCTCTCTCTTATTCATGCTCTCAACTTTCAAGTCTCTCTCAAGGTCTCTCCCTCTCTCTTATTCATGCTCTCAACTTTCAAGTCTCTCTCAAGGTCTCTCCCTCTCTCTTATTCATGCTCTCAACTTTCAAGTCTCTCTCAAGCTCTCTCCCTCTCTCATCATTCATGCTCTCAACTTTCAAGTCTCTCTCAATCTCTCTCTCTCTCTCTCTCTCTCTCTCTCTCTCAAGCGCTCTCTTTCTCTCTAGACTTTGGCAATGAGGTCCAGAGGAAAGGACAAGCATGAGGCTTTTGCCTTATATACCACCACCGATGAGAAACCTACCAGTAATTCAAGGTCATGGAAATGGATGTGCAACTTTTGTGGGAAGAGTTACACAAGTAGCGTCACAAGGCTCCTTGCACATGTGTCTAAGATTGGTGGGGAAGTGGCACCGTGCAAGGACATTCCCCAAGAAATTGTGGATAGTATAGTGAAGAAGTACTCGCTCATCCGCAACCAAGGCAAAGGTGAACGTGGGGGAGCTTCCATGTCCAGTACCTCCGCATCTGTGACTCCTTCGCCCATCCGGCTCCCGGCTCCACCTCAGGCGGTTCCAACTTCCAATCAAAGAGGCCAAGGGAGGGGAGCTCTCCAGTAATGAGGCAAACTGCCCCATCGATGCAAACATTAACAACCTCACCTATGTGAAGGCGAAGATGAAAGCCGCGAATAAGGAGATTACACGCACGGTAATCGATTGCAATCTCTCCTTCCATGTGCTCAAGGTTCCACAATGGCACAGAATGGTGAAGGTCATTGCAGAGGTGGGACCATCCCATGGTGAATGGCATGGTATCACCTACCATGAGATGCGCACCAATATGCTTGATGAGACGAGAGGCAAAGGATCAACGACAAAGCTCACACTCGGAGAGGATAGACCAACCAAACTTTTTCAGGAAGGGTTACATCAACGGCGAAGTATGGTTGCTCTATCATCTCCGATTGATGGAGTGATCAGAAGAAGAGAGGTATCATGAATATCCTTGTTTCATGCGCTCTCAACACACTTCTTACATGTCGTGGATACTGGAAAGGCGGGGCAACAAACATCGGGAGACTTGTCTATCGTCACATCCGGCAAGCCATCATAGAGGTATGTACTATGTCACATGTCACATGTGCATTGCGATTTAAGTTTTAACTCTCAAGTCTCAACTCTCTAGTATCTATGTAACATGTTCAAGCTTCTAACTTCTAAGAATGTCATTACATTTGCCATTGTGTTACTTGTAAGTCGGACATGAAAATGTTATTCAAGTCATCACAGACAATGCGTCCAATTGCTGCAAAATGGGACACTTGGTATAAGCGGAGCTCCCATCCAATGTATGGACTCCTTGTGTCTTCCATTGTCTAGACCTACTCATGGAGGATGTGGGGAACCTAGAGTGGGTGAAGAGGGTGGTCGCACAAGGCCTATCCATTGTGAATTTCTTCACAAAGAAGGTAAGGTGCTCGCTATGTTTCGCGAGGAGCAAAGCGACTTGGAGCTTAAGAAGCCCTGTTTCACACGGTTTGCCTACATGTGGCTTCTCTTGGAGCGGTTATACAACGTGCAACCGAAGCTCCAAATGATCGTGGTCTCCCCGGATATCGTCGCATGGCTAAGAGAGGAGTTGGTGACTAGTGTAGACGAGGCCCGAGCCGTTCAACAGCTATGCATAAGAGAGTCCTTTTGACGCAAGGTGCGTGCCATTGTCGTTACGGTGACTCCCTTATATAGGGTTTTGCGCATGGCCAACATGGAGGGCTCCACATTGGGACTACTCACCCACTTCATGCGAGAGGCTGTAACAGAGATTCATTCAACCACCATGTTTGATGAGGAGAACCCCGACATTCCTATGAAGGGGATTAGGTAAACCCATGTCCCATATTTTCAAATCTCGTTTTCACATCTCTTTCTCATTCCTTAAAGGCTTAATCTTAAAGTGAAATTTTTACATTCTAGGGATTCCACCGAGTCTCCATCCACTCCACGACGCGATTCGATCATCGTGGCACTTGTGGAGAGGAGGTGGCAATGGATGCATAGACCTATCCATGGTCTTGTGGCCTTGTTGCATCCCACCTACAAAATACCAAGGCTCTTTGCCGATGAGGAGCTACTTTCTAATCGAGATGCCTACTTGCCAAGGATACTTCCCGTCCACGAGCAAAGAGACTTCCTCCAAAAGCTCATTCGATATAATGATCAAAGAGGAGCCTCTTTCACGAACCCACTTTACTCTAGTAGAGAGTCAATGATCCAACCACTTTTTGGTGGAAGTCATTTAGTTATCAAATGGCTCACGTACAAAAAGTGGCTTTGAGAGTTTTGTCACAAGTGACTATTGAATAAGACTTTTAACTTTAAAGTATAACTTTATAATATATATACTCTAGAGTCGTAACTACTAACTAGTTTTTACATTCTAATTTCTAACTCTCTTATTTTTCATAAGATTGCTTTTCGAGAACATGTGAGAAGAACTGGAGTTTCGACTCACTCATACACACAAAGATACGAAATCATCTCAACACCATGCAATTAGAGCAGCTTGTATATTGTCGTGCTAACATGCACATGGTGGAGAAGATGCATGACATGGAGATCTCCAAACAAGTAGAGATCTCTAGAGTTCAAAGTTCAACTCATTAATTATAATTTATAAATGCATGACTAAAGTCTAAAAATTTATAAATGTTTGAACTTTGCTTTCAAGTGAATGTCACAAGTTCAAGTTGAAAGTGGACACTCTTAAGAGTGTCCACAAGGAGCGAGATCCAAATGAGGAGACCGTATATGCCGATCTCTACAAAGAGCTAGAGGAGATTGACCGTCGAGTTTCTCGTACTCGTAGAGGTCGCACAGCTAGAGGTGGCACACGAGTAGGCGGCCGCACATACACTATTCAACGACCTACTTCGACCCCGGTGGCTACATATATGAGACATGGCTCCGACTCGACTTCAAGGAGCACTTTAACACCCGTTGTTGTTGAAGAAGAGGATGCTCCTATTACAAGCATCAGAGAGCCCAAGTATGATGACGAGGATAATGTCCTTAGCAAGAGCAGTTTTGGGTTGGCCTCTGATGATGATGGGAGCACCTCTAGCGAGGACATTCCTTCCCCTAATGATTTCTTTGAGGAGAAGGACTAGAGTCTAAACTTTAGACATTTTTGTACTCAGTGTTGTGACTAGTCACAACACACTTTTTTGTATTTCCTATTGTAAGCCGTGGGCCACGACTCTTATTTATGGCATGTTCAATGTTCATTGTTCATGACTCCAGTTTTTATACTAGTGTTTTAACTTTTTTCTAGTTTATGACAAATTACCACTTCTCTAGACTTTGCATCTCTAAATGTGTACAAATATCTTTTTTTCAAGTGTTTTTTAAAGTGGATAGTACCTCAATCGAACTTATTTTTCAAAATTTAAAAATCCCATTCCGGTACCCTTTTTTTGCACCTGACAACTATGGGATAAGTCATTAAGCATTCTAATGAAGTTTGCATACCTATAGACAAACTATCTTGTAAGGATTAAAAGTTACACTAACATGTCAAGCCCCATTTATCAGGGGGCAATTTCAGCCCCTTTCTTATACATGAGGTTTCTTTTTTGTATTCCGGAAAGGGGAAAGAAGGGGAGGGGAAGGGAAGGGAAGGGAAGGGAAGGGAGGGAGGCAGGGAGAGAAAGAGAGAGAGAGAGAAAAGGGGGGGGGGGGGGGGGGGGGGGGGGGGAAGGGGGAATCAGGTGCCAAGGATCAATCCAGTGCCTACTTGTCAGCAGGTTGGGTCAAAAACAATGGGGATAACAAAGTAAAATATATGGTTCTTGAAAGCTAAGGATCTATCCTGATTCTTTCCATGCTTTTGATTGCCAACAACAAGACAACGTGCATGCATATTCACTTAAGTTTACGTGAGGCATTTACTTGATATGGTTATTACTGATGACGAGTTTGATTGATTTGGTAAGCGAGTTTGATTAGCTAATGACAGGCTTGCATCAGTGCTTGGGTTGGCTTTTGCCAAGGAGATGGGTATCAAGCACAAGCCTTTCATTTGAAGAAACTGCATGGCTGCTCCCACATTGCCAGTGATTAGCCTTGCAACATGTTCTTCAACACCTAGCATGGTCTCTTGGGAAGGGCCTGCACCTTCACCTTGTACTGCTGTTGGCATATGCATGCTTTTCCCCTGGAAAACACCAAAAAGCTAGATCAATGCAAAAACCTTCTATAAGTTTCATAAATTTTCTTCTTGTTATTCTAGCATGAAAAACAATTACCTCTGAAAGGTCTGCACCAAGAGGCACAACCAAACCAGCACTGCCTAGCCTGCTCATACTCAGAACCTGTTTTGAAAAAGGGGCCTTGTAAGGAATGCCCAACACCTTGGCATAAGCAAAAGCAAAAGCAAATGGTTCTTTTTTTCTTTTTTTGGGGTTGTCTTACCTTTACTTGCAATAGAAGGAATTTCACATACTGGATAACCTCATCCAACATAACTGCCTTATCTGTCTACAAAACCAAACAAAGGCAAAGGCATGCCTCAAGAAAGAAATACACATTCAGAGCAAACGAGCTATAATATCAAATTATGCCCATGCTATCTTCAAATTGGCTGACTGCAACCTTTAAGGCTGGGCTTTGAAACTTTAGGGCTTGGCTACTAAGGAAATACCTTACTAGTCACCAAACTAACCACAAGGGTGATTGGTGCTGCCAATATGTGCCGTCTAAAACAAATACCGTTATCAAGGCCTGCTACTACTACATGGAAGCAGCCTCTCTAAATCTGCTTCCACATTGTGAATCAAGTAATCTAAATAACACTTACTCTGTCTGTGAAGGATTATAGATGCTTGGCTTGTTTCCATTACAAAAGCAATGAAGCCTCACCTAAAGGAACTCCAACTTTGACGGCTATAAGGCTAAGGCAGAGAGAGTACCTGGCGAAGCCAGGAGGCTTCTAAACGTTCAAGACAGAAGCCGAAAAATATCCATGGCATTGGTTGGCATCAGAGGTGCGAGGGCAACTGAAATGAGCAGAACATAGCTGAGACTGGATGTACTATACCTTACTTGTATTTGGCACCAGCTCTTGTAATAATTTCATCCTCTCTGCAATTCTTTCACGACGGAGCTGTGCCAAATCCATAGATAGCACAAAGTAAAATATCAAAAGCACGAGCTATCATGACTATTCAAAACTTTTCATCCTTGTAAATAATCCTGAACAAGATACACACGCACAGTGCCCTTTTACATTCAAATACGTACCCTTTCAGCAATACTGTGTGGGTCTGTAGCTTGGCCACGGCGAGCTCTTACGCGAGGTCTCGGTGCCCCCACACCTGCTCCACATCTATCCTGAGACTGATTAAGGCTACTATGGGTTGCAAAAGATGGCACTAAAACCCCGTGTGACACCTGCATTTTCTGTAAAAGGTCAAGCATTAAACAGAGCCATCCATATTAACCTTGTAACCCAAACATCACAACCATGCACTTCATACTTTAGTTCTCTTAATCCCAAGTGTGTTGAATGTTAAATTACTGCATTTAATGCTGAAAAATATACAGAAGTTGATATTAGGCAATAATTCCTAATTGTCACCAAACATCCCTTTTTGATACAAACCTGTGAATGAGAGTGCCAGATTGCATCTTGAACTTGGTTTGCCTGTGCAGCCACCCCATCAAGAGTGTCAAGCATGCCTTTGTGAAGTTCGGAGCTTGCCTATGAGAATAAAAGCCATCCACTTGCTTATTATTGCAGTGCCAGGGAGTAGACTGAAGATAATTTGCTTTGACCATGGTATTCTCACCTGGAAGTACAAATTTTGATGCTTTTCTTGCCCTATGCGAGGGGAAAGCGAAAGTACTTCCTGGAAGTAAGGTGAATGCCCTGCTGGTGTAACCAAGGGAGGCGATAAAGTATCACATGAGATCTGTTGAGGACTTGACGTTTTGCTTCCATTACTCCCCACCAATGGACACTCATTCAATTCTGCCACCCCAGACGAGCCTGCAAGAACAGCCACAAGCATGTGTTAGCATTGCATCATGCCACCCACCAGCGAAGCAGCAAAACGTGATGTGTTTCTCACCACTTACTCCTTACATTACTCATACCTTCTAGTATCCTTCTCAGAGCATTCTTGGCTGCTTCCTGCACTCCATGAGAGGGCGGCCGCACATGATCGTCCATCTGTAAGTGAGTCGCATAAGAGGCATTTGCGTTGCAGCTGGCCAAAGCCTTTTGAAGCCTTTTCTGTTGAAACCATTTAGCAGCAAGGAGCAGATGATTAGAAGAGAGTTGAACCGATGGGTTACTATGTGGCTGGCCCATGGCATCTTGCATGTCATGATCTTGGATGCCATTTTGCCATCTTGGAGAACTCCTTGGCATACCAGAAGACATCATAGGCACGGGATAGATTGCATGAGAAGCCGGGTTGCCACCGCCGTCGCCAGCTTCGATGCTGTTTGTGGCATTTGTGACAACGTTCCTAGCATTGAGGTTCCATGAACCACTTTCCATGCTGTTTTTTTTCAGAGCCAGAATGACAATAGAAATACTGTCATCAAATGATGCATGAAAGCATTTGCCACGGCCCCATGCCGCATCTCTAAAAGCACTAAGATCACTTACATCAAATCATGCATGTGAGGATAGCTAGGGTTTTGGAATTCACCAAGATTTTATGTGTTACTAGGGTTTCGGAAATCATTGAATTTTTATGTGTTGATCAATTTGGATCAAATCCTAAAAGTGAGGATAAAACCCTACCTGTATTAGGGTACCATGATTTCTGTAGAAGCCCATTTAAAGGCTTCACGGAACTTCGTAAGAATACGCCGTGCTGATGATGATGATGAGGCCATCCTTTACGTTAGCATGATCGAAAGACTGGTCACTCCAACTTGGATTGCCACCATCACAGTGATTGATATGGGCGGTAAGTGGTGGCATCTTTTGATTTTAAACGGTGGTCCCTTGTTGTGAATAAACAATACTCTCTCTCTCTCTCTCTCTCTCTCTCTCTCTAGGCATTTTAGCCTTGGCCCCTTGTTGTGAATAAACAATACTGTCTCTCTCTCTTTCTCTCTCTCTCTCTCTCTCTCTCTCTCAGCATTTTAGCCTTGGCCCCTTGTGATTAAAAAATGTGCATCTCCGCGATGGGCGTGCAGCTCATTTGTTGGTAGAGCCAACGGGCTCCAAGATGAGGACCCGGGTTCGATGCCTGGGGGCTACACGACGGATGGCAACACACACGCACACAAATGCACCCTCCCAAAACCCAAAAAATGTGTCTTCCTTTATCTCATCTCTTTGTCATTTTGGCCTTCCACATATGTTAATCTCTCTCTCTGTCTCTCTCTCTCTCTCTCTCTCTCTCTCTCTCACACACACACACAAGCAAGTACTTGTAAATTAATATAAGAATCTAAATGTTATTACATAGAGCTCATCTTGGTACAAATCTTGCTCCTTACTCTCTCTCTCTCTCTCTCTCTCTCTCTCTCTCACACACACACACACACAAGCAAGTACTCCTTGTAAATTAATATAAGAATCTAAGTGTTATTACATAGAGCTCATCTTGGTACAATTCTTGCTCCTTACTCTCTCTCTCTCTCTCTCTCTCTCTCTCTCTCTCTCTCTCTCTCTCTCTCTCTCTCTCTCTCTCTCTCTCTCTCTCTCTCTCTCATACACACACACACACAACAACGACGACGAGACGACGATGACGACAACACTATATAGTATTCTTAAAATAAGAACGTCTCAAGCATATTCTATGTCAATGACATTCTTTTTTGTTGTTGAAAAAGAAACTACCTTAAATTAAATGTTTTATTTTGTCGTTGAGGTGTTATTCTATTGGCTCCTATTGTTGTAAATATCAAAAAGGAACAAAGAAATACAAGATTAAAAAACTTTGTAGGAATGTTTATATTATTTAGGTAAACAACTTGAAGAAATGAAAGACACTCGCTTGAGAGAGAGAGAGAGAGAGAGATTCAAATGACCTCGTGAGGCATTTGTGGCTTTGCTTTTTTTTCTCTTCTTACTTGTGTGTCACTATCTTTGCATTCCCTTCTTTTCAATGGGATCTCACCTCAATCCCTTTTGTACACATGTTTTACAAATAAAAAGTGTTTGCATAACAAAGATGCTTGTATGGGCAAGTTGGAGTGGCTCACCTTAGTACCCATGTTGGATCAAACAAGTCCTCAAATTGCCTTAATCATGTTTTTTTGGACTTGCCAAATTGAAACACTATTCTAAAAGGTTGTATCATTACCACTCGCTAAAAATGTTATCCTTTCCTTTCAACCCTTTTTTCTAATGGTCTTAATTTTACGCAATTAAAAAAATATGTGGCTTTCTTGATAGAAATGTTCTTTTGATCAATCCCCTTATATCAGTACCTTGTAAGATTAAGATATAAAGTATTTTTTGCCTTCATAAGATGTGGAGTATGGATGGTTATTTTTAGTAAGTTTTAAGTTTCACTTTAACCAATTAATAACCTTATAAGGCCAAGATTAAAGTACTCTTACCTTTGTACTAATGTGGTACCACATTGACCCTACCTTTTTTTTTTCTTGGTACATTACAACATTTTTAACCATCATCATGTACGACTTTGTTTCTCTGATAATGTTGCCCGATCATTATCACCATATAAGAGTGGTTCTCTTGGCAACTCGCACCTTTTTTAAAAGGACCAAAACAACCCAAGAGTTCACATTCTACACGTGTCCAAGAGCCTAACCTTTAAAATCTCAAGGTCAACAAAGACAAATCACTATTTCAGTGATAATCAATATATGGAGAACCTTGGAATCACATTGTTGAGGAGATTGACTAGAGAGAGTTAACTTTATAGATCATGTGTGGTTGGGAACTCTCTCTCTCTCTCTCTCTCTCTCTCTCTCTCTCTCTCTCTCACACACACACACACACATACATATTTTTCACATGGATTTAACATATCGCATCTTTGATTTCAAAATAGAGGTTTTTGAAGTGATCAATATGTTTACTCAAAAAAGAAATTTATTAATTACATGATGATAAGAAGAATCTTGAATTATTTGGTGCACTCTAAAATAATTTCCATTAACATTTTAAAAATATTCCAAGCAAAACTTTTTGTTAAGTTTTCATGTGCACATTGCTTTTATTGAAGTTAAAAATTGTGAAGAAAGCACATTATTAGATGTTCATCATCATTACATAAAACCATTAGTAACTTAATATAAATGATTATGTGCTTTAGGTAAAAATAGACTTCATTTTAAAAAAAGAGTAACTTAATATAAATGATTGTGTGCTTTAGGTGAAAATAGACTTCATTTATAAAAAAAAGAAGTGGAAAGATTGTCCCACAAAATTCATAAAAATTGTAACTTTTTCAAAAGTGATATCATAAGTCATTCATAATGTACCATAATGTAATCATAGAATGTGTTTTGAATTTTCATCACTTAATAAAGGGTCAAACAAGGTTTTCTAAATTACAAATAAGAAATTTAAAATGGAAATCCATTTAGGTGACATCTTTAACAATGGTCAACCCTCTCCTAATACTGAATCAAATGATCTTTTTTTTAAAATTTATTTTCATTATTACTAATTTTAAATGTGTAAGTACATAAGGGTTAAAGCATGGCTAGGTGGTACCACTTTTTTGTTTTCAAGTTAAAAAAAGATGGCTGATTTTAGGGTTCCTATTGTGGTTTCAAATTCTAAATAATATTCTTTAAAGTACTTTTATGGACAAGAATCATAAAAGGTACTACTCGTATTTTCTAAATTTACCTAAAACTCTCCAAAACAAAATAAAAAGTAGTATTAAAAGCAGTGTCAAAAAGACACTTCATTTTGTACAAATTATCCATGCTTTCACCCATAGATGAGCAGCTAAATTAAACTTAATAATAATCCAAAACAACTAAAGTAAACTTAATGAGAAGGTGTTTTTTTTCCAATTTTATGTCACCAAAATGTTGGGTGTGCTTGTGAAAAGGGAAGGAAAAACAAATGGGTTCCTCTTCTTGCAATACATGTACAATAAGCACTTATCATTTTTCTAAAAAACATGAGAGTTAAGTCTCCACAATACTGCCTTTATTTTAATAGTTATCGTGCTCTAACTTTGACCTTAATTGTGTTTTTCAATGAGGAGGGTGATTATTGTGATGGAACCATTTAATTTATACAAATTACCATAACTTTAAATAAGAATAGATGTTCATGCATCTTGGAACTTTGTGTATTTCCACATGTTAGGGGTTTTATGTTGTATCTTTGTTACTCAATGAGTCATTAATGACACTTTTGATTAATAAAATCAATATTGAAAACCTTGAAAGGAGTGGAACTTCTTGAAACTAGAGACACAAAAGGATGATATAAAGAATCAATTAATGGGCATGTCATTGTTGGTGCTACCTTTTTAACGATGTCCTTCTTGGTGTGAACTATATTTTGAACTTAGAGGCATTATATGTGAGAATTATATACATTAGGAATATGGTAATAGCATGTTGTTTCAACCATGTATCATTTAAAATAAGTTTATAAAAAAGGTGGAAGGACGCTTATTTGCATGTGTGTATTTATTGTATTTTATTGATAGTTCAAGAAAAGAACATCTATATGCAAAAAAAAAATGTTCCCTCCTTTAAACTTTCTTTAAGCATGGAGAGTTCTTTACTTGTGCAAGAATTTTTCCAAGAAAAGGACTTATAAAACACAAATTAGTGATGCCACAACCATTGAAAAATGCATTTTAAAAAAACCAAATGCATTTTAAAAAAACCAATCATAGGTACCATTTGATCTAAGCAAGTTAAGAGATTGAACATAACATTGTATCTATGACATTTAGGAGAGGTTAACCAAACCTAACTTTAAACATATGCTTTTTTTAAATAGGCTTGGTGTTTGCTTTTAGGAAGGTTGGGTTTCTTTGCGATGTGAAAATTTAAAATTAAAACATTAAGCATGAGTCCTTAGATGCTACCCCCATCAACATCATTCATATAGCCTCAACATCACCTATGGGCATTTCTACCTCTTCAACTCAACCCCTTGATTAAAGCCTTAAGGGACTTCAAGTGCATACTTTCTCTCCTTAATGTCATCTATCCTCCATGCTTCAACTTCTTACTTTTGCACTTGTCCCCTTCATCCATAATCTAGGTGTAGAGAAGGGGATAATTTTATGTTACATGGTAAACAATTTGCAAGGTGAGGAAAATTTTGAAGATATAGGGTGGAGAACCTTTTGCTATGTAGATTATATTTTGGAGATTTCTAGTGGGCACTCTTGAGGAGAAACACCCTACAGTTTCTCATCTTTTGCATTATAATAATAAATATGTAAAATATATATTGTGGTCTTGAATATTTGATGGATCTTTACTATAGAGGCCTCGTGCAAAGTCCTTTACCCAATTTTCATGGAGATGGATGTCATCTTTTAGCAGTACACTAGACAAGTCACAAAACAACTTTATAATGTAAAAGGAAGGCTAATAATGCCTAATAGAGTTGGGTTGTTTTTTCATGCAATGAGAATGCAGGTAAGTTGTACTCCAAACACCTCTCTCTCTCTCTCTCTCTCTCTCTCTCTCTCTCTCTCTCTCTCTCTCTCTCTCTCTCTCTCTCTCTCTCTCTCTCTCAATATTTCTATAGCAAAATCCTTTCAAAGATACTCTCACATGATTAATGATAAATTTGACTATTAAAAAGTCATTACAATGTTTCCATTAAGTATAAATATTAGTGGAACTACATTTTGTTTTCATGTAAGCCATGGGATACATATACATAAATAGAATATTTTTGCCAAATATGATATATATGATGAACTTGCAAGTCCTATTGTGTAGGTTCTATGGGGACATATCAATGTGCACATAAAAAGAGTACATCTAGAAGACTATCTATACTACTCCCTCTCAGCATCCTCATAGCCTCTGTCATCATCTATATCTTCATCATCCCCATCCCCGTCTCCATCTCTATCGTTTAAGTCAACCCTTACATGAGTCCCCAGTGCACAATTAAATATCAGCATCCTCATACTACTCCCTCTCAGCATCCTCATAGCCTCTATCATCATCTATATCTTCATAATCCCCATCCCCATCTCCATCTCTATCGTTTGAGTCAACCCTTACATGAGTCCCCAGTGCACAATTAAATATCAGTAGAATATGGCACCACATTCTAAGTAATGTAAATAATATAGTACATGCATTGATGATCCTATGATATATTTTTATAGCATCACTTTGCAACTTGCAAGCCAATAGCTTAGAAATTACTAAAATGCATTGAGTGGATTTGAGTGGTGGTTAAAGTTCTAGTCATAGTGTTTGTTGGCTTATTTTTTTAAAATTTTAACCTTTTCCATTTTGCCTTCATTAACTCTTAGTTTAATGGGGCATATGAAGAGGAAGTGCCCCCCGCCCCTCTTCCTTCTCTCTCCTATGTATACCTGCATTCTTTTTTGTGCGTGTGCGCACGTGCGCACGCGTGTGTGTGTGTGCACGCGCACGTGCATGTGTGCGTGTGCATGCGTGCATGTGCATGTGCATGTGTATATGTGTGTGTGTGTGCACGTGCATGTGTGCAAGCATGTGTGTATACATGCATGCATGCATGCATGCGTGTGTGTATTGTCTATACATGTGTAGTCAAAAAATGAAAAATGCATGTGTGTGCGTGCATGTGCATGTGTATATGTGTGTGTGTGCACGTGCATGTGTGCAAGCATGTGTGTATACATGCATGCATGCATGCGTGTGTGTATTGTCTATACATGTGTAGTCAAAAAATGAAAAAGGAGCAGCTCTCTCTCTCTCTCTCTCTCTCTCTCTCTCTCTCTCTCTCTCTCTCTCTCTCTCTCTCTCTCTCTCTCTCTCTCTCTCATTTATTAACTTTTATGAACTGTCTCTAATTGATTTCTCTAAAGTGTATATGAGATGTCATGTAAAATTGGGTTATGGCTCAAAGAATCACAAGTTTCTACTACGTATCTAGTTGGTAAGGCAGCTGATTAATCAACTTGTTGGCTGAGTGATACAACACATTCCCTTTTTATCTTGTATACTACACCCAAGATATCATCAATTGTGTTCCATGCGTATACTTCACCATTGTGTGTGTGTGGGTGTGTGTGTGTGTGTGTGGTTGTATATGTGTCCATATGTGTGTGAAAATATGTACACGTGCATACATTTGTGTGTATGTGTGTGTGTAGGTGTGTGTGTGCATGTGTATGCATGCGTGTGTGTTTGTGTGCATGTATGTGTGTGTGCATGTGCATGTATGTGTGCATGTGCACATTCACGTGTGTGTGCATGTGTGTGTGTGTGTGTGTATACATGTGCACGCATGTGTGTGCATGCATGTGCACTTATGAATAAATTACTTGTTTAATCAAGTAAAGTAGGTTTTTTGGAGGTTTTACACATTTTAGTGGTTCTATTAATCTAATTTCATTCAAAGAGGACTTAGACTTAAAGGAAAGGGAGCCCTTCACCACACTTTGCCCACATAAGCTATAAAATAAAATCAGACAACATTGACAAGTTCTTAGTTGTATTCATTTAAATAGGGAAAGCTTATTCAAGACAACCAAATAAGATAGGATGATTGATTAGAAGAGAAAAGAAGCCTAAAGGTCAATTGTGATAACTACAAGAAAACATCTTGATAAAAGTAGGAAAAGGATCCAATACTATAACTACAAAAGATACTATGTAGGTGCATGTGAACTACATTTTAAGTAAATATTATCGATTGTGTTGTGGACAATTTTGACACACGCATAAGAAGTTATTATTAATACTAATCCCTACTATTCTAATGTATGTGTAAAGCATTCATAATCTATTTCCCAAGGGATAAATCATGGATCTTACATGGCATCACGAGTCTAGGCTTTAACCTAAACACATACTCCACATTAATAAGAAACTAAAGAAGTTCCTAGGGAAAGTGCAGCTCTTTAAAAAACACATTTCATAACATGAATAATAAAGGAACTAATGACGTTCCTAAGGAAAGTGGAGCTCTTCAAAAAGCACATTTCATAACATGACTAGTTAAACATGAATAATAAATGAACTAAAGAAGTTCCTAGGGAAAATGCACCTCCTCAAAGAGCACAATTCATAACGTGACTATTTTTCAAAAAGTACATTTCATAACATGACTAACTAAACATGAATATCTTTGAGATTGTACATATCATAAGGAGTTTCTATGAACTAAGCTGATGGCTAAACTTGCTATAATGCCTAGTGAACAAATCTCCTAAAGGACATGCCTAAGATATCCTAAGAGAGGACGCCTAGGGCTAAATCTCTAACTGAGAGGCTATTAACCACTCCATTGGTTAACATGGTTTTGCCCATTTGACCTATCGTGTAAGAAGGAACTTTGCACAAATGAGCATTTAAATTTTGTAAGATGGCACTAGAACATATAAAGTGGCCTTACCCTATGCTTAATGTCAAATAGGGAAAGTCTATGGACTTACTGTATATAGCTGCTTAAGAATAGTAATAAAGACCAGACTATTTTTAAGTTTGGATAGGCTAGTGTAAGAATTAGTCACTTGTATTATAAGTCATTTTTGATAATAAGCAACACAAACTGATTCCCTTGCAAAATAGTTTTCTTATGATCTCTCTTTCCTGCCTCTTTTTGCTTTCCTGTATGCTTTTGAATTCATGCTTGTGGATGCATGCTTTATCTTCCGTGACTATCGCAATAGTGGTACTTTAGCATAACTTGTATGTCACCAGATATGACCAAAATACATGTACATACACACAAGATCAGTGATACATGTGCAAACATTGTCTGCACTCCTAAAATGCACTATTGCACTACAATAACCACCGTCTGGAAGATCAATAATACATATGTAAACACTATGTGCACTCCTACAATACATGGCTGAAAGCAAGGGATGGTGGTACAAAATTGGTTGTCCTTGACAATACCAAAGACAGTACTTTGACAAATCTTTGCAATGCAATTTATCCAAGTCACAAAAGAGATTAGTTATCATATTGTATATCACTAGATACATCTTTAAAAGAAGAACATCAAAATACAATGTCCGACAAGTTTTGATAAAAACTACAAAAAATTTACCAGTCCCCACTTTTTCAGTGGTACCAATAAGGTGGAAAAAAAATTGGTCCTTTTTTTGTACCACCAATACCTACTTTTACCCACATTGTTGCACTATAAAATAACCAGATTTCGAGCAGAGACAGTTCTCAACCAGAACTTCCTGAAATTGTCAAAAACACCTTGTATAGTGACCGAACACACACCAAAATGTGCTCGAAATGCGATTCTGGCCGCAAAACCATAGTACAAAGTACTGTGCACCTCCAAGCCTACATGCCATAACTCTAGTACTCCAAAAAGTGGCTGCTGCCACCACACACAGCTTGTCAACCACCTGTGATATATCAACCATAATCTCACCAACCATGCCAGTGGTATAAGTGCAGAAGCTATCACCCAGGCAGGTCATCAATGTCCGCAGCACTAGTTGAGTTTGATATCTCAACAAAAACAAGGCCCAAAATGTGCTTGAATTGCATTGAAACATGCAAAATTTTAGTTAACTACACATAATATGGTCGTCTTCCTTCACCCAGGAGGATGCCTTAATCTGAGAGCTTTAGTTTGTGTGAGAGATAAGGAGGCAAGAACAAGGCAAGCAAGGAAGCGGTATATGGGTAAGGGTTGAGTCTGCACACTCCAGTGTAGTGCTTGCCGTGTAGGAGGGACTAGAGGGCACCACTCAGCTTCTTTCTCAAAAAGGGAGAGCTGTTGTCCGAGGGTGCTACCACACTCTCTCTCTCACTTCCTCAATGTGGGGGGTGAGGATCCACCGAGAGTAGCTATGTACAGAAGTCTGTGGTGGCAATAGCCCCCACACTTGAGAGGGGAATTTAACTCAATGGTGCCATATGAAGACTCCTCAACATGTGGACCCTGTCTTCGTGGTGGTGAGGCTTGCAATCTCAAAGAAATCCCACATGACCCTGTTGCCTACCTAGGTCTATAAGGATGCATGAGCATGGTACTTGAACTCCACCCTCCTCTCCTCTATCGAGCATATCTACATGGAGGTTGCCTCTATCTATGACTTGAGCCACGAGCTATATGGGGTCTAGTTTTATAATATTTAGAGGGAGATGAGGCTCCTATGCAAGTTCCTTTCTTGCTCTCAAAAACTAATGAGTCTATCTTGGGCTACTTGCAATCAAACCTCTCTAAGCCCCACATCTAGGTGCGCCAGAGAGCTGATCCCTATTTGAAGGTGAGAGTGCCCTATATCTCATCTATTTGCATGCTAATCTCATTGTCTTAAACCAAACTCTAGGGGATGCAGGCACTCTGATGTTACTCAAGACGCTAGGGGTCCTTAAGATGAAGAAGGACATGGGCATAGTTAGATATGTGCTCCTCCTGTAATGATACATATCATACCTACCCTACTATGTGCCCACTCATCCACATAAAATCTATCAATGCATGAGAGATTCAATTCGTGCATCCTCTAATCTAACCTAGAAAAATGGAGGCTCCCCTAGGGTGCACCTAATATAGCAAACATCAACTCCTCCTAGGCAGAGTGCTTAGCCCCTGAGATGATGTCCAGTCTCTAACTCTCCTCCATGACTATCTGCAAGGTCCTCTAGCATGTTGATGTCCACTCCCATGCATCAAAAATTTGCATGATGAGAGGTAGTGTGACACGAAGTTGGGGTTTGGACTTCGGTCACTTCTTCGAATCAAAACACACTTGCATGAAACCTCACAGCCTCCTCATCTCCCTTTCTCTCCCTAGGTTAAGATAAAGATATACACATCAAAGGTGAGATCATAATTCATGGAAGGAAAGATGAAAGGCTCTAGAGAAGCAAGAATTTCTGCCAGTCTTGCAGCTCCAAACAAGAGGGTGATTCTTTGTTAGAAGAAAATCTTCCGACTCAGGATTATGTGAACGGAAACATACGGGGAATGTTGGTAAGGTTCATCCGTTCGAATTGGACGATTTGGACGGAACATATTAAAGCAAAAGAATATAGCAATCACTTACAAGAGGATAAGACACATGGGGTTTGCCTTTTGATAAGAGATTAGGAGGAATTAATCATGATTAAGAAGAAATAATGGCCAAAAGTCTATAAAAACAGAGATACACAGAGAATTGCAATTTTAAATCCATATAGACTTTGCAAAAGAGGATTACATAGGTGCGTAGAGCTTGAAGAGAGCTTCGTGTCTACATGAAAACTTTCAAAAACGGGCAACCGAGCGAGAAGTTATGAGCATTTTACTACAAGACTAAAAAACTGCCAAAATTCGCCTAAAAGTTAGCAACTTTGGGAGAAATTCTGATCATCAAAATGAAGTAAAGGATTAAGAAATTAGTTATATGAGTAGAAAGAGAATATAAAGAGCTTCCTAGCCATATGATCCATTTTAGAAACCAACACTTGAGTGATGATGAGTAATTACCGATTGAAATTTGGGTGTTGGACCACAAAAACTGCACTTCCCTCTCTTTACATGAAACCTCATGCCTCTCATCTCCTTCATGATTCAAGCTAGAGGGTAAGGGTTAACATTGCTCAGTGGACAATCGTAAAGATTTACCTATGGTCCCCAAAGTCTTTCCACATGCTCATTACCGCTAAAACCATTGGTACCTCCAAAGGAGGGTGGCAATAAGGCAAGGGCTACCTTGAGAAGTCATAGGCCCGCCAAGATAATAACTCCTTATCCCACTTATCATGAATCATCAAAGAGGTCCAAAATTGGGATGAGCATGAGGAGCTAATGCTAAATGAGACATTCACATGTAAAGAGAGTGTTTGAAATAAGGGTTTGAAAGATAAGAGAATGGCAATGACACAAAATGCTCAATTGAGAAGGCTTTATTCATTGATTTGAAAGGGAGAGAAGGGCTCCTTTTATAGGTGGAGAATCACCCTCTCTTCCATTGTTACAAATTACAACATAAAAATCTTCAACCCTTCAGTGACATAAGGGTAGATGTCACCATCAATTGTCCTCTTAGGCTAAGTCTTCTATTGATTATAAAATGGAAGACTGACTTTGAAAGTGTGATGAGATAATAGCCAAGTCTAAGTGGCATGTAGGTGGAGATCCCACTTACACATGGCAGAATTCTCCTCTTCCATGTAGGAATTCTAGAAGAATCTTTCCCAATTATGCACCTACATACACTCCTCCACATGCCTTCCACACTCCCCAACTTGTAGCCTTATGGTGAATACCATATTAATAATACAATAAAAATCCATGTGAGCATGAAGGCCCACTTTTATTTTTCACATCACTAGCCTATCTACCATACCAAAGTATTTATCAAGCATACTTGTGGCATTTACAATGTGTGCACCCTAAATCAAGTAAAACCATTATATTTAAAGATAGAATGCTGTTATCAGGGTAGCCGCCAAGCCGCCGCATCACCACGTCGTTATTCCATTGTGGGCGCCGCAATCTTCTTGGACAAGCTTCCACCTTATTACCATTGAGAAACCATCAAAATATGCACAAAATTGAAAATGAAAGATATCAATTTTTCATGTCACATCTTTCCCCCCAGTAGATCCTCCATGCTTGTCTTGGGGGTCTGCTGGCCATGGTGCTCGAGGGTAGAATATCTTTAGCCGATACTCATTGGCACGTCCGAGAACCTCCTGGCCACTTACATCCTCTAGAAGATAGGTGTTATTTTTGAACTTTTGCTTTATCCTGAAGGGGCCTTCCCAGCGTCGAAGAAGCTTCTTATCTAGCCGTTTCTCCACACGGCCATCATACCTCATGACTAAGCTTCCTTGCTTGAGTTCTAGCTTCTTCTTCTTCCTCTCATGAGAGTGTCATGCCTTGCCTTGCGCCGTTGTTGTGTAGCCTCCAAATTTTGAAGTGCCTGAAGGTGCCTCTCATCCAAGATCTCCAGTTGTGCTAAGCGTTGGGCATGTGTTTCTTCTTCATTATTCAAGCGTGCAAAAGATGTGCGAAGGCTTGTGATTTCCAATTCTATTGGCAAAATAGCCTCCATTCCATAAACTAACTGAAAAGGTGTGAAACCAAGAGAGATTTTGTGAGTTGTCCTATAGGCCCATAGGACCTCTGGCAAATGCATATCCCACTTTCTCTTCATAGTATGCACTAGCTTAGACAAAGATCCACAAAGCAGTCCATTTGTTTTTTCTACTAAATCATTACATTGGGGATAATAGGGAGTTGACATAGCATGCTTTATTTTTAATTTCTGCACCAAAGCTTCAATCAAGTCATTCCTGAAAGACCTCCCTCCATCCGTAAGGATTTCTAATGGACACCCAAATCGGGCACATATGTATTCCCTGAGAAAGGATGCCATAGCCACTGCTTTATTATTGACCATTGCCTTTGCTTCTGTCCACCTTGTTGCATAATCTGTGGCCACCAATATGTAATACTTCCCATGTGAGGAATGAGGAAGTGGGCCCACAAAATCTAATCCCCACCTTTCAAATGGACCATATGCTGGGATAGGGTTTAAGGGTCCGGGAACCAATTGCTTATGCCCATATGCCTGGCATACTTCACAGCTTCTGCACCACTCATAGAAATCTTTGCTGAGTCGAGGCCAATAATACCCTATGTTAAGGATCCTTCGAGTTGTGCTGGCTGAGGCAAAGTGACCTGAACATTCATGACATAATTCCATAATCCTTTTAGATTCTTCCAGGCTCACTACCCTCCTAAGAATCTTATCCTTACCTTGCTTGTAAAGAATATCCCCTAGAATTGTGTAAGGATGAGCTTTCCTTGTAAGCCTTTGCTTCTGTTGAGGATTCAATCTAGGAGGGAAGTATCCTGTATCTAAATAGTGTTGAACATCTTGGAGCTCAGGCCAACCTGTATCCATTAATGCAAGAATAGCTACTTTGAAAGAAGCCAAAGTTTTAATAGCCAATTTATCAGCCTTTTGATTATCCTTCCCATTAACATGCACAAATTTATAAAACTCAAAAGCTTCTTTTAACTCCATTGCCCTTTTATACAATTCTTGGAGATTAGGACTCCTTGCCTTATATTCTCCTTTCATTTGTCGGATGATCAATTGTGAATCCCCTTTAATCTCTACCTCTTTAATTTCATCTTTTATGCAATCTTCTAATCCCCAAATTAATGCATTGTACTCAGCCACATTATTTGATATAGCCTTTAGAAATTCCCTATCCTTGGCCCATACCTCTTTTCCTTCTGGATCAAATAAAACTATCCCCCCCAGCCCCACATTGCCTGGAAGGGCTAAAGGCTCCATCAAAATGCATAGTGAAAGCAGTTGGTGGTGTCTCCAAATCTTCATATACTTCTTCCTTTGTTCCTGTTCCTTCTTCCTCTTTCTTCCTTGTAAGCAAATCTGCAAGAGAGGCCCTAGTGGTGTTTCTGTAATAAAAGTGAAAGAGAATTCTTGAAGCTCGCAAATCCACTTTGCAAACTTCCCTCCTGCAGGATTAGGTTTGCGGACCAAGAATTGTAAAGAAGGTTGAGGTGAGAAAGAAAAAAGGGCAAGGTAACAAGTATGACCTGAACTTCTTTACTGCAAAAACAAGAGACAAACCACCTTTCTCCATTTCACCATACCTCTCCTCGGCATCAGTCAGTTGTCGGCTTGCATAATACACTGGCTGCATACGCCCTTGCTCTCCCTTTTGCAAGAGTATAGCACCCACTGAATGTGATGAGACACTTGGGTTCACATAAAAGTCCTCCCCCCACCTAGGAGACTGCACAATTGGACTTTGACTCATGCATTCCTTGAGCAAACAAAAAGATTGAATTTGATCGGCCCCCCGTTGGAAAGAAACATTCTTCTTTGTTAACAGATTTATAGGATACATCTTCTCAGAGAACATGTCAACAAAGTGTTGGTAATACTTTGTTTTACCCAAAATCCTCCTTACCTCCTTTACATTGGTAGGTGGTGGGAGGGCCACAATTGCCTACACCTTCTCAGGATCCATCTCTATGCCTTCTTCTGAGATAACATGTCCCAAGAGAACCACCTTCCTTCATGTTTTCCAGGATTAAGACACCCTTTTGCATCATCAATACTTTGCAAGGCCAACCTCAACTTTTCCAAGTGATCCACGCAGCTTGAATAAATGCAAAAATCATCCAAAAAGACCCTTATAAACTTTCCCAAGTAAGGTGCAAATACCTGACTCATGAAGCGTTGAAAAGTTGCTGGTGCATTGGTCAAGCCAAATGGCATCACCCTATAGGCATACACTCCCCAAGGGGTGATAAATGAGGTTTTCCTTTGATCTTCTTCATAAATCCGGATTTGAAAGTATCCAGAGTATCCATCACACACTGAATACAACTCATGACCTGCAACTTGATCCAAAATCTCATCCTGAAAGGGTAGAGGATAATAATCCCTCTTTGTGCATGCATTCAGAGGGTGAAAGTCCACACACACACGCCATTTTTCACCCTTTTTGGGAGTGACTACAACTAGGGAAATCCACTCTGAATTCTCTACTGGAAAAATAAATCCAGCTGCAAGCAAATTAGTTACCTCATTCTTAAGCACCTCTGCTTGCACTACTCCCAAACGCCTTAGCCGCTGTACCACTGGCTTACTTTGGGGCTTGAGATCAATCTTGTGTTCTACTAGGGTAACTTGGCATACTTGTGAGTAGATGTTTGCAAAAAGGTTAGGAAATCTATCCAACATTTTTAAGTAATTCTCCCTTTCAGTACCTGCTACTATGGACTCATCAAGAAGAAGTTCATTCTGTTGGTGAAGACTAGTGAGGTCCACATCTCCTTTCTCACACATGGTTGAAGAAGCTTCCCCTTCCAAGGCTCCATTGTCTTCAGCATCCCCTAGATCCCTTCCCAGAGAAAGACCAAATGCAACTTCCTCCACCTCCCCTTCTGAGATGGAATCCTTGGAGCTACCACTTGTCTCCTCTTCATCGGATGACTCTGACTCTGAACTTTCAGAAGTTGAAGGTTCACCTCTTACCACTTTCTTACGACGACTCTTGATGTTGTAGTGGACCTTCATATTCTCACCTTGTAGAATAAGATCACCTGTCACCCACTTTTGAATTGCCTTCACTTGGCAAAGCCATGGCCTACCCAATATCAATGGGTAAGCCCTAGCATCAGGCTTTGTAGGAATGACCTGGAAAGTTGTAGGCACAGAAATACCACATACATCCACTCCCAAATTCCTGACAATTCCTAAGGTTTTCACCCTAGTATTATCAGCAAGTTTGATGCGATAGGGAGAGTTAGTAGAAGACAACTTTAAAACGGCATCTTTCATTGTTTTTTCACTTATGACATTGATTGACGCACCTCCATCAATGTACGCATTAGAAATTGTTTGCCCCTCAATGATGACATCAATCACAGGCACATCATCTCCTACATCAATATCCACCTTTTGAGCCATAGGAGTCCCATTATCCCTCTTCTTCTTTTTCTTAGATTCCCTTGTGCTAGCCAGCTTACCCCATTCCTTTCTGAGCTTGGGAGAGAGTGCCAAAAACTACCCAAATGTGATTTGTGCCGTTTTCTCCCTAAGATCTGTTAAGAGGTCATAACTAAGAGATCCTTGTCCAAGAGGAAAGTCAGATTGTCCAATTTTTCTCCTAGACGACTTCTTCTTCTTCTTATTTTTCTCCTCTTCTTCAGATTTATCTTCTTGTTCTTCCTCTTCCTGGCTTCTAGTTTTACGACCCCTTTTTGCCATTAATGGCATCAATGTTTCCTCTTCTTCTTCTGAGCATGTTTCCTCTAAAAGTGCTAAACTTTTATCCTCTCTTTTCCTCAATTTTGGACACTCAGTGCGATAGTGCCCCTTCTCTTGTGACACTACTTTTATCCCTAGGTTTATCCTCAGCTCGTGGAACCCTAGGTGGCCTTGCATTGACTAAGTGTAACTTCAAATCAGCAAATTCTGCCATAAGTTGTGCAATGTTATGATCCAAGGATGGAGCTTGTACCTGAGATGTTGAGTCTACTCGTGGAAGGGGCGGCACACTCGGAGAAGATTGGAATGTGGACTCAGTACGAAGAGTGGCCTCCTTCTTCAAAGCAATACGAAGAGCCTCTTTAAAATTAGTGGGATCTTTGCTAAGAACTTTTCCATGCAAGCGGGGATCTAAAGCCTTAATAAACTTGCTCATCTTAAGGTGCTCCATTGCTAAAGAACTCTTTGAATCTCCCATAGAAGGTGAAGAAGAAGAAGAAGCAACAACATGTAAAGCAGCTTGTTGATATTTGATGAACAAGGCTTTATACCTCCCTGAAAAGGCAGAAACTAACTCTCCTTCCTTTTGGAAAATCTGATCCAATTGCAATAGTAAAGCATTTGGTGACTCCACTGTCCCAAATCTCTCCTTCATTGCTTTGGTCAACCTTTCCCAATCATTCTTGGACTCCTCTGGCAAAGCCTCATGCCAAGCTAAGGCCACACCCTCTAAGAAATCTGGAAGTATTTCTGCCCTCTCCTTCATAGACCAACCCGTCAAGCGGCATGCTTGATTAAACTCTCGGAGATAACTCCCCGGGTCTTCTCCTTCCGATCCTTGGAACACCGGAATGTTAAACATCTTGCACCAAAAGATGAGTAGCCAGCAAGGAAAATTTACTTATTTCAAAATAACTTTCCTTTAATCATGCGGGATCTTGAGGTTAAAATAGAATAATTCTAAGTAAAACCTGCCCGTCATCTTCACCAAAAGATGTCACGAAGTTGGGGTTTGGACTTCGGTCACTTCTTAGAATCAAAACACACTTGTATGAAACCTCACAGCCTCCTCACCTCCCTTTCTCTCCCTAGGTTAAGATAAAGATATACACATCAAAGGTGAGATCATAATTCATGGAAGGAAAGATGAAAGGCTTCGGAGAAGAAAGAATTTTTGCCAGTCTTGCAGCTCCAAACAAGAGGGCGATTCTTTGTTGGAAGAAAATCTTCCGACTCAGGATTATGTAAACGGAAACATACGAGGAATGTTGGTAAGGTTCATCCGTTCGAATTGGACGATTTGGACGGAACATATTAAAGCAAAAGAATATAGCAATCACTTACAAGAGGATAAGACACATGGGGTTTGCCTTTTGATAAGAGATTAGGAGGAATTAATCATGATTAAGAAGAAATAATGGCCAAAAGTCTATAAAAACAGAGATACACAGAGAATTGCAATTTTAAATCCATATAGACTGTGCAAAAGAGGATTACATAGGTGCGTAGAGCTTGAAGAGAGATTTGTGTCTATATAAAAACTTTCAAAAACGGGTAACCGAGCGAGAAGTTATGAGCATTTTACTACAAGACTAAAAAACTGCCAAAATTCACCTAAAAGTTAGCAACTTTGGGAGAAATTCTGATCATCAAAATGAAGTAAAGGATTAAGAAATTAGTTACATGAGTAGAAAGAGAATATAAAGAGCTTCCTAGACATATGATCCATTTTAGAAACCAACACTCGAGTGATGATGATTACCGATTGAAATTTGGGTATTGGACCACAAAAACTGCACTTCCCTCTCTTTACATGAAACCTCAATTTTCACATAGCCTCTTGCCTCTCATCTCCTTCATGATTCAAGATAGAGGGTAAGGGTTAACATTGCTCAGCGGACAATCGTAAAGATTTACCTATGGTCCCCAAAGTCTTTCCACTTGCTCACTACCGCTAAAACCATTGGTACCTCCAAAGGAGGGCGGCAATAAGGCAAGGGCTACCTTGAGAAGTCACAGGCCCGTCAAGATAATAACTCCTTATCCCACTTATCATGAATCATCAAAGAGGTCCAAAATTGGGCTGAGCATGAGGAGCTAATGCTAAATGAGACATTCACGTGTAAAGAGAGTGTTTGAAATAAGGGTTTGAAAGATAAGAGAATGGCAATGACACAAAATGCTCAATTGAGGAGGCTTTATTCATTGATTTGAAAGGGAGAGGAGGGCTCCTTTTATAGGTGGAGAATCATCCTCTCTTCCATTGTTACAAATTACAACATAAAAATCTTCAACTCTTCAGTGACATAAGGGTAGATGTCACCATCAATTGTCCTCTTAGGCTAAGTCTTCTATTGATTATAAAATTGAAGACTTTTTGACTTTGAAAGTGTGATGAGATAATAGCCAAGTCTAAGTGGCATGTAGGTGGAGATCCCACTTACACATGGCGGAATTCTCCTCTTCCATGTAGGCATTCTAGAAGAATCTTTCCCAATTATGCACCTACACACACTCCTCCACATGCCTTCCACACTCCCCAACTTGTAACCTTATGGTGAATACCATATTAATAATACAATAAAAATCCATGTGAGCATGAAGGCCCACTTTTATTTTCCGCATCACTAGCCTATCTACCATACCAAAGTATTTATCAAGCATACTTGTGGCATTTATAATGTGTGCACCCTAAATCAAGTAAAACCACTATATTTGAAGATAGAATGCTGTTATCGAGGTAGCCGCCAAGCTGTCGCATCACCAAGCCGTTATTCCATTGTGGGCGCCACAATCTTCTTGCACAAGCTTCCACCTTATTACCATTGAGAAACCATCAAAATATGCACAAAATTGAAAATGAAAGATATCAATTTTTCATGTCACAGTAGCTTCTGTCACACTTGTATCCAAAATTCCATCTAGCTCGGCACCCTCCATAAATATTAAGAAGGTCCACTTTATTATGTACCTCTAGCACTTTCATTGGTTAGTGGTGGGGACTAATTTGGGTTAAGGGGACCCTAAGGATTAGTATAACCTATGATTAAGGTTTATTAGTGCTATCCAATAAGTTATAGCTATTTATGTATTAGTGGCTATTTTTATAGGTTGATTGAGGCTATGTAAGTGGGTGAGCCTATTGTGTGGATTTATGTATCAACGGCTATTTTTATAGGTTAACTAAGGCTATGCAAGTGGGTGAGCCTATTGTGTGGATTTATGAGTTAATGGCTATTTTTATAGGTTTATTGACGCTATATAAGTGGGGTGGGCCAATTATGTGGATAATCGTATTTTTTTTGTATCCTACTGATGTGGTTAAATGATGGGAGGTGCTCAATTCAAGAGCTTACCTTAGCCTTGCCGAAGCATGTGTCATTGGGTCTTATGTTAGTGCCATAAACTGCAACTTCCCTATATGGGCATCAATCTTGTATCCTCACTGCATTGTCACACCAAAATGCTCCTTTATCAAAGGGGTGAAGGGAGAGCTCTCTATGCCTAGACGGAGGCAACAAGAGATGGCCCTTCACTATGGTTCTTTCTCACAAAAGGTAGGGATTGAAGGGGAAGCTAATGCAAGAAGATAACTTACAACCAAACCTATCTAGCATATGTATCCAAGTAAGATTCAAATGCATCCAAGCAAGATTTAAATGCATCCAACAAAAGGTGGGGAAGCTAATATACGAGAAGGCAACCTACAACCAAACCTATATAGTATATGCATCCATTAAGCAAGCAAGATTCAATAGTATACAACAAAGCAAGAAAGAGGAAATCTTACAAGTAAACTATTACAAGGGCATTATTGTGTATTACTTATTGTCAAAAATGACATATACAAATGACTAGTTTCCACACTAGGCCAACCAAACTTTAAAATGGCTTAGCCTTTATTACTAGTCTTAAGCAACTATGTACACGGAGGTGTCATAGAATTTTCCTATTTGTTGACATTAAGTACATAGTAAGTCCGCTTTATATGTTCCATCACCATCTCTTACAAAAGATGAGTGCCCGTTCCAATGAGTAAGATGGTAAATTGATTTATGGCAAGTCAAGTAGGTGAAACCATGTTAACCTACTATGGAGTGGTTAAACCCCCCCTTCCTAATGGTGACTACATCCTCGTGTCACCAAAGTTGGTGGTGACGTTACTACTAGTATGGAAGGGGGTATGGATGGTCTAGGATATGCATGAAGGTTGTGGCTGAGGTTAAGTGGTATGGCTTAGGACCGATCTGGATAGCCAAATGTCGGGCCAAGTATGTTTTTGTGCGTCCAAGCACCATATGTTCTTTTGACTCTAGCAATGCATTATTTTTGTCTGAAAGCATGCAAGCCTTTGAAAAAAGAATTTGACAAGCAACCTTTATCAAGTAATGGCTTTTGTCTCATCCTAGTTTACCATTTATTAAGCTTACGTTCATCATTATGGCGAAGACAATTTTCAGCTTGTGTTAACAACTATTGTTCATAATTATTCAGCTCTCTGGAATGGCTGATTTCAATGTACTCTTGTGTTGCAATTTTTGCTTGTTTGATTTGTGCTTGTTCGATTTGTCTTCTATTCTCTCCCATCATGTACCATTTGCCATAGTCCTATATCACAGCTTGCATTTGTTATACAAAGCTCAACCAAGCAAAATCGATATCCTCTTGCATGTGCATGAGAAGAGGAGATGTAACTATATGTACCAAATCAACAAAAAGAGCACGCGACAATTTATTATTATTAATCATAAGTAACCTTTTATGAGGTAAGGGATAGTCATTGTCAACCATGCCAAGGTACATAACAAGCCATACCCACGAATGATCAGAGACACAATGTATGATTAATCCATATCTTACATGTGTATGCATCATATTGAGAAACATTTAGAAGGTACCATCTGTCCAAAGCCCAGTAACGCAAAACATCTTAGGAGGAATGAATTGGAATTAAAGCAAAGGAATTACATGCATGGAAGCTTGTTGGAGGTACCTGCAAGGTCTAAGGTTCTCTAGGATGGGCGTACCATGGGCCACGCCACCACAATTCCCCCATATAGAGATGAAACTGTGGAGGGTTTATGTTGACGAGGTTACTTGCGGGTGCATGCATTTGTGTGTTTCATAAGATGTGAAGTTAAAAAAATTTGTCATGCCTGTAGTGAAATATATGCACGTGTGTTTGTGTGCTCCATGGGATGTGGGAAGTGAAAAAAAATTATGATGCCCATAGTGAAATATATGTGAGTGACATTATGTGCTGGCCCATGCGTGTGCACTTCTTTAACACAAAGACTTCTCCAACTTGACTTCTTTCTTCAACTCCCTTTGCTGCTTTCTTTGACATTTACTTGTCAACTCTTTTCTTGGAGAGTCAATATTATTACATTGTTTGACATCTCTTTTCTTAGGGAGTCAATATTATTACATGGTTTGAGGCATGGCAATAGACTTTGCATATGGATGTGCCCAACACAATTGCAATGGAGCTTCGTAGCCTCTGTGGAGGATTAATGTATTTGGAGTTGGTGAGCATTTAAGATAGAGTCAGTTTGGATCACTAGGTGGTGTGTTCAGAGACAAGGCCACAAAGGGGTCATGCTAATTTGAGGAAGGTCCATGTGCCAAGCTTGCACCCATAGTGGCCCCCCATCTAGAGATGTTCTTGCAAGGTTGTCTATGATGAAGCTTAATGTAGGTTCATAAAAAAATAGTGCCTACTCATCTACTACTACATGGAGAGTCCGTGTGTGTGTTTTGTGGGGTGGTGTGCATGGGCATTGGCAAAGGTGGTGGGCTCGTGTAGATTCTTCTTCTAAATGACAACTCCAACACATTGCTTTTGTTGACTTTTCATTCTACTTTCTTTGACTCTTTATTAAAATTGTATCTTGTTTGCAGTACCCTTAGACTAGGTTTTTGTGCCAAAAAAGTGCATCTATAAAGAATGTGGAAAGTAGCAAATAGGGCTTAGCATAGGGCTATACGTACTAGCTGTGGTACTAAATATGTCGTCGATCCTATAGAAAAACCTGATAAAGGGTTATGGGAAAGCCATTGATTAAATTGAGGCATGATCTCAAAGGGCTTCCAAAGCCCAATTCTGGCATGTCTTTGAAAGTGGCCACCCACTGCGTGGCCATGGAAGTGTTTGGACATGCTATAAAGGTCTATCTGTCGAAGGTTGGGACCTTTATTGAGATCAAAGATTATTGTCCATTATGAGAACCTCATCGAGGATGAGAATTATATACTAAAAGAATGAGCATGTGGTGATAAAGTTCTTCATTTGGAGCCACATCTCTATGGTAGTGAGGGGCGTGGGGCCATCAATATGCAAGGAAGGTGTAATTTGGCCCTTTTCCTTCTATGCACAAGAACTTGCACCAAAATCACCTCCTTTTTATTGGCATGAACTTAGGGTCAATGCGGATTTCTTAGGGCACAACCATGTATTTTCCTGCCACATGAAGTAGTTGTTAGGAATGGCTAAGCTTTCGGGCCTCTTCCTGGCCTCGAATGTATACATATCGGCTCTTGAGTTGTTATTGTTATTACTAGAGGATGTGGTGTGTGGAGGTTTCAGTGATATGCTTGACCCATAGTGAGTGTCGATGTAGGAGTATTGGGAGGAGCTACAAAATCATGGGACATGCCAATACATTCCAATGGAATATAGTGGTTTATGAGAGGGTTCATGAGGGACCAATCTATAGTATCCTTAAGGGTAACATAGAGGTGGGTATGGGATGCTCCCAAGGTGAAAGGTTGACCAATGAAATGTGGTAGTTTATGAGAGCTTTCATGAGAGACCAATCTATTGTATCCTTGAGGGTATCATGGAGGTGGGTATGGGATGCTCCCAAGGCAAAAGGACCACCAAAGTGGATGTGGAGGTAGGGGCGAAGTAGGAGTTAGTTGGGGAGGGTAGTGGGAGCCATCTCATGTGACTCTCTTCATGGGCATCTTCATCTTGGGATCCACATGCCTCTCTCGAATGTGGGTTAGGTGCGTGAGCATCAAACATATCACTCGTGTTGAGAATCATGGGTATCATGTGCATGATTTTGGTGATTAGTCCTAATCCTACATTAAGCTAATCTAAGGTGGTTGATGCCTAAGCTTAAACATAATGATTAGCTACTAAATTAATTAAGCTTAGACTCAAGCACAATGAGGTTACAAAATTGAGACTTGTACTCATGAAGAGGCTTGAGAGCTTACTTCATATCATTGCTTGAAATGGCTCCCTTTTATATGAGGAGGTACATCCTTGGGTTTGTACATCAATGTGGGATAATTCCCTTTCCTCATGTGGCTTCATGTTAGACTTTGATCTTGCTTAGCTACTCATTCTCACTCCCTACCTCTTCCTCCTTGTGCTCAATGGCACCACATTTCTCAACACCCCCCCTTGATGCCATTTTCTTAGGCTACTGCAAAGTGGTCAGATGCGAGTTTTATAATATATTTTCACCCCACCTCATTTCTAACTTGGCTAGGTAACTCAGAGGCTCTTTGTCTTGGTTACTCTCTAGCTCAGAGGTTACTTTAGAAATGGTAGGGTTAACTTTTACTCCCCCTAGGGTGCTACTCTATGGTGGTCAAGTGTTTGTATTCGCATCACTTTCCCTAGGTGCTCTTTGGATACTCTTACGTGGTCAAGTATGCTCAAAACATATCAATTTCCCTACTCATTTGGTGGCTTATGATTTAGGTTAGGGTAGTGGTTGGTAGCTCCTTCAT
This sequence comes from Cibotium barometz, assembly GCF_041138505.1. Lineage (NCBI taxonomy): Eukaryota > Viridiplantae > Streptophyta > Polypodiopsida > Cyatheales > Cibotiaceae > Cibotium > Cibotium barometz. The sequence goes on from NC_141093.1 coordinate 26,368,093, forward strand.
TGTTTAGTGTTATTGCTTGCTTGAGATCTCCTTTCTTTTGCTTGATGAAGATCCCTTGTTGCTTCTTTCATGCTTCATGTCGATGTTGTGTCTTTCTTTGCTTTATTGAATAATTCTCGGCTCTTAGTCTTTGCTCTTTGGCTTGACTCTTGGCTCGTTGACTGCTTGTCCTTGCTTGTCTTTATGTCTACCTTTTGGCGATGTCTTCTTCATTGTGCCTTTGGTGTAGACTTTGTCTTTGTTTCCTCTTGTGCTTGTTGCTTTGATGATTTGTCCTTGATTTTCTTATGTGCCTTTAATTCATTTAGTGTGGATGCCATGCTGTATGTTGTGGTCATCTCATGCACTTATGCTTTAAGCATGTTTAGCCATAGTATTTAGTGCACCTTTTCTTTGTTTTTAATGCTTATGCACATGTATTTTCCCATGATGAATTTCCCAAGGATTTAACCCTTCCCCAAATGATGCCTTGAAGTGCAAAATTCTTGCCATTTGAGATGGTCTTACAAATGAGCTTGTGATTTGCTTCACTAGCAGTGTCTAATCTCGTACAAGATTAGCGATGTGCTCTGGATTTTCATGCAATGATGATTTCAAGATGATGTAGGTGACTAAGATGCAAATATGTGCTAAAATGAACTAAGTGCAATGAAAACTCACTTAAATTGAGCGAGTGGATGAGATGGACTTGGATGCAAGAGAGGGCTTCCCACTGTAGATTTACACCCTAATTTTTAAATTTTAAGCTTTAATTAGCCCAATTTTTGCTAATACTACACTAATGATAGTGATTAGGGCTTAATCTTAGTGATTAAGAGAGAATTTGGAGGCTCAAATTGAGCTTAAGGAAGGCAAATTTGATGGGCCTTTTTGCATTAGCTTCTTGCCCTTGATGAGGGGCAATTGTATGAGCAAGATCTGCACCTCGAATTGGGCCAAAAAATGCGAACTTATGCTACACTAGGTGACTAGTTTTTCGACACTTCCGCTTCGTGTAGTTGATGGAATGCTTTGAGATTGAAGCTATGGGCAACTTGTACCATGATCCAAGCACACCTAAGAGGGCTTGGCCCAATTATGTGTGTGAGGGAGAATAGAGGAAAAAACTAGTCAAGATGATGCAGTGTTTTTCGACCATACAACGCGAATCCATCAAAATGGTGTGGTGAAAGTGGATGCCTAGGAGAGACTGACATGTGCCTAGAAGGATTTTGCAAGAGTTTAAGTAGATGGGGAGAAATCAGCAAGTCAATTTTGGCCACAAAAGGGGAAAAAAGGATAAGATCAAGATTAATACACTAATTAAGTTTTTGGCACTAATGATGTTAGGGTTTGGCTATTGAACACTAGGAGAGGCTCATCAAGAAAGGGGATGCTCTAATACTGTTAATCCTATTTCCTAAATGCCAAAGCAATAAAAAAAAATGTATTGTACCCACACACTCCCGTAGATCAAGCTTAAGGTTTAGGTTTACTAATTAATATGTCATGGGATTTAAGGTTGTACCCGTATTCAGCTTCCCAAGGGAGGCCTTCCAACCGTTATGTGTAGCAGCTAGCTTGAATGGTATCTTCCATTGCTTGTCAATGAACAATGTTGATGGCTTGAACAAGGACAAGTCTCTCTCATAGCAAGAAGCTATGGACGTGGAGAAGAAATCCCTCAAACTCACACTCCCTCTCACTTACACACACAAGAGATTAAGGAAAGAAGAAGCTCTCAATTCTCACACAAGGGAAGTGTCCATTCTCATTAGATGAGTTATTCTTCATACAAAATTAGTAAGTGGCCCGTCACCTGGGCGGCCATTGAGTAAATCTATTATCTAATGTGTGCTAGACTACTAGTGTAAATGTGAACTTGATGCTGGCATTACACTTAGCTCGGTCATTGCTTGTTTACATCATGTGTAGTTCATTAGAGCGAACAATTCATAAGTTGTGCATTTAGTGCAAAAAACTGCTCGGGCGTACAAAATTACAAAGTGATCCAAATTAATAAAACCTTTGATGCTAATCACTTGTAATGACTTCGAATGATTCGAAGAAACTTTGGTGGGGCCCATCAAACTTGTTCGCCTAGTTAACCGCCATAAATGGGGTTAAACATATCCCCCTGCATGATGTAGGTCCATCCTCAGACCTATGCAATTTAGTGCAAGTCGAGGGGTTGGTTCATGTGTTGATGTAGAAGAAGTTGTGGACATGGAAGTTTGACTTGAGAGTTTGTACGCATGTCGATGAAGCACATCACAAACCTTTGATGCAACTAGATTTGTTGCTTATAAATGCCATCTTCCAAGATCTTGATATATATGATCATAGATTTTAACCACATCAATCTATAAGTATATTGCAATATTTTCTTCCCCCAGGTTGCTTTAAGGTCCCTAACCTCTTTGGGAAAGGGTTTCCTTTTAGGATATATCTGGCTGCAATTTAGAGGTTGGAACTAACTCTTCCATTGAACTGAATTCATCTCAAGCCATAATGCAAGTTGAAAGGGTTTCCTTTTAGGATATATCTGGCTGCAATTTAGAGGTTGGAACTAACTCTTCCATTGAAATGAATTCATCTCAAGCCATAATGAAAGTTGAAAGGGTTTGATGTTTGATAGCCACCTTATATGTCGTGTGGTAGGCCTATAGATCAGTCTTGTGCAACTTCTTGTGCCCCCAATTTCTCCTTGATGCTTTTACCATCTTGGTGAGAATAGTGCATAATGTCTTATTTGTGCTTTTGGTTTGGTTGTTCGCATGTGGGTAGTAAGGTGTCAACTTTATGTGAACCACAAGGAACTCTTTGAGCAAGTACTCCACCACTTCATTTATAAAATGTGTAGGAGACGCTATCACATCTTGCCAAACCCCACTCAAATGTCAGTTTTGGGTTAAACATGGTGTCATCCTTGGACACATTGTCTCCAAGAGCAACATCTCTACTAAAAAACAAGATCATCAATCATTGTTTTATTTGGTGAATAACCCTTGTACCATGAGGCGCATCATTAGATGGTTGGCTGATTCTTTTGGAGTTTGATTTCACCATCACTATGCAAAAAGGGTATGTGCATGTCCATACTAAAGACCTAGTGGATGTGGCCAAAAGAGTTAAAAGACAGTTGGGAACTGGAAAAAAAAAAAGACGCATAAGCCCCAATCTACTCAGTGGAAGATTTGACGGCAAAATCAAAGGAAGATGTGGATGGGTACTCTTCTTAGTCAGAGGGCTAAGGAGGACTTAGATGTTGTGGATGATGAGAGTGACAAAAAGAAGAGAAAATCCTAGTCACAAAAGAAGGCCAAAAAAGAGGGCAAGAGAAAGTCTAGTGGAATATGATCTTCCCAACACTCCTCTATTCTATATTAATTATGTACCGTAATGGAGTGAAGAAATCGCCCTTAATTACCCTTGCCAACTGATCGTGTGTTGCATTTGTTAAGAAAACATGGTGCTTGTGCTAGATCAAGTTGAGTGGAGGAGAGAGACCCAAAAAATACAAGAACAAATCTTGTTTATTAAGTTGCTTACGTATACAACTTGGCCTTTGCACACTCAAAATGCCTTCTAGCTTTGTCTTTAAATAGGTGAGCTAGTGGACCATAAGTCCATTCATACACACACCCTTCTTCTACCCTTTTACATGACCTTAGTCTTTTAATACCCCCCCTCAATACCAACTATGAAAAAATTGGAATAGGTGGTATTGGACATAGGTTGCCTTTATAACATTAGGCATACAAGGTTAGGAATATAGGTGTTATTGCATTGAGATTTAAAACAATTTCTCAGTGAAGTTAGAGGCTGATGCAAAGTTAGCCTCTGACTCTTTGTTAGGAATATAGGTGTTATTGCATTGAGATTTAAAACAATTTCTCAGTGAAGTTAGAGGCTGATGCAAAGTTAGCCTCTGACTCTTTGTTAGGACATTTAGAAGTGATATGCCCCGTTTGTTTACACTTGTTACATTTCATCTTGTTGGGATACTTGATCTAACAATTATTTGCCAAATGACCCACCTTTTTGCAATGGACACACCTTACTTTGCTCACTTAATGACCTTTCACATTGTTCATTTAAACAGTCTTTATCAATGATACAACAATGCTTACAAAACAACAATGCTTACAAATAAAGGATAAAAAAAAAATAGATACAATGTTCCAAATTATTCATAGCCAAATCTAGGCTCTTTACTTTATTCTGTCGATGATCTTGAATTCGGCCTTCCAGTCTCTATAGACTAGGCAATCCCTACGGGACCATACGCCGCCCGGTTATACAAGCACAGAAACGGGGTTAGCATCGAGGCGAGGAGAATGTACCTATATTTCTTAACTTAATCAAGATAACAATTTCTAAACTAAACCATAGAATATGATAGATAACATCACTTTCTCGAGAAAATAACAATTTCATAGAATTTTTGGTATAAAGGAAAGTGGCATCTTCTTTCTTAATTTCTTAAAGTTAACATTAAAGATTAATAAAAAATATCTTTTTAAACGATGACCAAGCTAACTTGGCCATTAATTCCTTGTGAGGCTCCCAAGGGGAGAGTTTGGACCGCATCTGGAGCAACCTCTCTAGGCTCGTTGTGTGCGTCTCTCGAGGTGATATTTTGGCACTTTCATGAAGGAGCCATTCGGCCCGGCTTCTTGTATCCCACATCGCCACCATGAATCCAATGCTTCAATCAGATCACAAATCAAAGCTCGTTTGCTCAAGTTATAAGCAAAAAAACTACTAGGTGTGAATCCTCTCTAAGAGCCAAAAAGCCCTTACTAAAGTCACCGCTAATGGGGGGGAAGGTCTCCTTAAACTGGATTTTTAGGGAAGAAGGTTGCACCTAGAGGGAGAAAAGGGGGAGTCCTCCCTTGAGAGAGAGAGAGAGAGAGAAAGCAGCTAAGGACACTCTACCCACAAGGGTGAGATAGGGTTTTTTTTTTTTTTTGCAAAAGGGCTTACTTGGAGATGAGCAAAAAGGGCTTGCTGGGAGAGAGCTGCAGATGGCTATCAGGTAAAGTCCCGCACAAAGTGTTAGGTATGGATTGTTGGGTACAGTCACTATGCAGAGTGTCGGGCACGGGCAAAATAGGGTGTTGGGTGTCTCGACCCCACCACGGGGTGCTGGGGGGGTTTATATAGATACGGGTACGGGTGTAGGGAAAGGAAGAGCAAAGCGTGGGTGCAAAGGACGGTGTACGGGGAAAGTACACCGACCTGTGTCTTGCATGAGCCTGTGGAAAGAGATGGTACCTGTGCACGGGCAAAAGCTGAGGTACGCATGTACCTTCCAGTTCAGTGGCAGCATGGGTGTCCACGTGGCAGTTTGTGTGGATTGTATGCTAGGGCGGTCAGACTTTAGTCCTTACGCGAGCATTGTACGGGCGCGCGGGTGTGTGTATGGCATCTTTTTGGGGCGAGGACCTCTAATTTGGGATGCTGGTCTTGATATGCGTGTGCCGAAGCGCTCGACGGTGCAAAAAATGTTTTTCGACGAAATGGTCTAAGGTGTCTCCTTGGTCATAGGGGTGCAGACGGTCCGTTAATCAGGCACCCGCTCATGCATTTATTAAGGTTTAAGTTTACTGCATTTCAACTAAAAATTTACGTATAGGCTCGATCCGGTGTCCATTTTGGATGCTGTAAAATCCTATATTAGGGTAAAATCGCACGCAAATTCCAAATTTTGACTAAGAATTTTAAGATTCTAAGTGGAAATAGCTCGTTTATTAAACTTATTGATTTTTATACCATAAAAGATCATAAATTCATCTATGAAATGGGCATATATTATTATTGAAGATGGGCATGTTACATCCTTCTCCCCTTAAAGAAATCGAGATGGGCATATATTATTATTGAAGATGGGCATGTTACATCCTTCCCCCCTTAAAGAAATCGAGATGTCCTCATCTCGTCATGAATTTGGGGTAATCCTTTAAGAGTGAAGCCTCATCTTCCCAAGTTGCATCCTCTTCAGGGTAATCTTTCCACTGTACTAGATCTTCTACAAGAGTTCTATTACGGAGTTGCCTTTCTTTAGAATCTATGATCCTACTAGGTTTCAATTCACTCCTTGAGTTAGGATTACAACTTTCTCATCATTAAGAATATGATTGAGACTGGGTACATAAGGCTTTAACAAATTTACATGAAATACATTGTGGACTTTGATATAGACTAGGAGCTGGAGCTTATATGTAAGATTCCTCCCTCCAGCTTTTGAGGTGTGCAGGTGTAAGAACCTCCCCTTCTGATCTTATAATTATTCCCCTCTCTAAATTGAAAGAAAGATCCTGTTTTACCTTGTTTTGGCCTAGAGAGAGAAATGTCTAGAGGGAAATAATTCAAATTTGAGATATTTTTTGATAAAAAAATCCTCCTAGTGTCTAAAATGGTTTCCCCTGAAACATAAATTCAAAAAGAAATTTCCAATGTGCAATTGGAATTAATAAAAAATAGGTATAAAGGACCTTAGCCTAAGAGTCCAGATTTTCAAAAAATTTTGAATTATGCTCCAATTAAGGTTCCTATGGATCAATAAGATTAATCCAAATGTAGGGAGGAGATAAATTGAAGAATAAAAGAAAATCTCCCAAAAATGAGTAAATACTCACATAAGATGAAGAGTTGACTAAGGACAAGGTTTATTAGTTAAAAAAGAAGAGATATTTAGTGGAAATGATGTATTTTTGACACCTCAGTAGTGTGCGAAATTCCCCTCATGAAGGAGGTGCCTATTTCACATGTGTGGAGGAGTTTTAAACTCATAAATAATGAGATATTTTCATCTCTCCTCTCTCATGTTTTAACTAGATCCAAAAAGTAAGCTAAACTGACCCAAAAATGGTCAAAAATTGACCAAACTGATTTGGAAAATTCTAGAATCAATTTGCTTGGTTAGAGGCTCATTTTTTCCTATAAATAGAAGCCTCCCCCTTTGTAAAAGGTTAATAGTGTTTATGCACTGTTACTCTACTCCTCCCCAGAGCCAAAAACATTGAATTCACTTGATAATTCAATTGTTTTTGACTAAATCCTCTACAAAGAATTGGTGGCCACTCTTGATCTAAACAAGAGTAGAATCCTCAATCCCTCAAGCCAAAGGAAAGCTCACAAAAACTCCATGTAAGTTAAAAATTCTACTATTTTTTTTAAAATTCTAATCTATGGTTTTCTGATTCTTGCTTTTTGAATGTGAATATGGATGTTATGCCTTGATGAAAAGGCCACCCCCTTCTCTCATTAAGAATTCAGCCTTTCTTTATCCTAAAAAGGAGTAACAAATAAATTGATTTAAACTTGTCTTATTGTTTACTTTTTAGAAAGTGAAAATTAAGTAGATTAGAGTGCTTTACTTCAACTTGGGATTAATTTAAAGTGATATTAAAATGTTAAAATTGAGAAATGGTCAGCCATACAAAGGAGGTTATGGCAAAATTTTCTTAAATTTTATGGAAATAAAGTTTATCTTTATGTTATTCTAAAAGAGTAATCTCCCCACCGTTTGTGCATTCTAAAAGAAATATTTCTATTTACTCCATGTACATTCACCTATGAATATGCATGGATATCATTGATATTAATTATTGAAATTAATTTCTATGCATAGAGAGATGCATATTAGAAATATTTTTATTATAAAAGTGTTGTTTTCATTGAATTTAAATTTTATGCATAGAAAGATGCATAAAAGATTTATTTTTATTTCAAAAGTGTTATTCTCATTAAAATTAAATTTATGCATGGAAAGATGCATAAAAGATTTATTTTTATTTCAAAAGTGTTATTCTCATTAAATCTAAAGTTATGCATGGAAAGATGCATAAAAGATTTATTTTTATTTCAAAAGTGTTATTCTCATTAAAATTAAATTTATGCATGGAAAGATGCATAAAAGATTTATTTTTATTTCAAAAGTGTTATTCTCATTAAAATTGAAATTTTGCATGGAAAGATGCATAAAAGAATTATTTTTATTTCAAAAAGTGTTATTCTCATTAAAATTGAATTTATGCATGGAAAGATGCATAAAAGAATTATTTTTATTTCAAAAGTGTTATTCTCATTAAAATTGAATTTATGCATAAAAAGATGCATAAAAGTTTTTTTATTTCAAAAGTGTTAATCTCATAAAATTGATCTTATGCATAGAAAGATGCATAAAGGATTTAATCTTATTTCAAAAGTGTTACTTTCCTTAAATTTGAATTATGCATAAATAGATGCGTAAAGAATCTTTATATCAAAAATTAGAATTCTCTTAAATTCTATGTTTAAATTCTATGAATAGAATTGATGAGAATATGAGGTGAATGGATGTGATGAAATAAGATGTGAATCAGATAGGTGTGAATCAATGGATGGAGGGATGTGATGTGAATAGAGGTGATGAGAATGAGAGGTAAATAGAGGTGATGAGATGTGATGTGAATGAATGGATGGATGGATGTGATGTGAATAGAGGGATAAGAATGAGAGGTAAATAGAGGTGATAAGATGTGATGTGAATTAGATAGATGTGAATTAATGGATGGATGGATGTGATGTGAATAGAGGTGATGAGAATGAGAGGTAAATAGATGTGATGCGAATCAGATAGATGGGGAATGAATGGATGGATGGATGTGATGTGAATAGAGGTGATGAGAATGAGAGGTAAATAAATGTGATGAGATAAGATGCAAATCAGATAGATGTGAATGAATGGATGGATGGATGTGAATAGAGGTAATGATAATGAGAGGTAAATAGATGGGAATGAATGAATGGATGGATGTGATGTGAATAGAGGTAATGATAATGAGAGGTAAATAGATGCGATGAGATGTGATGCGAATCAGATAGATGGGAATGGATGGATGGATGGATGTGATGTGAATAGAGGTGATGAGAATGAGAGGTAAATAGATGTGATGAGAATGAGAGGTAAATAGATGTGATGAGATGTGATGCGAATCAGATAGATGGGAATGGATGGATGGATGGATGTGATGTGAATAGAGGTAATAAGAATGAGAGGTAAATAGATGTGATGAGATGTGATGCGAATCACAGATAGATGGGAATGAATGGATGGATGGATGCAATGTGAATAGAGGTGATGAGAATGAGAGGTAAATAGATGTGATGAGATCCGATAGATGGGAATGAATGGATAGATGGATGTGATGTGAATAGAGGTGATGAGATGTGAGGTGAATAGATGTGATGAGATGTGATGTGAATCAGATAAATGTGAATGAATGGATGAGATGTGATGTCATGTGAATCAGAACGTGAATGAATGATATGGGATGTGAGTGAATGTATGTGATGATAATGGATGTGAAAGAATTGATGTGAATGAGTATGTGAAAGAATGGATATAGATGTGTATGTGTGAAAGAATGTGATGTGATGGAAAGAGATGTGATGCATCATAAATATATGTGGATGTGGATATGAATGTGATGGATATGAATGAATGTGAATGTGATGAGTATGAATGAATGTGAATGCGATGAATATGAATGAATGTGAAAGTGATGAATATGAATGAATGTGAACATGATGGATTTGAATGAATGTGAATATGATGGATATGAATGAATGTGATGTGAGGGGATGTGAATCAGGATAGATGTGAATGAATGAGATGTGATGTGGTTTGAATGGATGAGATGTGAGTGAATGTGATGTGGTCTGAATGGATGAGATGTGAGTGAATGTGATGTGGTCTGAATGGATGAGATGTGAATAAATGTGATGTGATGAGATGTGAATATGGGTAGATGTGAGTGAATGTGATGTGATGTGATGTGAGTGAATGTGATGTGGTCTGAATGGATGAGATGTGAGTGAATGTGATGTGATGTGAGTGGATGAGATCTGATGAGGAAATTGAGAAAAGATGTGATGAGATGAAAATGATGTGATTGGATGAGAATAGGAATACTTATGAGATGGTTGTGGAATTAAATAATGTGGGTTAATGTGGAGCAATGTGGAAAGACGAGAGTTCATTATAGAAACTATATTTTTGAACTGTTTTTAAATGACTGTTTTATGTCAAGAATGCTGGAGAAGCATTTTGACCATCTTGTGAATGAGGTCGTAGAGACCTAATCTGATAAAGTTATAACAGCTGACGGAGAGTCAATGGAAGATGTCTCGCGTAGCAAGGTCAGTCGAGGTCTTGACCAGCCTCCGTTCGATTAAATGGTGAGCTTCCGGTATGGGGGATGAGGGACCAAGGAAGCGGCCTATGAGTGAAGTGCTAGGTCACTTGCGAAGGATCCTAGAGGGTGCTGACCATACCTTGCTCGGGCTCTGGGTCGCTGCACGCGTCGGGGAAGATATTGGAACAAGGAGTAAGAGTTGTTTTTTGAATTCGGTCATGGATCTGGTTGATTGACCTTGCTGGTCCTCAAAGGATGAGTCCATGGCTCTTCTTTATGGATTCGTTGGTTGATCTTGCTAATCTTCAACGGAGATTCCATTTTTGATATGTGAATATATTGCCAGTTACTATGAGCTAGGAACTATCGAAAAGGCCCCTGAGTGGACAGGTCGTTCTGGTTGCCAATGATGCCATAGGTACACCGATGAAGGAAGGATTGGAAATAAGGATTCAATCGGAGATTTTGAGGATTATGATCAATGACATAATGGTTTCATTAAATGATTGTTTTTAAAGATAGGTGATTCTGTGAAAAAAGGCAATTTCATATTGGGTGTGTAAGTGGTGTGACTAGTTTTAAGTTTGTATCAATATCCGGCTAGGGGGCCTGGGAACTCTTTTCCCTGGTACTACCCGGGACAAAACCTAACCAAATTCTTAATTGGATCCCATCACTACAGTGGTTGGGCAGTTGGCTAACCCACGGGACTAGATGGGATTAGGCTGGAGTCATGGATCCCTAAATTGAGACTTAATTCTATTATGGTACGATAGATGAAGTAGATCCCAGACAAAAATTGTTCTATGGAAAAGAATCAACGGCTGTGCCTCTCAATGAGGAAAAAAGCGTTGGTCTCTATGATCCAAGTGTAATCTTTTCCCTGATCTGACTATGGGACTTACGGGTTTGGTCAAATCAGTTCAGTTAGTTAAGGCTTTTGACTACGTTAGAGAAAAATTATCCTGGAGGAATCGCCTGTGCTTTCCGAGCAAGGGAAGTTTTTTCGAGTTCGGTTTTGAAAGAATCGATGGATTGGTCTCTTGTCTGGACATTCGTGGGCAAGGCCTCGAGTGTGGGACCCTACTCTATCGCGCAAGAGGTGCTACTTATGCTATTAGCACCCCTGAATTCGTTGCGCGGTGGGGACGGGGATCTACAACTGGTATTAAAGCGAATTGGCTAATGTGGATCAACCGAGAAGCCAAAAATGTCAAAAATTTATGAAGTAGCAGTAAAAGGATGTAATTGTGTGATGAAATTCATACAAATTGATATTCAGACTGAAATTCATAAATTAATAATTGGGTCTTTAGATGGAAGTACCACAATTATATGGAATCCCTGACTTGCTTGAGGCCTAGACATGATGGTATTCACCTTATAATTCCAAGGACCGTGACTACCTGTATATACCGAGGGTATAACTGCAGCTCTTTACTGGTAGTATATACAAGTAAATCTAAGACTTGAAATTATAAGCATAAATGCTATCCAGATGATGAATTCGAATGTGCTTGATACGATTTTTAAATTCTAGTTGAGAACTGATGAGTTGATTTGGATTCTGACTGAAAATGATGATTCCTAAATTTTGGTTGAAATGTAATAAGCTGAGCAAAACCACAATGAGAGGATGAATGGGGCGAGTCCCTGTGATGATGTTCATAACTGGAATGACATTAATGACTTCAGCAAATCACTATGAGATTAGTGGATTGTGCTGATAGATTGTTGCTGTTAACACTTGATCCAATGGATCAAGTTAAGAGATGTCAAATCAAAAATCTGTACAATTGAAAATTCCCATGGAGGACTGTTCAGATAGAAAGTTCGGTCTAATGGACCAATATTGTGATAAGGATTTGAATGTTATGATCTAAGTGAATTGTTATCTAATGATGAGTTCTATATAAGGGATATTTATCCCAGGATTCTGTTGGGTTCACTAGACTATAAGGAGCCCCATAATCAGTTGGATCTTAAGGAAAAGAGTTGTCCTCTAATTCTGCGAGATGAGGACATCTCGCGTTTTTTAAGTGGGGTAGGATGTAAGATTCCTCCCTCCAGCTTTTGAGGTGTGCAGTGTAAGAACCTCCCCTTCTAATCTTATAATTATTCCCCTCTCTGAATTAAAAGAAAGATCGTGTTTTACCCCGTTTTGGTCTAGAGAGAGAAAATGTCTAGAGAGAGGTAATTCAAAATTGAGATATTTTTGGATATAGAAGTCCTCCTAGTGTCTAAAATGGTTTCCCCTAAAATAGAAAATCAAAAAGAACTTTCCAATGTGCAATTGGAATTAATTAAAAATAGGTATAAAGGACCTTAGCAGCCTAAGGGTCCAGATTTTCAGAAATTTTTGAATTATGCTCCAATTAAGGTTCCTATGGACCAATAAGATTAATGCAAATGTAGGGAGGTGATAAATTAAAGAATAAAATAAAATCTCCCAAAAATGAGTAAATACTCACATAAGATAAAGAATTTACTAAGGACAAGGTTTATTAGTTAAAAAAGAAGAGATATTTGGAGGAAATGATGCATTTTTGACACCTCGGTGTGGAGAATTCCCCTCATGAAGGAGGCGCCTATTTCACATGTGTGGAGGAGTTTAAAACTCATAAATAATGAGATATTTTTATCTCTCCTCTCTCCTGTTTCAACTAGATCCAAAAAGTAAGCTAAACTGACCCAAAAATGGTTAAAAATTAACCAAACTGATCTGGAAAATTCTAGAATCAGTTTGCTTGGTTAGAGGCTCATTCTTTCCTATAAATAGAAGCCTCTCCCTTTGTAAAAGGTTATTAATGTTTATGCTTTGTTACTCTACTCCTCCCCAGAGCTAAAAACATTGAATTCACTTGATAATTCAATTGTTTTTTACTAAATCCTCTACAAAGAATTGGTGGCCACTCTTGATCCAAACAAGAGTAGAATCCTCAATCCCTCAAGCAAAAGGAAAGCTCACAAAAACTCCATGTAAGTTAAAAATTCTACTATTTTTTTTAAATTCTAATCTATGGTTTTTCTTATTCTTGCTTTTTTAATGTGAATATGGATGTTATGCATTGATGAAAAGGCCACCCTCTTCTCTAATTAAGAATTCAGCCTTTCTTTATCCTAAAAAGGAGTAACAAATAAATTAATTTAAACTTTTCTTATTGTTTACTCTTTAGAAAGTGAAAATTGAGTAGATTAGAGTGCTTTACTTCAACTTGGGATTAATTTAAAGTGATAATAGAATGTAAAAATTGAGAAATGGTTAGCCATACAAAGGAGGTTATGGTAAAATTTTCTTAAATTTTGTGGAGATAAAGTTCATCTTTATGTTATTCTAAAAGAGTAATCCCCACCGTTTGTGCATTCTAAAAGAAATATTTTTATTTACTCCATGTACATATTCACCTATGAATATGCATGGATATCCTTGATATTTTTATTTACTCCATGTACATATTCACCTATGAATATGCATGGATGTCCTTGATATTACTTATTGAAATTAATTTCTATGCATAGAAAGATGCATATTGAAAATCTTTTCATTATAAAAGTGTTGTTTTCATTGAATTTAAATTTTATGCATAGAAGGATGCATAAAAGATTTATTTTATTTCAAAATTGTTATTCTCATTAAAATTGAAATTATGCATAGAAAGATGCATAAAAGATTTATTTTTATTTCAAAAGTGTTATTCTCATTAAAATTGAATTTATGCATAGAAAGATGTATAAAAGATTTATTTTTATTTCAAAAGTGTTATTCTCATTAAAATTGAAATTATGCATAGAAAGATGCATAAAAGATTTTTTTTTCATTTCAAAAGTGTTATTCTCATTAAAATTGAATTTATGCATAGAACGATGCATAAAAGATTTATTTTTATTTCAAAAGTGTTATTCTCATTAGAATTGAATTTATGCATAAAACGTTGCATAAAGTTTTATTTTTATTTCAAAAGTGTTAATCTCATAAAATTGATTTTATGCATAAAAAGATGCATAAAGATAGATGGGAACGAATGGATCGATGGATGCGATGTGAATAGAGGTGATGAGAATGAGAGGTAAATAGATGTGATGCGAATTAAATAGATGGGAATGAATGGATGGATGGATGTGATGTGAATAGAGGTGATGAGATGTGAGGTGAATAGATGTAATGAGATGTGAATAGATGTGATGAGATGTGATGTGAATCAGATAAATGTGATGTGAATCAGATAAATGTGAATGAATGGATGAGATGTGATGTCATGTGAATCAAAATGTAAATGAATGATATGGGATGTGAGTGAATGTATGTGATGATAATGGATGTGAATGTATATGTGAAAGAATTGATGTGAATGAGTATGTGAAAGAATGGATATAGATGTGTATGTGAAAGAATGTGATGGATATGAATGAATGTGAATGTGATGAATATGAATGAATGTGAAAGTGATGAATATGAATGAATGTGAATGTGATGAATATGAATGAATGTGAAAGTGATGGATTTGAATGAATGTGAATGTGATGATTATGAATATGAATATGAATATGAATATGAATATGAATATGAATGAATGTGAATGTGATGAATATGAATGAATGTGAATATGATGGATTTGAATGAATGTGAATATGATGGATATGAATGAATGTGATGTGACGGGATGTGAATCGGCATAGATGTGAATGAATGAGATGTGATGTGAGTGAATGTGATGTGGTCTGAATGGATGAGATGTGAGTGAATGTGATGTGATGAATGTGATGTGGTCTGAATGGATGAGATGTGAGTGAATGTGATGTGATGAATGTGAATATGGGTAGATGAGATATGAGTGAATGTGATGTGATGAATGGATGAGATATGAGTGAATGTGATCAGGTTTGAATGGGTGAGATATGAGTGAATATGATGTGATGAATGGATGAGATATGAGTGAATGTGATGTGGTCTGAATGGATGAGATATGAGTGAATGTGATGTGATGAATGGATGAGATGTGAGTGAATGTGAATGTGGTCTGAATGGATGAGATGTGAGTGAATGTGATGTGGTATGAATGGATGAGATGTGAATGAATATGATGTGATGAGATGTGAATATGGGTGAATGTGAGTGGATGAGATTCGATGAGGAAATTGAGGAAAGATGTGATGAGATGAAAATGATGTGATTGGATGAGAATAGGAATACTTATGAAATGGTTGTGAATTAAATAATGTGGGTTGATGTGGAGCAATGTGGAAAGATGAGAGTTCGTTATAGAAACTGTATTTTTGAACTGTTTTTAAATGATTGTTTTATGTCAAGAATGCTAGAGAAGCATTTTGACCGTCTTGTGAGGAATGAGGTTGTGGAGACCTAATCTGATAAAGTTGCAACAGCTGATGGAGAGTCAATGGAGGACGTCTCGCGTAGCAAGGTCGGCCGAGGTGTTGACTAGCCTCAGTTCAATTAAAATGGTGAGCTTCCGGTATGGTGGATGAGGGACCAAGGAAGCGGCCTATGAGTGCAACGCTAGGTCAATTAAAATGGTGAGCTTCCGGTATGGTGGATGAGGGACCAAGGAAGCGGCCTATGAGTGCAGCGCTAGGTCAATTAAAATGGTGAGCTTCCGGTATGGTGGATGAGGGACCAAGGAAGCGGCCTATGAGTGAAGCGCTAGGTCACCTGCGAAGGATCCTAGAGGGTGCTAACCATACGGTGCTCGGGCTTTGGGTCGCCGACGATACCCACGCGTGCATCGGGGAAGATATTGGAACAAGGAGTAAGAGTTGTTTTCTGAATTCGGGCATGGATCTGGTTGATTGACCTTGCTGGTCCTCAACGGATGAGTCCATGGCTCTTTAATATGGATCCGTTGGTTGATTTTGCTGATCTTCAACGGAGATTCCATTTTTGATATGTGAATATATTGTCGGTTACTACTATGAGCTAGGAACTATCAAAAAGGCCCCTGAGTGGACAGGTGGTGAGTGTTCTGGTTGCCAATGATGCCATAGGTACACCGATGAAGGAATGATTGGAAATAAGGATTCAACCAGAGATTTTGAGGATTATGATCAATGACATAATGGTTTCATTAAATGATTGTTTTTAAAGAAGATAGCTGATTCTTTGAAAAAAGTCAATTTCATATTGGGTGTGTAAGTGGTGTGACTAGTTTTAAGTTTGTATGAATATCCGGCTAGGGGGCCTAGGAACTCTTTTCCCTGGTACTCGGGACAAAACCTAACCAAATTCTTAATTGGATCCCATCACTACAGTGGTTGGGCGGTTGGCTAACCCACGAGATAGGTTGGACTGATGGATCCCTAAATTGAGACTCAATTCTGTTATGGTACGATAGATGAAATAAATCCCAGACAAAAATTGCTCCATGGAAAAGAATCAACGGTTGTGCCTCTCAATGAGGAAAAAAGCGTTGGTCTCTATGATCCAAGTGTAATCTTTTCCCTGATCTGACTATGGGACTTACGGGTTCGGTCAGATCAAGGGAAGTTTTTTCGAGTTTGGTTTTGGAAGAACCGATGGATTAGTCTCTTGTCCAGATATTTATGGTGGGCAAGGCCTCGAGTGTGGGATCGTGCCCCGTGGAAGAAGTGCTACTTCCACTGTTAGCACCCCTGAATTTGTTGCGCGGTGGTGGGGTTCCTAATCAAGATCAAGCACAGCCGTTGATCCACTCAATTGAGAAATTTATCAGGGAATTAACTAGCTACTCGAATCCTAGCGTAACCCTAAGATTTTTTAGTTTGATTATTAAAACTCCACTGATTCCAGCCTAACACCATCCGGCCCATGGGTTCGGCCCATGGGTTAGCTACCACCCTACCCCACTGGAATCGGTAGAACCAAACAAGTACTCATCCACCCATAATTGAAATGCCTTTCTTAACTTTAGCTTTAGAAAACAGATACGCACACACTTCTCTTTAAAACTTTAATATAAAAAAATAATCCATTGACAAAACAGATTTGATCACAGATTTCATAACTCAAAATTTCCATTCAATCCCTTGTTTCACAAAAACAGTACCACTCTAGACTCTCCGTTGGGACCAGCTCGTCAACAAACAACGAAATATTTACTTACAGATTTCTAAAACATGAATTTCTTATGAGGAATAAAATAATCATTTATCTCGATCTCCGACTTCGATAGTTTAATTGAATTTTGTCATTACCATCTTAGTGAATACATCTTAGTGAATATGAAACGATAGCATTTCTTCTGACAGATTATCTACTTATTCATTTTTCTAATTTTTGTGAAAATTAAACAGAGGATTAAGAGAACTCTTATTTAAATATAATCATTCTATATGCATCTATTTATGCATAAAATCTAATTCTGATGAAAGTCACACTTTTATCATCATAAAAATCACACTTTTAATATAAAAAATTATCTTTTATGCATACAAATCATTTATGATAAAAATCACTCTTTTAATATAAAAGAATTTCTTTTATGCATCCATTTATGCATAAAAAATCATTTATGATGAAAATCACACTTTTAATATAAAAAAATATCTTTTATGCATATGTTTATGCATACAAATCATTTATGATATAAATCACTCTTTAATATAAAAGAACTTCTTTTATGCATCCATTTATGCATAAAAATTATTTATGATAAAAATCACACTTTTAATATTAAAAAAATATCTTTTATGCATATGTTTATGCATACAAATCATTTATGATAAAAATCACTCTTTTAATATAAAAGAATTTCTTTTATGCATCCATTTATGCATAAAAATCATTTATGATGAAAATCACACTTTTAATATAAAAAAATATCTTTATGCATATGTTTATGCATACAAATCATTTATGATAAAAATCACTCTTTTAATATAAAATAATTTCTTTTATGCATCCATTTATGCAAAAAAATCATTTATAAAAATCATACTTTTAATACAAAAAATATCTTTTATGCATATGTTTATGCATACAAATCATTTATGATAAAAATCACTCTTTTAATATAAAAGAATTTCTTTTATGCATCCATTTATCCATAAAAATCATTTATGATGAAAATCACACTTTTAATATAAAAAATATCTTTTATGCATATGTTTATGCATACAAATCATTTATGATATAAATCACTCTTTTAATATAAAAGAATTTCTTTTATGCATCCATTTATGCATAAAAATTGTTTATAAAGAAAATCACACTTTTAATATTAAAAAAATATCTTTTATGCATATGTTTATGCATATAAATCATTTATAAAAATCACTCTTTTAATATAAAAGAATTTATTTTATGCATCATTGTGCTGACAGATTGCTGTTGTTAACACTTGATCGAGTGGATCAAGTTAAGGGATGTCAAATCAAAAATTTGTATAATTGAAAATTCCCATGGAGGACTGTTCATATAGAAAGTTTGGTCTAGTGGACCATTATTGTGATAAGGATTTGAATGTTCTGATCTGAGTGAATTGTTATATCTGATGATGAGTTCTATATAAGAGATATTTATCCCAAGATTCTATTAGGTTAAAGAGTTGTCCTCTAATTTTGCGCGATGAGGACATCTCGCGTTTTTTAAGTGGGATAGGATGTAAGATTACTCCCTCCAGCTTTTGAGGTGTGCAGGTGTAAGAACCTCCCCTTTTGATCTTATAATTATTTCCCTCTCTGAATTAAAAGAAAGATCTTGTTTTACCTTATTTTGGCTTAGAGAGAGAAAATCTCTAGAGGGAGGTAATTCAAAATTGAGATATTTTTTGATATAAAAATCCTCCTAGTGTCTAAAATGGTTTCCCCTAAAACAGAAATTCAAAAATAACTTTCCAATGTGGAATTAGAATTAATAAAATATAGGTATAAAGAACCTTAGCCTAAGGGTCCAGATTTAAAAAAATTTAAATTATGCTCCAATTTAAGGTTCCTATGGACCTATAAGATTAATCCAAATTTAGGGAGGAGATAAATTAAAGAATAAAAGAAAATCCCCAAAAATGAGTAAATACTCACATAAGATGAAGAGTTGACTAAGGACAAGGTTTATTAGTTAAAAAAGAAGAGATATTTAGAGGAAATGATGTATTTTTGACACAGTGTGGGGAATTCTCCTTATGAAGGAGGCGCCTATTTCACGTGTGGAAAATTTTTCTTATGAAGGAGGTGTCTCTTTTACATGTGTGGAGGAGTTTAAAACTCATAAATAATGAGATATTTTCATCTCTCCTCTCTCCTGTTTCAACTAGATCCAAAAAGTAAGCTAAACTAACCCAAAAATGGTCAAAAATTGACCAAACTGATCTGGAAAATTCTAGAATCAATTTGCTTGCTCATTTTTTCCTATAAATAGAAGCCTCCCTCTTTGTAAAAGGTTAATAGTATTTATGCACTATTACTTTACTCCTCTCCCCACCACAGAGCCAAAAACATTGAATTCACTTGATAATTCAATTGTTTTTGACTAAATCCTCTACAAAGAATTGGTGGCCACTCTTGATCCAAACAAGAGTAGAACCCTCAATCCCTCAAGCCAAAGAAAAATCTCACAAATACTCCATGTAAGTTAAAAATTCTACTTTTTCTAAAATATCTAATCTATGATTTTTTTAATTCTTGCTTTTTTAATGTGAATATGGATGTTATGCATTGATGAAAAGGCCAGTCCCTTCTCTAATTAAAAATTCAGCCTTTCTTTATCCTTAAAAGGAGTAACAAATAAATTGATTTAAACTTTTCTTATTGTTTACTCTTTAGAAAGTGAAAATTGAGTAGATTAGAGTGCTTTACTTCAACTTGTGATTAATTTAAAATGATATTAGAATGTAAAAATTAAGAAATGGTCAGCCATACAAATTAATTTAAAGTGATATTAGAATGTAAAAATTGAGAAATGATGAGCCATACAAAGGAGGTTATGGAAAAATTTTCTTAAATGTTTTGGAGATAAAGTTCATCTTTATGTTATTCTAAAAGAGTAATCCCCACCGTTTGTGCATTCTAAAAGAAATATTTTTATTTACTCCATGTACATATTCACCTATGAATATGCATGGATATCATTGATATTAATTATTGAAATTAATTCCTATGCATATAAAGATGCATATTGGAAATCTTTTTATTATAAAAGTGTTGCTTTCATTGAATTTAAATTTTATGCATAGAAAGATGCATAAAAGATTTATTTTTATTTTAAAAGTGTTATTCTCATTAAAATTGAAATTATGCATAGAAAGATGCATAAAAGGTTTATTTTTATTTCAAAAGTGTTATTCTCATTAAAATTAAAATTATGCATAGAAAGATGCATAAAAGGTTTATTTTTATTTCAAAAGTGTTATTCTCATTAAAATTGAATTTATGCATAGAAAGATGCATAAAAGATTTATTTTTATCTCAAAAGTGTTATTCTCATTAAAATTGAAATTATGCATAGAAAGATGCATAAAAGAATTTATTTTTATCTCAAAAGTGTTATTCTCATTAAAATTAAAATTATGCATAGAAAGATGCATAAAAGATTTATTTTTATTTTAAAAGTGTTATTCTCATTAAAATTGAATTTATACATAGAAAGATGCATAAAAGGTTTATTTTTATTTCAAAAGTGTTATTCTCATTAAAATTGAATTTATGCATAGAAAGATGCATAAAAGATTTATTTTTATCTCAAAAGTGTTATTCTCATTAAAATTAAAATTATGCATACAAAGATGCATAAAAGAATTATTTTTATCTTAAAAGTGTTATTCTCATTAAAATTAAAATTATGCATAGAAAGATGCATAAAAGATTTATTTTTATTTTAAAAGTGTTATTCTCATTAAAATTGAATTTATGCATAGAAAGATGCATAAAAGATTTATTTTTATTTCAACAGTGTTATTCTCATTAAAATACAATTTATGCATAGAAAGATGCATAAAAGAATTATTTTTATTTCAAAAGTGTTATTCTCATTAAAATTGAAATTATGCATAGAAAGATGCATAAAAGATTTTTTTTAATTTCAAAACTGTTATTCTCATGAAAATTGAAATTATGCATAGAAAGATGCATAAAAGATTTTTTTAATTTCAAAAGTGTTATTCTCATTAAAATTGAAATTATGCATAGAAAGATGCATAAAAGATTTTTTTTCATTTCAAAAGTGTTATTCTCATTAAAATTAAAATTATGCATAGAAAGATGCATAAAAGATTTATTTTTATTTCAAAAGTGTTATTCTCATTAAAATTGAGTTTATGCATAGAACGATGCATAAAAGATTTATTTTTATTTCAAAAGTGTTAATCTCATAAAATAGATTTTATGCATAGAAAGATGCATAAAGGATTTAATTTTATTTCAAAAGTGTTACTTTCCTTAAATTTGAATTATGCATAAATAGATGCATAAAGAATCTTTATATCAAAAATTAAAATTCTCTTAAATTTTATGTTTAAATTCTATGAATAGAAGTGATGAGAATATGAGAGGTGAATAGATGTGATGAAATAAGATGTGAATCAGATAAATGTGAATGAATGGATGTGATGTGAAGAATAGAGGTGATGAGAATGAGAGGTAAATAGAGGTGATGAGATGTGATATGAATTAAATAGACGTGAATGAATGGATGGATGGATGTGATGTGAATAGAGGGATGAGAATGAGAGGTAAATAGAGGTGATGAGATGTGATGTGAATTAGATAGATGTGAATGAATGGATGGATGGATGTGATGTGGAATAGAGGTGATGAGAATGAGAGGTAAATAGATGTGATGAGATGTGATGTGAATTAGATAGATGGGAATGAATGGATGGATGGATGTGATGTGAATAGAGGTGATAAGAATGAGAGGTAAATAGATGTGAATAGAGGTGATGAGAATGAGAGGTAAATAGATGTGATGAGATGTGATGTGAATCAGATAGATGGGAATGAATGGATGGATGGATGTGATGTGAATAGAGGTGATAAGAATGAGAGGTAAATAGATGTGATGGGATGTGATGCGAATCAGATAGATGGGAATGAATGGATGGATGGATGTGATGAGAATGAGAGGTAAATAGATGTGATGCGAATTAAATAGAGGTGATAAGAATGATAGGTAAATAGATGTGATGAGATGTGATGCGAATCAGATAAATGGGAATGAATGGATGGATGGATGCGATGTGAATAGAGGTGATGAGAATGAGAGGTAAATAGATGTGATGCGAATCAGACAGATGGGAATGAATGGATGGATGGATGTGATGTGAATAGAGGTGATGAGATGTGAGGTGAATAGATGTGATGAGATGTGATGTGAATCAGATAAATGTGAATGAATGGATGAGATGTGATGTCATGTGAATCAGAACGTAAATGAATGATATGGGATGTGAGTGAATGTATGTGATGATAATGGATGTGAATGTATATGTGAAAGAATTGATGTGAATGAGTATGTGAAAGAATGGATATAGATGTGTATGTGAAAGAATGTGATGTGATGAAAAGAGATGTGATGCGTCATAAATATATGTGGATGTGAATGTGATGGATATGAATGAATGTGAATGTGATGAATATGAATGAATGTGAATATGATGGATTTGAATGAATGTGAATATAATGGATATGAATGAATGTGATGTGAGGGGATGTGAATCAGGATAGATGTGAATGAATGAGATATGATGTGAGTGAATGCTATGTGGTCTGAATGGATGAGATGTGAGTGAATGTGATGTGGTCTGAATGGATGAGATGTGAATGAATGTGATGTGATGAGATGTGAATATGGGTAGATGTGAGTGGATATAAGAAAATTGAGAAAAGATGTGTTGAGATGAAAATGATGTGATCGGATGAGAATAGGAATACTTATGAAATGGTTGTAGAATTAAATATTGTGGGTTGATGTGGAGCAATGTGGAAAGACGAGAGTTGGTTATGGAAACTATATTTTTTATTTGTTTTTAAATGACTGTTTTATGTCAAGAATGCTGGCAAAGCATTTTGACTGTCTTGTGAATGAGATCGTGGAGACCTAATCTGGTAAAGTTGCAACAGCTGACGGAGAGTCAATGGAGGACGTCTCGCGTAGCAAGGTCGGCCGAGGTCTTGACCAGTCTCGGGTCGATTAAAATGGTGAGCTTCCGATACGGTGGATGAGGGACCAAAGAAGCGGCCTATGAGTGAAGCGATAGGTCACCTGCGAAGGATCCTAGAGGGTGCTAACTATATGGTGCTCGGGGCGGGCTCTGGGTCACTGTCGACGATACCCACGCATGTGTCGGGGAAGATATTAGAACAAGGAGTAAGAGTTGTTTTCTGAATTCGAGCATGGATCTGGTTGATTGTCCTTGCTTGTCCTCAACGGATGAGTCCATGGCTCTTTTATATGGATCCGTTTGTTGATCTTGCTGATCTTCAACGGAGATTCCATTTTTGATATGTGAATATATTGCCACTTACTATGAGCTAGGAACTATCGAAAAGGCCCCTGAGTGGACAGGTGGTGAGTGTTGTGGTTGCCAATGATGCCATAAGTACATTGATGAAGAAATGATTGGAAATAAGGATTCAACCGGAGATTTTGAGGACTATGATCAGTGACATAATGGTTTCATTAAATGATTATTTTTAAAGATAGCGGGTTCTGTGAAAAAAGGCAATTTCATATTGGTGTGTAAGTGGTGTGACTAGTTTTAAGTTTGCATGAATATCCAGCTAGGGAGCCTAGGAACTCTTTTCCCTGGTACCCGAGACAAAACCTAACCCTATCACTACGGTGGTTGGGTGGTTGGCTAACCCACGGGACCTGGATGGGGTTAGGCTAGACTGATGGATCCTCAATTCTGTTATGGTACGATAGATGAAGTAAATCCCGGGCAAAAGTTGCTCAATGGAAAAGAATCAACGGCTGTGCCTCTCAATGAGGAAAAAGTGTTGGTCTCTATGATCCAAGTGTAATCTTTTCCCTGATCTGACTATGGGATTTACGGGTTCGGTCAGATCAGTTCAGTTAGTTAAAGCTTTTGACTACGTTAGGGAAAAGTTATCATGGAGGAATCTCTCGTGCTTTCCGGGCAAGGGAAGTTTTTTTGGGTTCGATTTTGGAAGAACCGATGGATTAGTCTCTTGTCCGGATATCCGTGGGCGAGGCCCCGAGTGTGGGACCCTGCCCCGCATAAGAAGTGCTACTTCCGCTGCTAGCACCCCTGAATTCGTTGTGCGGTGGGGGACAGGGATCTATAGGCAGTATCAAAGCAAATTGGCTAATGTGGATCAACCGAGAAGCCAAAATTGTCAAAAAAGTATGAAGTAACAATAAAAGGATGTAATTGTGTGATGAAATTCCTACAAATTGATATTCAGAGACTGAAATTCATAAATTGGTAAATGGGTCTTCAGATGGAAGTACCGCAATTATATAGAATCCCTGACTTGCTTGAGGCCTAGACATGATGGTATTTACCTTATAATTCCAAGGACCGTGACTACCTGTATATACCGAGGGTATAACTACAGCTCTTTACTGGCAGTATATACAAGTAACTCTAAGACTTGAAATTATAAGCATAAATGCTATCCAAATGATGAATTTGAATGTGGTTGATATGATTTTTAAATTCTGGTTGAGAACTGATGAGTCCATTTGGATTTTGATTGAAAAATGATGATTCCTGAATTTTGGTTGAAATGTAATAAGCTGAGCAAAACCACAATGAAGATGAATGGGACGAGTCCCTTTGATGATGTTCATAATTGGAATGAAATTAATGACTTCAGCAAATCACTATGAGATTAGTGGATTGTGCTGATAGATTGCTGCTGTTAACACTTGATCCAGTGGATCACATTAAGGGATGTCAAATCTAAAATCTGAATAATTGAAAATTCCCATGGAGGACTGTTCAGATAGAAAGTTCGGTCTCATGGACCATTATTGTGATAAGGATTTGAATGTTATGATCTGAGTGAATTGTTATCTAATGATGAGTTCTATATAAGGGATCTTTATCCCAGGATTCTGTTGGGTTCACCATACTATAAGGAACCCCAGAATCAGTTGGATCTTAAGAAGAAGAGTTGTCCTCTAATTTTGCGAGATGAGGACATCTCACGTTTTTTAAGTGGGGTAGGATGTAAGATTCCCCCCTCCAGCTTTTAAGGTATGTAGGTGTAAGAACCTCCCCTTCTAATCTTATAATTATTCCCCTCTCTGAATTAAAAAAAAGATCCTTTTTTTCCCGTTTTGGCCTAGAGAGAGAAAATGTCTAGAGGGAGATAATTCAAAATTGAGATATTTTTGGATATAAAAATCCTCCTTGTGTCTAAAATGGTTTTTCCTCAAAAAAAAATTCAACAAGAACTTTCCAATGTGCAATTGGAATTAATAAAAAATAGGTATAAACGACCTTAGCCTATGGGTCCAGATTTTCAGAAATTTTTGAATTATGCTCCAATTAAGGTTCCTATGGACCAATAAGATTAATCTAAATGTAGGGAGGAGATAAATTGAAGAATAAAAGAAAATCCCTCGAAAATGAGTTAATACTCACATAAGATGAAGAGTTGACTAAGGACAAGTTTTATTAGTAAAAGAAGAGATATTTAGAGGAAATGATGCATTTTTGACACCTCAGTGTGGGGAATTCCCCTCATGAAGGAGGCGCCTATTTCACATGTGTGGAGGAGTTTAAAACTCATAAATAGTGAGATATTTTTATCTCTCCTCTCTCTTGTTTCAACTAGATCCAAAAAGTAAGTTAAACTGACCAAAAAATGGTCAAAAATTGACCAAACTAATCTGGAAAATTCTAGAATCAGTTTGCTTGGTTAGAGGCTCATTTTTTCCTATAAATAGAAGCCTCCCTCTTTGTAAAAGGTTAATAGTGTTTATGCACTGTTAGTCTACTCCTCCCCAGAGCCAAAAACATTATATTCACTTTATAATTCAATTGTTTTTGACTAAATCCTCTACAAAGAATTGGTGGCCACTCTTGATCCAAACAAGAGTAGAACCCTCAATCCCTCAAGCCAAAGGAAAGCTCACAAAAACTTCATGAATGTTAAAAATTATACTTTTTTAAAAAATTCTAATCTATGGTTTTCTGATTCTTGCTTTTTGAATGTGAATATGGATGTTATGCATTGATGAAAAGGCCACCCTCTTCTCTCATTAAGGAGTAACAAATAAATTGATTTAAACTTGTCTTATTGTTTACTTTTTAGAAAGTGAAAATTGAGTAGATTAGAGTGCTTTACTTCAACTTGGGATTAATTAAAAGTGATATTAGAATGTAAAAATTGAGAAATGGTCAGCCATACAAAGGAGGTTATGGAAAAATTTTCTTAAATTTTGTGGAAATAAAGTTTATCTTTATGTTATTTTAAAAGAGTAATCCCCACCGTTTGTGCATTCTAAAAGAAATATTTTTATTTACTCCGTGTACATATTCACCTATAAATATGCATGAATATCATTGATTTTTTTTATTGAAATTAATTTGTATGCATAGAAAGATGCATATTGGAAATCTTTTTATTATAAAAGTGTTGTTTTCATTGAATTTAAATTTTATGCATAGAAAGATGCATAAAAGATTTATTTTTATTTCAAAAGTGTTATTCTCATTAAAATTGAAATTATGCATAGAAAGATGCATAAAAGATTTATTTTTATTTCAAAAGAGTTATTCTTATTAAAATTAAAATTATGCATAGAAAGATGCATAAAAGAATTATTTTTAGTTCAAAAGTGTTATTCTCATTAAAATTGAATTTATGCATAGAAAGAGGTGATGAATGAGAGGTAAATAGAGGTGATAAGATGTGATGTAAATTAGATAGATGTGAATGAATGCATGGATGGATGTGATGTGAACAGAGGGATGAGAATGAGAGGTAAATAGAGGTGATGAGATGTGATGTGAATTAGATAGATGTGAATGAATGGATGGATGGATGTGATGTGAATAGAGGTGATGAGAATGAGAGGTAAATAGAGGTGATGAGATGTGATGCGAATCAGATAGATGGGAATGAAAGGATGGATGGATGTGATGTGAATAGAGGTGATGAGAATGAGAGGTAAATAAATGTGATGAGATGTGATGCGAATCAAATAGACAGGAATGAATGGATGGATGTGATGTGAATAGAGGTGATGAGAATGAGAGGTAAATAGATTTGATGAGATGTGATGCGAATTAGATAGATGGGAATGAATGGATGGATGGATGCGATGTGAATAGAGGTGATGAGATGTGAGGTGAATAGATGTGATGAGATGTGATGTGAATTAGATAAATGTGAATGAATGGATGAGATGTGAATCAGAACGTAAATGAATGATATGGGATGTGAGTGAATGTATGTGATGATAATGGATGTGAATGTATATGTGAAAGAATTGATGTGAATAATTATGTGAAAGAATGAATATAGATATGTATGTGAAAGAATGTGATGTGATGGAAAGAGATGTGATGCATCATAAATATATGTGGATGTGAATGTGATGGATATTAATGAATGTGAATGTGATGAATATGAATGAATGTGAATATGATGGATTTGAATGAATGTGAATATGATGGATTTGAATGAATGTGAAAGTGATGAATATGAATGAATGTGAATATAATGGATTTGAATGAATGTGAATATGATGGATATGAATGAATGTGATGTGAGGGGATGTGAATCGGGATAGATGTGAATGAATGAGATGTGATGTTAGTGAATGTGATGTGGTCTGAATGGATGAGATGTGAATGAATGTGATGTGATGATATGTGAATATGGGTAGATGTGAGTGGATGAGATCTCATGAGGAAATTGAGGAAAGATGTGATGAGAAGAAAATGATGTGATTGGATGAGAATAGGAATACTTATTAAATGGCTGTGGAATTAAATAATGTGGGTTGGATGAGATGAAAATGATGTGATTTGATGAGAATAGGAATACTTATGAAATGGTTGTGGAATTAAATAATGTGGGTTGATGTGGAGCAATGTGGAAAGACGAGAGTTCGTTATAGAAACTGTATTTTTGAACTGTTTTTAAATGATTGTTTTATGTCAAGAATACTAGAGAAGCATTTTGACCATCTTGTGAATGAGGTCGTGGAGACCTAATCTGATAAAGTTGCAACACCTATTTTTGAACTGTTTTTAAATGATTGTTTTATGTCAAGAATGCTAGACAAGCATTTTGACCATCTTGTGAATGAGGTCGTGGAGACCTAATCTGATAAAGTTGCAACAGCTAACAGAGAGTCAATGGAGGACGTCTCGCGTAGCAAGGTCGGCCGAGGTCTTAACCAGCATTGGTTTGATTAAAATGGTGAGCTTCCGATACGGTGGATAAGGGACCAAGGAAGCGCCTATGAGTGAAGTGCTAGGTCACCCTGCGAAGGATCCTAGAGGGTGCTAACCATATGGTGCTCGGGCTCTGGGTCGCCGACAATACCCACGCATGCGTCAGGGAAGATATTAGAACGAGTAAGAGTTGTTTTCTGAATTTGTGCATGGATCTGGTTGATTGACCTTGCTGGTCCTCAACGAATGAGTCATATGGATCCGTTGGTTGATCTTACTGATCTTCAATGGAGATTCCATTTTTGATATGTGAATATATTGTCGGTTACTATGAGCTAGGAACTATCGAAAAGGCCCCTGAGTGGACAAGTGGTGAGCGTTCTGGTTGCCAATGATGCCATAGGTACACCAATGAAGGAATGATTGGAAATAAGGATTCAACCAAAGATTTTGAGGATTATGATCAGTGACATAATGGTTTCATTAAATGATTGTTTTTAAAGATAGCTGATTCTGTGAAAAAAGGCAATTTCATTTGGGTGTGTAAGTGGTGTGACTAGTTTTAAGTTTGCATGAATATCCGGCTAGGGGGCCTGGGAACTCTTTTCTGGAACTCGGGAAAAAACCTAAACAAATTCTTAATTAGATCCCATCACTATAGTGGTTGGGCGGTTGGATTAGGCTGGACTGATGGATCCCTAAATTGAGAGTCAATTCTGTTATGGTACGATAGATGAAGTAAATCCCGAACAAAAATTGCTCTATGGGGAAAAGAATCAACACTTGTGCCTCTCAATGAGGAAAAAAGTGTTGATCTCTATGATCCAAGTGTAATCTTTTCCCTGATCTGACTATGGGACTGAAGGGTTTGGTCAGATCAGTTCAGTTAGTTAAGGCTTTTGACTACGTTAGAGAAAAGTTATCCTGGAGGAATCGCCCGTGCTTTCCGGGCAAGGGAAGTTTTTCTGGGCTTGGTTTTGGAAGAATCGATGGATTAGTCTCTTGCCCGGATATCTGTGGGCGAGGCCCCGAGTGTGGGACCCTGCCCCGTGCAAGAAGTGCTACTTCCGCTGCTAGCACCCCTGAATTTGTTGTGCGGTGGAGACAGGGATCTATAGGTGGTATCAGAGCAAATTGGCTAATGTGGATCAACCGAGAAGCCAAAAATGTCAAAAATTTATGAAGTAGCAGTAAAAGGATGTAATTGTGTGATGAAATTCATACAAATTGATATTCATACTGAAATTCATAAATTGGTAATTGGGTCTTCAGATGGAAGTACCGCAATTATATGGAATCCCTGACTTACTTGAGGCCTAGACATGATGGTATTTATCTTATAATTTCAAGGATCGTGAGACTATCCGTATATACCGAGGGTATAACTACAGCTCTTTACTAACAGTATATACAAGTAAATTTAGGACTTGAAATAATAAGCATAAATGCTATCCAGATGATGAATTCGAATGTGGT
The DNA here is from genome assembly GCF_041138505.1 of Cibotium barometz. Lineage (NCBI taxonomy): Eukaryota > Viridiplantae > Streptophyta > Polypodiopsida > Cyatheales > Cibotiaceae > Cibotium > Cibotium barometz. The sequence continues at coordinate 26,398,040 of NC_141093.1, forward strand.
TGATATGATTTTTAAATTCTGGTTGAGAGCTAATGAGTTGATTTGGATTCTGATTGAAAAATGATGATTCCTGAATTTTGGTTGAAATGTAATAAGCTGAGCAAAACCACAATGAGGATGAATGGGATGAGTCCCTGTGATGATGTTCATAACTGGAATGACGTTAATGACTTCAGCAAATCACTATGAGATTAGTGGATTGTGCTGACAGATTGCTACTGTTAACACTTGATCCAGTGGATCAAGTTAAGGGATGTCAAATCAAAAATCTGTATAATTGAAAATTCCCATGGAGGACTGTTCAGATAGAAAGTTCGATATAATGGACCATTATTGTGATAAGGATTTGAATGTTATGATCTGAGTGAATTGTTATCTGATGATGAGTTCTATATAAGGGATCTTTATCCCAGGATTCTATTGGGTTCACCAGACTATAAGGAACCCCAGAATCAGTTGGATCTTAAGGAAAAGAGTTGTTCTCTAATTTTGCGAGATGAGGACATCTCGCATTTTTTAAGTGGGGTAGGATGTAAGATTCCTCCCTCCAATTTCTGAGGGGTGCAGGTGTAAGAACCTTCCCTTCTGATCTTATAATTATTCCCCTCTGTGAATTAAAAGAAAGATCCTATTTTACCTTGTTTTTGCCTAGAGAGAGAAAATGTCTAGAGGGAGGTAATTCAAACTTGAGATATTTTTGGATATAAAAATCCTCCTAGTGTCGAAAATGGTTTCCCTTAAAACAGAAATTCAAAAAGAACTTTCCAATGTCCAATTGGAATTAATAAAAAATAGGTATAAAGAACCTTAGCCTAAGGGTATGTCCAAATTTTTAGAAATTTTTGAATTATGCTCCAATTAAGGTTCCTATGGAGCATTAAAATACAAGCATAACATCTCAAGTCTTTCTATGAGTACAAGTTTCTATCTTGTAACCTAACTGAACTTGAGTCTAAACTTAATTAGCACACACTCATCACCATGAGTATTGTTCATTTTTATCCACCTTAGATTAGTGCTGTCATTAGTGTAGGATTAGATAAGGATTAGGTAGTTGATTAGGGAGCTTGATCCATGATTTCAACATGGTATCAGAGCTTGGTTTAAGCTCCCTATAGCTTAGCGTCCATCTTTCCTAACCCCACATTAGTCTAATCTCTTCACAAATCTTATAATCCGTGTGACTATAAAACGATAGAAATTTCTCTCTTAGAGTATTTAATTATTCATTTATCAAAATACTCATAGAATATAAACATAGAATTTAAGAGAATTCTAATTTTGATATAAAAATTCTTTATGCATCTATTTATGCATAAAAATCAACTTCAATGGGAATAACACTTTTATTAAAAAAATCTATTTATGCATAAAATCAAATTTAATAGGAATAACACAACATAGTGCATTAAAGAAAGTCATTGAGGAAGATGAATCTATTGCTATATTTCTAAAAAGTGTTGACAAAGAACCTTATGAATCAATTGTTGTGCTACACTTAAAAATGTGGCCAACACTAAGCTTCAAGATATAGAATCATCTCTACGTGAACAAGAATCCAAATTCAAAAATAAAGAGTCATTCAAATCACATTCGGGTGAGTAAGCGCTATAAAGGGTGGGAGATTTCAAAGGACAAATCAATCAACATCTCAACTTCCAAGATGCTATCACTGTGGAAACTTGGTCATACCAAGAATGAATGTCACAATAAAGATAAACCAAAGCTTGTTTGTGGAAAAATTGGTCACCTAGAGGAAGATTGCTATCACAAAAAGAAGCACTCAAACTACATCGAGGTCGAAGATGCCCCAATTGAAGACGCACTCTTCTAGAGAAAGAACCATTGTACTTTTCACCCCTCTTGTCTCTACAAAAAGTGTGATGTAATCAGCCTCTGAGGCCATATGATGCACTCAAGTTGAAATTCATAAGACAAAGTAGCTATAATGCCAAAGTAGCAAAAGGCCAAAGGAGCCTAGCACAAGGGGAGAGAGAGGAAGAGTGAAAGCCTAAAAATTATACCCAATCTAGCATCCGGGGGTGTTGAAATGAGTGCTGCTAGAGTGCCAAGTCACCTAGCCAAGTTATCCCACATGAGCTATCATAGCTTTGTTGTACTTTCCTCATATAAAAGGAGGACATTTGAAGCATTGAAATACAAGCACAACATCTCAAGTCTTTCTATGAGTACAAGTTTCCATCTTGTAACCTAACTGAACTTGAGTCTAAACTTAATTAGCACACACTCATCACCATGAGTATTGTTCATTTTTATCTACCTTATATTAGTGTTGTCTCATTAGTGTAGGATTAGATTGGGATTAGGATCTAATTAGGTAGTTGATTAGGAAGCTTGATCCATGATTTCAACATGCTCCACAATGCCACCATACACCAAATTATTCTCCAAACTTGTGTCAGCTTTCTCAATATGCATATCAACAGTCAGCTCCAAGGTTCCATGAGTGTCAGTGCATGGGTTCTCCACAACTTCTTCCAATAGGCTTTGATCTAGATCTATATCTTCATCAAATTCATCAAAGGCCTCTTCCCCTTCAGAGGCTGCATCAATCAGATTCACATGATCAAGCTGACCTTGGGGTTGCACCCTTGATTCCAATCAACTCCAAGGATCTCCAACACAACAAGATCTAGACTTCCAACTTGTTGAGTCAACTTCTCAACCTCCTAATGTAATCCTTCTCTACCTGGTTCCACAACTTTTGGAGCTTCCACATGAATTCTCCTTTCCAGATGCCTATCCATAGTAGGCAATGGGTCTACCACTGGTCTAGCTTGAACTTAATCATGTCCTACATGTAAACCTACCTCTCCCTCCTTCCATGCTTCCTCATCTTCTTCCTCCACTATTCTATAGCTACTCTCACAGCTTCAACAAATGTACTTGGATCTTGTAGCTCCACCTTCTCTTTGATCCTCTCATGAAACATGTCAACAAACTTATCCTTCAAGAAATCAGGGGGTTCCTTGTTTTCTCCCAAATCTCTCAGAATTTTTCTCCAAACAGCTTCAAACCTTCCCACAAAGGTTGGCATCTCCTCATCCTCTCCTTGGATACAACTTGCTAAGCTCTCTTCATAAATCCTCAATACTATCAATTTTCCCATACCTCCTCTTCAAAGATCCTCTCAACCTATCCTAGCTTCCTCTTGCAGCATTTGTGGCTTCATCCTCAAAGCACTCCCTAGCTGCATCTTCTAACAACAAACCCACAATCCTCAACTTATAGGCATCCTCATCTCTATTGTTGTTCAAAGCCATCAACTCAATCCTCCTCAGAAACTAAGTGACATCTTCTCCCTTCTCTCCTCTGAACACTTCATATCTCAATCCAGTCCACCATTGGTCCTGAATCCCAGCCTGCTAGTCAAAGTTCTCAACAAGAACTCTCTAATCCTTGGTGGGGGCACCAAAACATGTGATGGTCTTGGGTGATGGCTTCTATATCACTACCAATAGACACACAAGAAGAGAATGTAAAGGGATTAGAACTAGGGAACTCCAAAATCCCAGCTCCAAGGCACCTAACAACTCTGTTGATATCCTCTGATGCTTTTGCTGACTTAAACTGACACCTGAACACTCTCCATCCAAACAAGATAGATCTATCCTCCTACCCCTTCAACTAACTTACCCTAGTGCAGAGATGACTCTAGCTATTTGTAAACCTCCTATCATCACATTTGACTAATATCTAACAGAAAAATCTTCATATCTTCGCACTTAGATGGCTCTCTTCAATAGTCTCAACCCAAAGAACATCTTTCTCAAAGCCCACTTCATACTTGACTCTATCCTGATCCCTCAAAGATTCAAATCTTTATCCACAGTTGATTTCTTTCGACAAATTCAACCAAAACATCCTATCCATAACTGATCCCATAAAAAGCAAATTCATCAGAATAGATGACACCCAACCCAACCAACACATTTCATTAGAAAACATCATCACACCATATACAACATATTCAAGCCCAACTCTCTGTGAACTCCAAACTTGCAAAATCAAACAAGTCTCAATAGCCCTGAGACATGGACTCAAATAGGACAATAGAAACACATAAAGGGGCAGCCTTCACAATTGGAACCTAGCATCATTCTTCAAATCTCCATCTCCAAGTCCACAATTCCAAGCTTCAAATTTCTTTGTAGCCACTTCTGAAAGCCTTCTTCTTCACGCACAAAAGGGAACAGTTGAATCAGGTATTGGATGCATCCAAGTTCCAACACAAATGCCTTTATAGAGATCCTAAGGCACCTCAACATCCTAGAAGATCATCTACCTCCTTGCACACCCTTTGCTTTGGACCAACCCAAACCTCTCCAAATTGTTTGCTTTTCTTTTCTCATCCTGCACTCATGCATCTTCCAGATGGTTTCTCTTCATCGCCTCTGCAACATCGACTCACACAAAAAATAGCCGAAAATATCAAGGCTTCCAAGCCTGCAAACCCTCAAACTTACAAGAATCTAAAGCTCTCAAGATTTTCAAAAACCTTTACAAAATATCTCCCCTCCGTAATCGCTTCTCTTCCCCACCTTCAATGAATTTGCAACTGTCAAAAATTGGAGAAAAACATGCATACTAAGGAAACATTGAACCTTCTCTCTTACTGTGTGATATTAGCCTTTTGCTGTCGATTAACCACCATTCTCTTGCCACATGGACTTTGATGCTATCTACGTCTGTAAAACACATAACCATACAACAATCTTATGCACAACATCATCATTATGTCATCCCCTATCCACTCCATCATGGTTCCACATATCATCCCTTGTCCTCTTCCCATTTTTCATTCCATAACCTATCAAAACCACATCCACTGTCTACACTTTGCCTTCTCTTCCTTTGGGCTTGCATTCATCATAAAAACTCCTCTCACAATGTGATCATGCCAATCGTTTCCATGCATGGCTCAAATCCCAAGACCATTAAAAGTCATGCCACGTGTCCAACATAATTCACCCAGGCCATTGTGATCCTCTTGGCCATAAATAGTCTATTTTTTCATTATTAGCACACTTTTTCACTTATTTCTCTTCGATTTCACTATTTTCTTGTAGCTCTCCATCACTGTGTGCTCGTCGTTTTTTGCCCAATCCCTGTTTGCACTCCTTCTAACCAGTAGCCCCACACCACTTAGGTAGGACTCATGGTCCTTTGATTTTTTTGGTTAGTTGATTTACTTTGTTTGGTTCTTCTATTACATCTAGTTCCATGGTCGTATTTTTAAAAATACCCGATAGGTGTTTCCATGGTAATGTTTTTCAAAATATTTTCATATTCTTTCACATGCTAACTATCTTCTCCTACCTCCACCCTCATATCAAGGTCTATAGTCTTTGAACACTTTCCTACACTAACCCCGACCTACCTGTGTGATTCTACAGTTTGCACAAGCACGGTATCCATTTTATGTGACTGCAAAATCACATCATCTGAACTATGTGAAATCTAACAATTACACATTCCCCTTACACATTTAACTCCCCAATGTTAATTTCTGAGGGTAAATTTCACCCCTTAAAAATCGTGATTCTACAGTCTACACAATCACAGTGTGTGTCTTAACACATCACCAATCACGGTGACACATCAGCAATTACGCCAAACAAATCATGCCATGAATTCCACATCATCAATCATGGGGTGACACATCACAAGTTATGGCATGAATTCCACATCATCAATCATGGAGTGACACATCACAAGTTATGGCATCCAAAAAAATCATGCTTAAAAAATCACAATAGAAAATCACGGATAAGGAATCATCAATCACGATGTGATTACCACATCATGCTCACAATCATGTCACAATTACCTACCTAATCACATAATAAGACATTATCCAATGTTTGGTACCTCCTTTCTAGAAAACCCATGAAGTTTGACACGCTGTGATTCTGCAGTCTATGGAATCATGGGGCATTGATTGTGAATCTAGAGAACTATTTTCTCCTCCCACCAGTTGTCAGCAATGTCATTCCAGCTACACATTCGAATTGCTAACATCTAACAAGGGCTCATGTTCTTCTACCAATCAGTTGTGACTAATTCCATTCTCATTTTTAGCTTAATGGCAGGCAAGGATAAAACCCGAGATCCCTTGTACAAGGATCCATCTTCCTTGGGAGGAGATGACATGACCCCAAAGAAGAAGTCCAAAGGAAGAACAAAGCTAAAAAGGCAAACTACCGTACAGTCTCTTGCTAAGGGCTTGTTCCCGCACACACCCATTCACTTGCATATTTCAACAAATTTGAGGGTTTGCAAGCTTTGGGAGCCTTGCCCTTTTTGGCTATTTGTTTTGTGAGTCGAAGGTTATAGAGGCAATGAAGAGAAACCATCTAGAAGATGCATGAGCATAGGGTGAGAAAAGAAAAGCAAACAATTTGGAGAGGTTTGGGTCGGCGGTCCAGAGAGCAGAGGGTGTGCAAGGAGGCAGATGATCTTCTAGGATGTTCAAGTTGCCTAGGATCTCTGTAAAGGCATCTCTATAGGAACTTGGATGCATCCAGTACCTGATTCAATTCTTCCCTTCCGTGCATGAAGAAGAAGACTTGCAGAAATGGATGCAGAGAATTCTGAAGCTCGAAAGTGTGGATTTGGAGATGGAGATTTGAAAAATGATGCTAGGTTCCAATTGGGAAGGTTACCCCTTTATGTGTTTTTGTTTTCCTTCTATTTGAGCCCATGTCTTAGGGCTATTGAGACTGGTTTGATTTTGGAAGTTTGGAGTTCACAGAGAGTTGGGCTTGAATATGTTATGGTGTGATGATGTTTATGATGATGAAATGTACTGGTTGGTTGGGTGTGATTGTTCTTGGATAAGTTTTCTTTGTGTGGGATCAGTTATGGATGAGATGTTTTGGTTGAATTTGTTGAAACAAATCAACTGTGGATAAAGATCTGAATGTTTAAGGGATCAAGGTAGAGTCAAGTCTGAAGTGGGCTCTGAGAAAGATGTTCTTTGGGTTGAGACTTTTGAAGAGAGCCATCTGAGTGTGAAGATATGAAGATTGTTGTGTTAGATCTTAGTCAAATTTGATGATACCTGGAGATTTACAGTTGGTTGGAGTCAGTTGTGCACCTATAGGTAAGTCAGTTGAAGGGGTAGCAGGATAGATCTATCTTGTTTGGATGGAGAGTGTTCTTTGAGTCTGCATAGCATCAAAGGATACCAACAGAGTTTCTACATGCCCTAGAGCTAGGATCTTGGAGTCCACCAGTTTTGATCCCTTTACATTCTCTTCTTGTGTGGTTGCTGGTGGTGATATAGAGGCCATCACCGAGGACCATCACAATGTCAACAGTCGGCATGATCACATCCAACACGGCCATGGTTATCAAGAATCATGTCAAGTGATATTGCCAAGATGGACTTAATTCAGTGATATCCATGTGTATAACCTTACCATGCTTGTGTAGAGATGATTTTCATATCATTTTGTGAGGCATGATTATGCAGGCATGGCTAGATGGGGTTGGTTAATAAGGGTTTGGATGGGGCTTTGGAGACATGGGGTAATGGATTGTGTCTCTCCATGACAATAATGTGTTGGTTAATATGGGGTTGTGGATGGGGCTTAGGACACATGGTGTAACAGATTGAGCCCTGCATGATGATGATAGGAGAAGTTATTTGACGTGATTCTGCATAATGAGGGTCGTGATTTTGCATAATCACAGTGGTGAGGTAAGAAGAGAGAGTACATAGAGCTTGTTAATCCGCCCGCCACACAGCCAAGGGTTATTGTGCTACATCATGGGTGTTACGGGCTACATACTCCATGAGGTAGGCCCAAGAATATCTAAATGAAGGTCTATATGTAGAGAGAGTGTGCTGATATAATTTCTACAAGTCCTCGGTGGAACACAGTAGCTATTTCTCCATTCATTGAATTAGCCAGTCCATCGAGCCTATAGCAAGTTCTGGTGGGAGCTTTGTTGTGGACTTATGTTCTTGTTTGTCGACTAGAACAACTTTGCCCTTGAGGCAAGGCATTGGGTAATACATCGGTTTTACCTCAGTTTATCTGGCATCTTTTTGCGACATCAGGTTGGGAAGGTTCTTGTGGCTTTTTCTGAGGTTCTTGTAACTTCCCGGTTGCATTTTTAGCATGTATTGACTTCCATCTCTAGTCCCATCAAGGCTTGATCTCGTTGATTTATTTAGTGAGATTCAATTTTGAAGTGAATCTTATCTTGGGCACCCATACCTATTTTGTCACTTGGTGTTGTATAGTGGTCTTCTTGGGTTGTATCCATTTTGGCCTTCCTTTTCTGTTACCCCTTTTTGTGGTTGGATTGGTTGTGGTGATTGGGGTGACTGGTGGTTGCTAATGAGGTTTGTGCACCAGAGGTTGTGCCACGGGATTTCGTGACTTGGGTAGTCATATTTGTGTGTTTCCTTCATAGTACCCTTGTGCTTTCAATAGCCTTGGGAGCCCAATAGCATTAGACATGAGGCTGCTAGGTCGAAGACTTTCATTGTGGAGTGGAATTTTGACCTTTATCTATCCCAGTTGTTGTTGCCTCTCTCTCTCTCTCTCTTGAACACTTGTGGTACCTTAGGTGCTGGAAGGCATAGTAGCATTGTGGATGACTGTGGTGACTCAAGTTTGAAATTGTGGGTAGTTTCTATGGTACTAGTTAGTGGCAATGTACAATTTCCTATTGTTAAGTGAGCAGTCCTTTGCTTCCAATCGAGTTCACCAATTCACAACAAAGATCCAATTCCACCCGAGCAACATCTCTTAAGAGTCCTACTTTGAGCCGCACAAGCTTGATCTCAAGGTTCTCATCCCTGATCAGTGTGAGAGTAGCCATGTTTAAATGGAGTGTCTACCCACTTCATTTAGCCTTAGCTTGGGCTGCCATGGCCTTAGCCTCACCTTGTGCTCCTTTTTTAAACCTTTCTTATCTCAAATTTTCTTGCTTTTTGTTTCGTGCTTGTTCCAACATGTCTTGGGTTAAGGGTCCATTGTATTTCTTGAGTTTAAGTACTAGGTTGCCTTCTTGTTGTTCCTTAGATTTTAGGTTGTGGTCAAACCATTATTTACGTCAGAGCTTTTCGACAATCATGCCATGTAGAGAGATTATTGTAGTCGCATTGAGCTTTTCTAATTCAACCAATCTTTCCGCTAGAGAATTCTCCCTTAGGTGTTCTTTGACAAATATCCTCAAGCTGGGCAGTAAATATTCCATAGGTATCACTACCTTAATTCTGTAGGTGAGCTAAAAGGGAGTTTTTCCCATGGCTACCTTAGAGGAGGTCGTATAGGCCCGCATTGTAGCTACTAGCTTATGTTCCCAATCATTTTGGCTAGCTTCCACAGTCTTGGTCAAGATACCACAAAGGACTTTATTCATACTTTTTACCTACCTGTTGGCTTAAGGGTAGTAGGGTGAAGACTTACGGTGTATCACCAAACATTGTTGGCCACCATAACCCAACTTACAAGATTTTCCTTGCAATTACTTCACCCACAAAATTTCCTCCGGTGATTCTGCTATGGGCTTCTTTGAAGATGGTCAGAATTTCATCCTCCTTGACACATCGTCTCAACACGTGATCTTTGCCTAACTTATACAAATGATCGGCATTAATTGATAAGGTGCAGCTAACTTAATAAGTCATCGCATCCTAGTTTAATGGCTAGTCCTGTGGAAACCCATTAGTAAGATACTCGGACATTTCTTCACTCCATTTTGGTGCCATATCTAATTTGAATTGAGCAACATCTAGTAATTCATCATCAACACCAGTGTGGTAACTTTGCCACGTTATGTATCCGTGACATGTGGTCTACCAACACATGTTGTGATCCTTTCCTTACTATGACAATAAAGCCAAACTCCATCAATCGTAACAACCAGCGTGTAATTCAGACCGTCATGCAAGGCTTGTTGACCACATGCAATAAAGCTTGATGATCCACAAAGAAGATGAACTCATTAGCTCTATGCGTTTTCACTACATACCCCATGGCTAGTCCCCTTTTAGTCATGGTTTAATTTATCTCAACATCATTGAGCTGTCAACTCGCAAAGTAGATTAGGTAATCTAATTTATGCTCCCCTAGCTATGCTAAAAGACACCCAATTGCAAAGTTTGATGCATCGATATGCACATGAAACACAAAGTGCCAATTTGGTGGTCTCAAGATGTGTGCTTTCGCCCTCTTTAATTCATCATATGCTTGCTAGCACTCTTCAGTCCATTGAAACACAATTAAAATCTTGTACAATGGCCTAGCGATATCAACATAGAAGACAATAAACCTCTAGTAATAGCCATGCTCAATGAACCATTGTACCCCCTTGTAATTTGTGGGTGGTGGTAGCTCTAAGATAAGTTTTATCTTACTATCATCAATGGAGATCCCATTTTTGGATACAGTAAGCCCCAGTATCACTCCATGCTTTACTCGAAATTGGCATTTTAAAGGATTCAAGGATATGTGATACAATCAACACCTTTCAAACACCTTTTTCAAGCAAGCTAGATGGTCTAACCACTGCAACAAGTGCACACAGAGATCATCAATAAATACCTCCAATTATTTTTGGAGATAATCCTTGAAGGCTATGCTCATTAATCTCTGGAAGGTTGTGTGGGGGTGTTGGTTAATCCAAACGGCATGACCTTATATGCAAAAGTTTCCTAAGTTGTGGTGAAGGTAGTTTTATGCTGGACCTCAGGTGGTGCAATGGATACTTGGTTGTATCCCGAGAACCCATCCAAGAAATTATAGGCTTCATCTCTCACCACACCTGTTCCAGAATCTGTTATGTGTGTACGAAAATGGGTAATAATCCCTATGGGTTGCTGCATTTACCTTTTTCAAGTCGACACACAAGTGGAGCTCCCATTTTTCTTGGATACGATCACAATTGGTGATACCCGATTTGTATGTTCAATTCATAAATGAAATCTACAACAATGAGTTTATCAATTTCCTCCTTTATAATTGTTGAATATTTTGGATGCATTTGGTATGGATGCTACTTGACCAGCCTTGAACCTTCCATGATAAGGATGGTGTGCTGCACCACTTTTGGCGACACTTCCTTCATGTCCTTTTAACTCCAAGCAAGCAGCCCTCAAACTCTTTTAATAGAGTTATCAATGCCTCTTCTTCTTTTGCAAAATGAGGTTCATGAATGAAAATAGGTTTGGGGTCCTCGCCAATCTCTATAATTTTCACCTATTTCACCTCTGTAGGTCATCATATGAGGATCCTCTTTGATCACCTTTCGAGCATTGTGCCTGTAGGTGAACTACCTTTCTCTCATCAACATCAAAGGATTTGAAATGGCTAGGAACCTTCCCAGATTGGGGTCCTCGTCATTCTCCTATCTTCTTGCCAAAGCTCTTTTGCTTTCTTGTTCCTCCTCAGCCAAAGCTTTGTTTTGCTTTCTTCTTGCTGACCTTCAGATCTTAGGGAGATCCTAACTAGCTTCCGACTCTCTCAAAGTTAGTAGCATTACCTTTCTTAACTCATTCCCCCAATTCTTAGAAAACTCCTCATGAACTTCAATACCTTCGATGTATTGTAGCCAATGTGCATCCATGGGTCTTCTTCGTAGAATCTCACTATGTGATTTGCTTGGTAACGTTTCGTCTTCAGCCATTTTTAAAATTTCAGCCTTGCGGGTAAAATTGATGCTTCTTTCATTTCACCAAATTCCAATTCTTGCCCATCTGAAGAGCTCTCCTCAGATTGGTTGATTTATTGAGGGTCCCAACATTCGTACTATTATAACTGGCATCTCATCAAGTTCCACAAACTTTGTTCCAGTCTTCCCCATGACATCTATCGTGGCCAATATATGCATCCAATTCTCACAAAAATCGCGATTCGGAAGAGAAGCATACAAGATATTCTCTTCTTGTGATGGTTCTAGTGGTTCATGGGTTGCACATAGTTGCAACAAAGTAGTTCGGTTTGTCGTTCCAAATTGTTCCCGAACAACCCCCCATCCATGGGATGCGTCTTCCAAGTTTGCAAGTCCTCTTTTAGGATTTGTGAATCCTTTTGTCATTAGATAGATGTGATGTGGGCCAATCATGTACCAATTCGACACTATTATAAAAGGATTTCCAAGAATCACATCATATGAATCTCCATGTCTAGTAAAATTCATCACTGCAAACGTATAACAATAGCAGAAAGAGAAGATTTTCATCTTCAAATTCTGTAGAACTTCCATGGGTCGTGACACATGGTACCGTCAACCATCTTAACAAATGAGGTTTGTCTACACTAAGGCTGGCATTCCCCATTTTTTCCAACATTGTTTTGTGATGATACTCACTTCGGCTCCCCCATCTAGGATTGCAAGAGCTTGTTAACCCTCATGCACCACTAGGAGTGTCACATTTGTGTCATCACTCTCATAATAATTTACCATTTGGTTAACCAAAATCTAGAGAAGTTCAGGTAGATTATCTCCTCCTTCCTCCTCCATATCTCCATTCTTCCCAAGAGGCAGAGGTACTCCTCCATTGGTTTGAGGATCAGCCTGCATTTGGCCCTCCGTCCAATCTTGCATATCAGTCCACAGTATGGAATTTCCTCTTAGCTAGTTTCCAATTGGAATTTTGATTTCTGCAGAGAGAAAGGCAGATAGTCTGGCCACATCCCCTCCCGTCTAGCCTCATCAATGTATGAGCTTAAAACTAGATTTGCTGAGTTATAAAGCAGTTAATCCCCTTCTTCATCAAACATCCATGAGAATATGTCTTTTCTTCCTTCCTCTTCTGAGTCAGTTTCACCCTCACTGTGTTCTAAAATGGTCTTTGGCACATATAGCCGTTTGGCTTCCTTTGTGAGATTTTGTCTAGGATATATTATTTCAACTACTCGACTAGCTTCATTAATCATATTCTTTCTCAAACCAAAGCTTGTGCAGGCTCAAACTTTTTGATCTCCTTCTGGGAATTTGGGTATTTTCCCACTCCTCTTGGTGTTTGGGACTCTTCATCCTGCTCGGTTTCCTCCCATGTTACTTCCCCATCTTTTCTTGCTAACTCCTATTCTTGATTTGACTTAGTGGATATGGTTTCGACCGTTCCTTCTTCCAAACCATCCTAAATTACTACTACAAAGTCTCCTCGTCTCACCTTCTTTGCTCGTCTTCTCCTCCTCGTTGTTCGCATAGAAAGCTTGGCAAGTCTCCCTTGACTTCCGAGGTCTTTAGTGCTTGTGCACAAGTTTATGATATTATGTAGTGTTGTCACCACCCTAGATCACACCCCAATTATTCAAAGTACTATGGTTGGATTGGTGGTTGTTGAAGACTCTCCAGTGCCCTTATAAGGATAATCCTTAATTAGATGGTCAATTCCACAGTTTACACTACTCAACCTAGGGTGTGTGTTGACGAGCAGTTTGCGGGTTTGTTTCATTGAAATGTAGAAATTTCGACCAATGAGAGTACAAAAAATCGTACAGATTATCACAAACTTGAAATAGATTAGAGAGACATATAAAGGATATGACTCTAGATGAGCTAAGCACCGCACTCCTAGAAAAGATAAAGCTAAAAGATGTAAAGGAGACACCCAAGAATCAGCATGAATCACCCATGAATCAACATTTACACCTCAACGCGAGAGTTGGTGTGGTGTTCCATACGTCGGCAAAATCGTACAAGCACTAAGTGTCCCCAATTGAGACCTCGCTCATTGATGTATTGTGCCCAATGTATACGACTGGGGAGCCATGATACAAGTATGTGTATGTACTACCCACGTTTACGCAACAGATGCAAGTACTTCAAGTGCCTCAATTTCCTTCCACACAGTAACCATTAGATTTACCTACACCACCTAGGCAAGGGTTTGCGCCGCCAGGGGTGAATCTTTCAAACGTGTAAAAACAAATGAGGGGAATGTATACAGTACCTAAAGTGCCTATACTGCCACCTATTCTACCACCACAACCAGAAACACCTTGTATAATGCCAGTCAATCAAATGATTATTGAGGAGGTGCCAAAGGAAGGAGAGTATGCAACCAACTTTGGAGGAATTAGATGACAACTGGGAGGTAAACCCGGAGTACTTCCTAATGCAATGGAATACACGAGTGCTAATGATTATTGAGGAGGTGCCAAAGGAAGGAGAGTATGCAACCAACTTTGGAGGAATTAGATGACAACTGGGAGGTAAACCCGGAGTACTTCCTAATGCAATGGAATACACGAGTGCTAATATTCCAAGCTGCAATGCAATGGAAAGGGCCATGAGATTAATACCACCAAGGAGGAGAACCCCGTTTTGCAGCGCTATCATTGTTAAGGACCTCACCAAGTGGCTATGTCCACATAAGATTAGAGTGGTTTTTTAACACATCAATGTTCATTAAGAGTAGTAGTTTTTGTTACACACCAATGTTCCTTAAGAGTAGTAGTTTTTGCTACACACCAATGTTCCTATTTCAAGATCCTCCAAGTGTTTGTATAGCCTTTTTTTTTCCAAGTCTATTTGTAGGTATTATAGGCTCTCCTCTTGTTTTTGTACCACATACACACACTCTTCATGTGTACTTATGTATACATAATATATAATTGCATGTGCATATGTTGTACTCATTCTCTCTCTCTCTCTCTCTCTCTCTCTCTCTCTCTCTCTCTCTCTCTCCCGTCGACCACGATCACCACATTAGCTCCAGGTCCAGGACATGCTCCACCGTCATCGAGCTACCTTTCCACGTGACATAGATGAGGGAGACCTCTCGGCCATACTCGTCAACCCCATGCTTGACATTTTGGAGAGTAGTATACCACCTACTCGGAGCTGATGTTGCTCCCATGTTTTTAGGTTCTTAGTATTCCATGACGAGTTTCCATGGACAGTTTTGTATCACCCCAGTGAGATAGCTATATTTATGTTTTCATTCTGTTTTATTTTCCATTCCATGATGAGATATGCCATGGACATTATTGTACCACTTTGGTCTCATAAGGCCCATTGGGTCTTTAGTAGACGCTTAATATATCTTTCTTTCTTTCTCTCTCTCCACAAAAACCCTATCACCACAAACATGGATTTGAAAACCTTAAAGAATTTTTATTTTCACCCTCCTAAAACACCATTCCCACACAACTCCAAGATGGCACTTTCCTTCAAAAAACATGTTCCAACTCTTGAAACATAGGGGGTCATTTTCTTCTAGCCATCTCATTTCACTGCTAGCTCGATGAAAAGCCCACGGCCTTGATGAAACTTCGCCTATTTGCCTACTCACAAGAGCATTACTAATCCATTGGTTCAACTACTTTCTATGTTTTTTCCATTACATCAGCTTGTGAACTTTAAGCTCTTCCATGAGCTTATGCAAAGCCCTATACATCTTTTGCAAGGCATTCAATAAGGATGAGATCTCATCTTTGTTCATACTCTTTGCTTTTCTTGCATTCATACTTGCATCTCATACACAGATGCTTTTAAGCTAGACAATTTCCTCAGTTGTGCCTTTCCATGCGCAAACATCACCATCAAAGCTTGTTGCACTCAATTCTTTTTGAACATTTTCCATTTGCACAACCTCCTAGTCATCTACTTTCAAATCCTTACTTGCCCCTGCCAATTTCATGACTATGAACTCCTCCATCGTCTTCCCCCGTCCATCTTTAAAAGATGTAAGTATTGAAATCTCAAAAATGTCTTCCCCATGGAGATATTTGTCTAGTACTATGTGTGATAGCGCTGAGCTCAAGACACTACAAAACAAACAAGAGCATTACTAATCCATTAGCTTCGAAAGCCACCACAATCTTCACATTATGATAGACAAATCTCAAGCTGAAATTTGAATTTTTTGTTAAGAGAGTGCTAGCACTAGGCCATATAGTGCTCTAGATTTCCTTAAGTTCTACACAAGTATTTGATGCAGCCAATTGAGTAGAAATGGAGTGGGTATGAGTAAAATGGGAAGCAAAAATGAGGGGGGTGGGGAAACATGAGTACTATGGTGGGAGATGCATAGTTAAAACTATTAAGTTTGCTAATAAGAAGACATTGATAGATAATGAAGACACCATATATTATATTAAAGTTTGACAAGGTTACGTAGCAATCTCAAGGCCTTGTCTTATGATGGACGTGAGTAAGATCCAAACTCATGGAATACCAGAAGATCAAACCAAGGATCAAAGTGTGCTTGGGAGAGTAGCCTCTTGTGGCAAGCTTACATCTTTGATGTGCTTTGTGAGACATCGTCACAGGTTGTTATGGCAATGGCTAGGCGTCTCGGGCTAGGCGTCTGGTGTTAGGAATGGAAATTCCATGTGAATACAATCTCTTTATGTGCACCTTGATCTGGTGCATCTCCTCCTCATCATCTTACTCTCTTGCTCAATATAGTACACTGCTCTCAAATAAAGACGTGAGAAGTGCCACATGGGTTGTGTTTTTATCTCCTCATGAATTGATATGTATGTCTCCATATCATGGAGACACAGTGGCACACTTTCGGTCCTCAAAGTCCATGACTCAACAAAGTGACCAAAACTTTTTGTGCCTATGCCATGAATGTGGATAGTATGTTGGGCATCACAAAATGGTGCCCTCGGCCTTCATCTCACGCATATTGCTGTTAATGCATCTTCACAGCTCTCAATTCTCACATGTACATGGCACCATTAGGGTGCCACTTGAGTGTTACATCAATCTCATACCATCTCAGGATAGTGAATGCCAAAATGATGTATCAAGTGACCGAGTTAACGATGAATTTTACCATTTCAAAGCTAGTAATCAGTTCAAGTTTCTCAAGGTACATCAGATACAAAAAAAAAAAACGATTTCATGGATGGTTTTGGTTTTCATGGAAGCTAGAAGTATAACAACCGAAAGACGCGAGAAATAAAATCAGAATGGCTTATGCTGTCTCACTACCCAAAATCTTTACCCTGCCAAGAAAACTTTCAAACCACTCAAATATCAATGACCAAAAGTCTTCCACCATAAATGGGTGCCGCAATGAGTATAAGTTTAGAAATACATTGCAAAAATTAGCTAAAGCTTCAGCTTATCCAGTAGTTGGCGCCAACGAGGTGGATCTTCATCAAAAATATAAGTCAAAGGAGATACAAGAACCCCACTTCCTCCAACCTGGGCATCAAAACAACCAAAAGACATTTTAACCATCAATAGAGGTTCTTCATCAAAAATATAAGTCAAAGGAGATGCAACCACCCCAATTCCCCTAACCTGGGCATCAAAACAACCAAAAGACATTTTTAACCATCAATAGAGGTTCTTCAGATCTTTACAGAGTCCAGACATCTCCCCCTTCAATCAGATGGACAGAATTGGATGGAGGAGACCCCGCACCATTGAGGGGCGGGTGAGAGACATCTTCCCTTTTAATGGGAGGGGATTATGTCTGTAAAGCCCTTTATACATGATTTTTAAAGGCTGTGCAGCTGCAGATAATACCTTTCTTAATTGTTTTACTGCATCGTAAAGACGTTTTTTCGCCACACAGATGACAATAGCATAATAATCCTCCTGCACTGTCCCATTTGTTCTACTAAAAACCGGACTGACGGTCGGTCCCTACAACCGAAAGAACAGTCAAAACTGTTGTAAAAAGGAGAGCCTGCATGCACACACAAGGATAAATACTGAAAAAAAAAATTATTAAAACCTGCAATCCATGGAACTCGGTGCCATTTAGGATGAGCTTGGCAACCTCTGCCCTTGACTTGCCACGCATGTTGGCTACAACCTGCATATGAACACAAACAAACTCTATTAGATACATCTCTACACTTCAGGGTGGGGGGGAAATGGAAAAAAAGGGAGAAAAAAAAAACTTGCCATAAATTGACTCCTTGCCCGAATATGAGCCTCCATTCTCTCTAATATTTCATGAGTTGTCTCTAGTGCCGTCTCCCTATGAAGCAATGCACGCTTGCTTGCAACTAGCACACCCTGCACAAATCCTTTGGCAAAGCCATTTTTTATAAATTTTGGAATATGCTACACATATTTAGAAAATGTAGAACAATACTAATATATAAAGAACTTTCAATGACCTGGCTTTTCAAAACTAATCCCCCATCAATCTGCTTCAAATTATTTTCACGTAAGGTGGTGCCACTGCTTACAAGGTCTAGGATGGCATCAGCTGTACCCATCTGCCACAAAACATGCTGTCATTAGACAATGCTTGGACCAAGTTACCAAGCATGTCAAGTGAGAAACTTGAAAAGAAAAGAAAAAAGGTTTCCTAAGGTCTCAAAATCCCAAGTAGCTAAATCCACATCCTTATTTCTTCATCTCGGACACCCACAACAGCACAAACGCACACAGAAGGCCAAACACACGGGAAAGGGAGGGGCGGCATCATCCTCAACATTGACTCGGGCATTCTCCCCAAAGTGGCAAACCCCGACCATCCCCAGTATGGGTAGCAATCTTCTCTCGCTAGGAGAAGCATGATCCTCCTTGGACAGCGGGCCTGTAGGTTGTAGACGGCATAACCAGCCGACCTCAAAAGTTAGCGAAAGTTTTAGCATGGGAAGGATTCTCAGACTCCAGCAGAAACCCAAAGTCAACCCCCGAGCTCGGGAGACACCAATTCAAAGAAGGCAAAGAAAGTGGAGCAATACACTCCAGTACATTAAGGAGGGTCGGTGCTTCACATGTGGTCAGCAAGGGCACATAAGGACGAACTGCCCACAGGCTAAGGGCAAGTCAAAGTCGAAAGAAGCCCATTTGACCGAGATAAAGGAAGCTACAAGTGAGGATGCAACTGAATGATTATATGTATTTGGCAAGTATCTCAGTCACTATTATTATAGGTTGCCTTTTGTCTACTGTCCACAGCAGGTGATCCATCCATGATTCTGTGAAATCTGTTAAACTTTGTAATAAGATAATTATGGAGTGTGTTGTTCCATTTTGTATGACGCTAATTGGAAGGATTCAGTTAGCTTAAGTGTATCGGAATATATCTCAGGGTAGGTAACAATAAATCTATTGAGATGAATGAGGGTGCTTCTTGAAGCACAAGATTGACAAAGGCAACTATACATATCCCTTCCCATACGAATTATTTTTAGAGATAGGTTATAGAGTGCTGCCTATTTTGAAGGTTGACCTTTGTACTTAAGGAATAGCTCATACCAGTTTTGTAATACCCTTTGGGCTCTTCGATGCTCTGCTATGGTCAGCAGATATGAGATGATTTCTTTAGAGCATAGTTAGAGCAGATCCAAAGGGAGATTGACTCGTGGACTTTCTCACTAGGTCAGAGACCTTCACATGGTTATGGGATTTACCTTCTCTTCTAGGGAGTGGGTGAGGGATTAATTTGACCTGAGAGTTCCTTTCACAGCCCACCTGCAAGCAGTCCGTGACATGAGGGAAGGTATAGTCGCATCAAGACAAGGATTAGGAAAGGATTGATCACCCTGACTCAGTCTTGCTATCTAAAGGAAGTTTTATATGGGGTATATCCTAGTGGTAAAGGAAGCCAAGATCTCCAGCATGTAGAATTTCCCCGATGAGGTTGTATTGTCCAAGGTGAAGCAGTAATCTAGGTGCAAGTGAGGGTGGGAGGTACGCAAGCAAAGGCTAGGAAAAATCAAAGGCCTTAAGTAGAATTAGGGAGGCGAACTACTTGAGTTTCGCCGAGAAGAGGACTCACTTTTGTGATTCCCTGAAAGGGCTATGTGAGACCGACATTGTGTAGGTCAATATTGGCAGTAGGTCCAGGAAGGGAGCTCCATTTGATTAGACCACAACACATAGATCATACCCTTTATTAAGGTGATTATTTGTTAGTACCTCTATTGGAACAAGATGTTCCAGATTGAGAGGTCAAGGTATCAGATAATGTTGAGACTAGGAGAGGATCATTTAGCATGCTTTACTCCTATAACAAAAAAATCCAAGGATACAGTAGACTTGATTTTAGGAATGGAGGAGCGTTATTTCTCTAGAGATCCCGAGAATGAATGGGAGATTATACCCATGAATTGTTGGATTGCCACAAACCAGTGGAGAGCATGATGCTATCTGAGTGGTGGTATATGACCGTGGAGACAACCAAAATGCCACAACAATTGTTGGGCAGCATTTCAAGTTGCACGGTTGGGTGAATTTTCCTGGTTATCCTTAGTTTGTCACGCAACAAGAGGATGGATCAAGGCTTAGTGGAAATGCTTTCTGCATATCTCCAAAAGACCATATGACTGGTCAATTCTGCCTATGAGATGTTGAGCGTGATGGTAGGTTACGTTTAATATGGCTATTGCCAGATTCCCTAACATTGAAGGACTCGAAGGTATGACAGCTTTTGCTGGATGCTCTATCAGGGGTCGCTACCCTAGATAGAGTCGGTATTCTTAGGGATCACGACCCTAGATGAGAAAACTCAGATGTATTTGTTTACTTGATAGTTCTACGTTTGATAGGGAAGTATGTTATGTTGTCCCCTAGGTAAAAAGTTTATTACCACATCCAAGTATGGATAGGTAAATTGACTGGAACTAACACTATGTAGTATGGATTCAGGTGCAGACTAACACACAGATGACACATGGCAACACTTATCTTATCCACTTATAAGGGTGTGTTCACACCTAGACAGGTGTTCACACACACTCATTCATGAATAAGTGTTCACACACATATAGGATGGACACATACACACATGGACACCCAGGTGGACACATACGATTACACACACACATGTATATGTATATGTATATGCATATGCATATATATCTATCTATATGTATGTACACACACACACACACACACACACACACATATACATATATATATATATATATATATATATATATATAGATGAATGCAAGAAAAGACTGGAGAAGGAGAAGAAAGATTCAAACATGTATAAGGCTTATGCATCACCATCTAGTACTGAAAAGGAGGAGTCAACAAGTTATGCACATGATGATCGGGCTTCCATCATGCATTGTAATTATGATCCTTTTATTCATCATGTATGCTTATCAGTAAGGATACTGCGCTCCTTGACGAATCCTGTCTGGGTAGCATGAATCAACTCCCCAAGGAAGGGCTGGATCCTCAAACTCAAGGCCTTTGCTAGGACCTTGTAGTGGTACTTTGATAGTGGTGCTAGCAAGCATATTACTTCGTTTTTCTCCCTTGGGTCTACTCTTCAAGGAGGTACAGTCACATGTGCAAATGAAAGGAGTTAGAAAGGTTGTGCTCATTGCTGCAAATGATGGGATAATCACACTCCCTCATGTCTTGTCTATACCTGGCATCAAGAAGAACTTATTGTCAATCTCAGCCATTGTCAATCTTAGCCATTGCTAGAGCAGGTCTACACATCAAATTTATGGATGTGAGATATGCGGTTCGTGATCAAAGTGATGACGACATCATTGTTGCCTCCGGTACACTATGCCATGGACTTTACAAGTCCGATAGTTATGAGGATTGACACATGATGCATATTCACTTCTTGCTAAACATGCTATGATAGATACGGAGCTATGACATGCCCGCTTTGGTCACTTAAAATTTGGCAGTTTGTTGCGCCTTAAAAGGCAAGATATGGTGTCTGAGAGCCACAACTTTAGACTCCTGTTAGGCATGTATGTGAGAGAAAAATGCAACCGGTAAATAAGACAGCTCGAGCATACACAATGATGTATGTGGTCCCATGAGGACACCATCTACGAGGAATATCTCTACTTGGTCTCTTTTATTGATGATTACTCCAAGCACACCTCGGAGAAGTTAGAGATTTTTATATGCTTCACACACTTGGTTTCCATAACTGAAACTGGGTCTACATGTAAAGTTGGCACCCTACGTTCAGATAGAGTGGAGGAGTATTATATGTCAAAGGAATTTCATGCATATATGGCTGAACAAGGTATAAAGAATCAATGTGAAGTGCTCTACACACCTAAGCAAAATGGTGTGGGTAAGAGGAAAAACAAGTATCTTATGGAGATGACACGGTGCATGGCAAAAGACCAGGACTTGTCTCATGGTTTTTGATTGGAGGCAGTTGTGTGCCACTTATGTGCTAAACAGACTTATGCCTTACGAAGCTTGAAATGGCAAGAAGCCCTCTTGGCTCATTTGCATGTTTTTTATTGTCTTGCTTATGCTCTTGTGCCTAAGTAACAAAACAGTAAGCTGGATGATATGGTGGTTAAATATATATTTGTGGGATATATTTCGGAAAGCAAGGAGTATAAACTCTACCATTTAGCCACAAAGCCGATTTTGGTGAGTAGAGATGATGTTTTTGTGGAAAAATCAGTTCAGCCCATGCTTTCATGCAAAAAACAGGGAAGTGTATGCTCACAGGATATATTTGATTCACTCCTACCTTTGTGCAATTTGGGTCAATCATTTATGATGCAGTCAAGTGCTCAACGGGGTGCTGAAATTCAACCCCCATTGGCTGAAAATCAGCTCATATTACAACCCACATATCAACCCATTGATGAGCATGTTGTGGAGAATGCAGTGAATGAGGAACGGACAGCCATTCAAGAGACCAAAAGGGTGCCGAGATGGCTGTTGGATACACTACATGATAGTAAAATCACAACTCCATTGTCTAGCATGACATGTGCACGTTCTCATTATGCATCTAGTTATCATGTGGATCATGCTCTCATTTTCAGCACACGTGCGCAGTGACAAGGAACCTGTTTCCTTTGAGGAAGCACAGGAGAATGATCATTGGTTGCATGCCATGCAGGATGAGTATGACTCAATTCTCAAGAATGATACTTGGTATTTCGTAGATTTGCCTTATGGCAAGAAGGCCATTGCTACAAAGTAGGTTTACAAGCTCAAGCACAAGACTGATGGTAGTGTTGACCGCTACAAAGCAAGGCTTGTTGCAAAGGGTATCGATTATGATGAGACCTTTCTCCCCACATCTCATATGACTATCATTAGGTGTATCATGACATTGGTGGCACAACAATGTACATCAATTAGACATCAAGCCTTCCTTCTTGAACAGTGATTTACATGAGGTCTATGTAGCTCAGCTTCATGGATTTATTTATAAGGGTCATGAGAGCAAAGTGTGCAGGTTACGGAAGGCTCAGTATGACCTCAAGCAACCACCTCAAGCATGGTATGAGAAGATTCCTGCATACTTGATTGCTATTGAGTTTCAAAATGATCCAACTCAAAGTACCCTCTATGTCAAGAGGACTCCGGACGTTTTCTTGGTCATCGTTTTATACGTTGATGATATGCTACTCACAGGCCCTAATGAATCAGCCTTCAAGGCTGAATTACATACATCGTGTATATTTCTTTCATGAAGTCTAACAGGCCTTAGAAGACAAATAACAAATCTCTACAAAGAATAGGCAACTTAATATACACTCTAAAAAGAAGAAAGCTCCTTACTGCAGGAGCAGCTTCCAAGGCTCCATCTGCCGTGAGCAATTGCACATGTTTGAGACCATTTTTTTGAACAAATTGTTTCCCTAGCTGCACATCAAATTCTCCCACCATTCATGTTTTATCTTAACAGAAAATGCTGAAAACATAGCATGAAAACACACATATGTATAGCCTGTAACGATCCGCAAAGGCCTTTCCGCAGACCATTGTGGCATTGCTGCCAGTTCAGATATGGATGAAACATTTGCAAATATTCCATACGTCGGGACCTGCACCTCATGATCAAAAAGTTAGTTGGTGTTCTCCTCCTCTAGTTGAAACTATGGTTGGATCTGAAAAGCACGACTTACACCAATAGCCAATTGGCATTCTCCAAACTCAAGAGCATCATGCACAATTATCAGATCATCATCCCCCTGGTCAAGATCAATAACAGACAAGAGCCTTAATCATGCAACTCCCTTTAGCTCTTCAATCCCAACAATCCTAAGCTACTTCCTGAAGAAAAGGATTCTAGAACAGAAACTGGAAAACAAATGACTCACCTGACCATACTCACACACCATGTCATAGCCCACAATTCCTAAATCCACATCACCTGCCCTGATCTTACGTACCACATCTGAAGCGCGTTGGAACCAAACTTCCAAGCCTGGCAACTGCACTTAGCAATCTAGAATATATAACATACATACTTGCATGTTGGCACGCTACTTTAAGGCTATCAGAATCTAGGAGGTCAGGAGTGTTACGCTTGGAATGTTTGCAATATACTGCCGTGGATTAGGCTTATGAACTGAGAGTTGGCAGTCCTGAAACAAATAAAACCCTATCTAAGCTAGATAAATTGCAAAAAAAATTGCAAATTAATGCACTAGTTTTTTTTTTATGAACAACAATCTAGCAGAACCTCTCAAAACCTGGTGCATGTGTGCACACACAGAGAAGAGAAAGAGAGGGGGAGAAAAAGACGGGGGAGGGGAGGGCACCGGGGAAGGGGGGAGGGGGGGGGTGGGGGGAGGAATGTGTTGGGGGGTTGTGGGGGGGTGTGGCACAGTATTGCAACAATTGAAACATAACGGGGGTGCATGCATCAGCTCCTGATGGACCCATTTCACTCACGTGGGGCAGTAAGTGTTGTCCAAGTAACTACCCATCTAAATCATGGGTCGTTCCATTAAGGATAATAATGTTTTCTTCTAGAGACGAATTACATAAAATAAAGCATCCACTTATCTCCCAAGCAACTCTTGCAAGCCAAACACATATGCAAACCAACATAGATATGGTGCCCACAGCTCACCACCCGCCAACCGTAGTGTCCTCCAGAACAACCCCAAGCTAAGGGGCTAGACCAACATCACAGCCATGCTCTATGCCCAAGCCACGGCATCCCATGCCACAAGAGCCATGGCCAAGGCCTTGCTTGGGTCTCGATCCCCTAGAAAGCCCTCCCTAGCGGGGTTGTGCACTTATGAGCCAATAACTCACTTGTATACGGCTCGGGCTATAAATAGAGCAAGAAGGCACACGTATTAATAAATATAACTAAATATAGATTCACATTAACTGTGACACCTACGAGTATGCATGGCACAACCAAACATCAGATAGCAACTCATGCAAAGTTGGACAGCGCGCAACTGACACGTGGCACTGCCACATGGTAGTGATGATGTTGCAACACTGATGTGTAACTCGTGACATGGCAATCGTGTACAAGTGGTCGATAGCAATACTACTGGCCATCCAGCAACATTGGTGCATTTATATGCATGGGTAGCCAAATTGTCATATCCATCTACTTTCCTCAATGTTGGACTTCATAGAGCATGCAAAGTGCTAGCCAGGAGTGCATGGTAGGTCAGAGGGGTGTGATTTTGTCTTCATTCTCAGCCACATCTTGTACTTGAATTTGTTATTACTTCTTTCTTGTACATAATACAGAGTAGTAGTTTACGACTCTTGTGTGTGTTGTATGTGTGATTCCACCGCACTCTTCTTTCTATCTCTAGAAAACCCTAGCACATAGGCACAAGTGTTCTTTTTTTTCTCTATTTTTTCTTGTTTCTTTTCCCAAGAAAGAGATCCTTCTATTAGTTACCAAGCAAAACAGCCATAATGGCTAAGTACAAACTCAGCTCCACATAGGGAAGCGAGAGTCAAGAAACTGAAAAAAGGGGAAGGATGCTCTTCTCCTCCGACTTGGCACCTCTAGGAGGAGAAGGCTATCTCATACAACAGGGGGAGGGGGGAACAACCACATAGGTGGTCCATAGTGCCAAGTGGGCTCACCACCACTGTCAGTGAGGAAGAAGCACTGTGACGCCAAATCCTCAAGAAGGCCTTGCGACGTTTCTGCATGCGACGTTTCTGCATGCGATCAGAGCCACCCTGAAGCTTCCCCCACTTTTTGTGGAGGGTATGAATGATACCAAGCCAGATGCTCTGAATGGACTCCGTTGGCAAGGTCAGGGTGCCCTCGATGGCCTTGCTGCATCGAGCTCTCCAAATGTGCCACACTGCATTGCTACAACTTCTACAAATCTCCAATCTCTAGCTAGAAAATGGAGTCCAATGATTAGTGGATGGAGCTAAAAGAACGCAGAACATTAAAACACATGCAAGAAGCGGCACACAGCACACGAACGGAGGTCAACAACAAGCCAAGTCCCCCCCCCCAAACCCGAAGATCCCGTGAGACCATCGTAATGGTGGGGGATAAGGGGAGACCAATGAGCATTTAGCCCTATATAGAGAAGTCAATTTGACCCCAACCCACTATGTGGGATAATACACTGCCACATGACAATGTGAGGAGGAGGGGGGCAAGAATTCATTCCAACACCCCCTGGATGCGAAGCCCGATACAGAGCAAGAGCAAACGAGGCTCTAATGCAAAGCCCAATGCCAAGCAAGAGCTAACGAGGCTATGATACCATGAAAGAATGCGGAACAGCAGAGTACATGCAAGCAAAGATGCATCACATGGACGGAGGCCAACAACCGGCCAAGTTCCCCTCAACCCGAAGATCCTGTGAGACCACCGTAAAGATGGGAGATAAGGGGAGACCAAATGGACATTTAGCCCTATATAGAGGAGTCAATTCGACCCCAGCCCACTATGTGGCATAATACACTGCCACATGGCAACGTGAGGAGCAAGAGGACAAGTGCAATGCTTCTTGAGGAGGAGATGCAATTCAAGATAAGGAGTGAAGGAAACCAGGCAGCTTTCTCTGCCAATGCGAAGGGTAAAGGTAAAGACTCGTCATCCTCTTCTAAGCCTAAGAAGAAGAATGTGAAATGCTTTTACTCTAACAAGAAAGGACATGTAGCAAAGGAGTGTAGAAAGAAGCAAAATGATGCTAAAAATGGCACTCTAAAGACAGAGTCTACGAATGCTGCCACTTCATCAAAGAAGAAAATAGAGCTCTTCGTCGCCATTGAAGAGGTTCAAGGAGAAGCAGCTCATGTGACTACTCATGATGATACATGGATCATAGATACTGGTGCTTCGTGGCACATGACCAATCATAAGGATTGGTACTCTGTCACAAAATTTCTTCCAGCTTCTATTTTTCTATTGTTCATGTGTCGCATGTGAAGCCTGATATGACATACATGTATGGCTGGTGTAGCCTGACATGGTGTGTCTGTGTGGCATTTGGAGCTTGACATGACAGTACATGTATGGCTGGTGTAGCCTAACATGATAGTACATGTGTGGCTTGTGGAGACTGACATGGTGTATATGTATGGCTCATGGAGCCTGACATGATGTAATTCCCTGGGACTAGCTATCCTAGAGATCTTTTGTATTTATGTTCTGGGAAGGTTCTGGAAGGATCATGAGCCCTGGACATTTTATTGGATACAACTGAGCAGATGGGTGTTTCTTCCAGTCTAGCTGCACTCATGCGTGTTCATAACTTTGATTTTATCTTTGGATGACTTGTATTGTTTGCCTGGACAATGCGTGAGATTTCTACCTACGTTGTCCATGGGGCTAGGGACGCTTGGGCACCTTGTGGACGTGTATGTGCACACCTGTTTGGGACTGACAGGTGGTCTTCATGTGTTTTGCAGGTGGTGAATATCCCCAAAAACTCAATTTATAGCTTTATGTGTTGGGGTAAAGGCATTATGCCCACCCTTATAGTGTGTACAAGCCCATAAGTTATAGTACATAGTACACTTAGTACTTTTAATGTACTAAGTGCACTATATGTACTAGTGCAATATACATGTGTGATAGGGGAGTCACACACTCATCTTGATGAGTTGACTTATCCCCACAACTCTCTCTCTCTCTCTCTCTCCCTTGCTTCTCTGTGTATGTCTCCCACACATGAATCTCTAACCTAACCCTAATTCTCTCTCCCATTCAACTGGTATCGAGCCCTGGTTTTAGGGTTTTGTTCTCAAGGGTGCTCATAGCTTCGCAGGCCCATGTTGCTGGAGAAGTAGCAACCAGGAGGAAAAGGTGCAAAGGATTTCCCACAGCCGGACTTGAGTAGCTTGCAGGTGTCACCTGACAGGCAGCGCAGCAAAGCGCTGCACAGCAGGTCGACTAGGGGTTGACGATCAAAGCTATGCGTAGCAAACCCGCTGGGCGTTAGACGGCGTAAAAATTGACCGGCGAAGGCAGCAATACGTGAGCGTAGTCGGGCGAACACACAACGCGTGTAGCGCAAGCCACTAGGCGGAGGCGGCAACGTTGAGTCGGCGGCAGCTGGTAGGTAGGCGAGCGAAGAAGAACACCAGCGCTCGCAACTGATGAGTCGAACAGCTGCTGACAGGAAGGTGTTCAGCTGCGGCGACGTGGTGTTGTGGAGCTCGGATGTGGAGGCGCTGCGCCGCTGTGACTTCCTGAACGACCGCCTTATCAAGTTCTTCTTCGCCCACCTCTCGGCCCCCGATCACCTCCTCCTGGTCTCGCCCGCCATCACCTTCTGGATCTCCCACGTTGCTGTGCGTCTCGCACTCTAGAAGGCGGAGAGGATCGATGGTGGCGTGTAAGGTGTGGGTGTCCGGGCACGGGCGGCCTTCATCGTTCAATACGACAGAAGAAGCTCACCCTTTTGCAGCAGCAACAGAATCAGCATCAACATCAGCAAGTTTTGCCCCCCCCCCCCTTTCTGCATCAGATTTCTGCAACAGCATCAACAGAAATTCAGCCTGCAAATCTCAGAGAAATTCAAAAATTAAGAGGTATTTGCCTTCAATTTTGGGAATTTCTTATAAATTCAATCAATTGAGCAGGTACAGGTGCCGAATTGCTCAATTTCTGAGCAAAATTGGCAAAATTGGGTGACATTGGTCACAATCAGGATCAATTTGCACGAAATTGGATGTCAAAATTTGGGACTTTTGATGTATTTGTGCAATTAAGCATTCATACATGCTGTATGATGTGAGAAATCACACATTCGGGCAAAATTGCAGCAAATTGCAGTGCAAATCAAGGGGTTTTTGTGCCGATTTGGTTGATTTGCATGCAGGCAATCGCATTTGATGCTGTGGATAATGTGTTGATGCCTGACAAGCACTCAATGTGCCTGTAAATCAAGGGGCTTTCATGTATTGGATGTATATGTGGCCAGGGGGAAGCATCGCGAAGACTTTGGATGCCTTCATGTGCGTCAATGTACCATGTATGATCAGCAATTGATCTTAAATCAAGGGGCTTTTCAAGATTTTATGCTTGTTGAGCTTGGCAAAGCAGCAGGCAAGACTTTTATGCCTTGAATCCTCAGAAATCAGCTTGCAGTCAAGGGGCTTTTGCCCAATTTCTGTTCGGGACTGTTGTATGCAGTGTTCGGGACTGTAAATGTCTGATTTTCACTCATTTGGACAGCCAGGAGAGCATTTATTGCTACTGTACCTGCTGGTACAGATTTGGCACAGCTTTGTGCAAGTTTTGGCATGGCTGTACACTGATTTGAGTGAGGAAAAGGTTCAATTCCAGCTGCTGTACTTGCCGGTACAGGTTTGGTACATCATTGGTGAGCACTTGGTACTGTTCTACAGTACTTTGGAAGGGCAACAGAGCACATTTAAGGTGCTGTCCTAAATCTGCAGCAACCAGATTTTGGTGATTTCATCACATAAAGTGGGAGTAGAGTTGCATTTGTGCTTCCGCAGTGGGAGATAAAGCTTGGGAGAACAACTGTGAGCACTTTGTGTGCTTTGATGGGAGTATTAGGGTTAGGTCATGTGGGAGACATACACAGAGAAACAACAAGGGAGAGAGAGAGAGAGAGTTGTGGGGATAAGTCAACTCATGAATGCATGAGTGTGTGACTCCCCTATCACACATGTATATTGCACTAGTACACATAGTGCACTTAGTACATTAAAAGTACTAAGTGTACTATGTACTATAACTTATGGGCTTGTACACACTATAAGGGTGGGCATAACGCCTTTACCCCAACAACCTCCCACTTAAAGGCAAAGTGCCCTTAAATGAAGGAAAAGAAAAATCAGCATGTACATGATAATATACAAGGCCATATCAAGGCTGAAACTGGCCTCATCCAATGCCCATCAAGTGTCTGCAATGAGCAAACCGCTCCGGAGGCAAACTCTTTGTCAACAGATCAGCCGGGTTGTCATCCGTATGAATCTTAACAAGCTGAATTTGCTTGTTCTCTATCACCTCTCTGATGAAGTGATACTTCACATCCACATGCTTCGTCTTTGCATGAAAAACAGGGTTCTTTGCCAACTGAATGGCACTCTGACTGTCACAATGCAACAATGGAATATCCCCTGTATAGCCCAAATCAACCACTAACCGAGATAGCCATAATGCCTCCTTGCAAGCCTCTGTGGCTGCAATATACTCGGCCTCTGTAGTAGATAAGGCAGTGCACTTCTGCATCCTGGATATCCATGACACAGCACCTCCTGTGAATGTAAACACATAACCGGTAGTAGACTTCCGGTTATCTGGATGACCGGCATAATCCGAATCCGTGTAACCATGCACTAATGCATCCTGTTTGCCAAAACAAATGCACATATCCTGTGTGCCCTTCAGGTAACTCATGACACCTTTCACTGCTTCCCAATGCTTCTTGCCAGGGTTGGCCATGTATCTAGAAACCACTCCCACTGCAAATGCAATGTCCGGCCTAGTAGCAACCATGGCATACATGAGACTGCCACAAGCTGAAGCATACGGAATCTTGGCCATATCAGCCCTGTCTCTATCTGACTGTGGGCTGTCCATAGCACTGAGTTTCACATATGGAGGCAAAGGAGTACTAGTCTTCTTCCCCCCGTCCATATTGAACCTCTGCAAGACTTTGCCATTGTATTCCTTCTGAGACAAATACAACACATGCTGATTTCTGTCCCGAAGTATCCGCATACCCAAGATGTGATTTGCATCACCCAAATCCTTCATATCAAAGGTTTCATGCAGCCTCTTCTTCAAGGCATCCATCTCTTTACGAGATTTCCCGGCAATCAACATATCATCAACATACAAAATGAGAATCAATAGACTGCCATCAAAAGCTTTTTTGGTGTACAAGCAGTGATCTATGTCACTTCTCCTGAATTTCTGAGATTTCATGAATGTATCAAATTTATGATACCATTCTCTTGGTGCCTGTTTGAGCCCATAAAGACTCTTTTTCAGCTTGCATACAAGCTTCTCCTTTCCACTTACTGCATAACCCTCTGGCTGCTGCATATATATCTCCTCACGGAGATCACCGTGAAGAAAAGCAGTCTTCACATCCATCTGAATCAAGTCCAGATCATCATGCGCAACCAAAGCCAACACAGCTCTAAGTGTGGTCATTTTGACCACTGGAGAGAAGATCTCCTAAAAGTCCACACCATATTCCTGCTTGAAGCCCTTAGCCACTAACCTGGCTTTGTATCTTGGCTTTGCATCTGGTGCAACTTTGAGCCTGTAAACCCACTTGCATGGCAAAACCTTCTTGCCTGCAGGCAAAGGCACCAACTTCCATGTTCCATTTTTATGCAGAGAATCCATCTCTGACTTCATGGCACGCTCCCATAGAGCTTTGTCTGCCCTCTGTAAAGCCTCTTTATAACATGAGGGCTCCCCACAGTCAGTAAGCATCAAGTAGTCAACCCCTGGAACAAACCTGTCAGGGGCTCTGGAGGGTCTAGTGGACCTCCGTACCCAATGACCATGATTTGCAGGTTGCTGTCCAACCTGCATATCACCCATTGGTGGCTCCTGTTCCATGCCATAAGGCTGAAATATCATGCCCGGTATCTCCTCCAACTGTGGTATATCCATAAGGATATCTTCTGCCATCTCTGGTTGTCCATTTGGACCATTTTCAGCACCATTTAAGGGCTGGTTTTCCTGCTGTAATGGCTGATTTACAGCCCTTTGTTGTTGTCCATGATGTCCATCATCATCAAAGATGAGTCTGCCAGGCTCCTGTTGCCTTGCAGGCTCCTTATACATGCATGTTTCATCAAAAATGACATCATTGCTGCGTATAATCTTTCTATTTATGGGATCCCAAAGTCTATACCCCATTTCACCTCTGTCACCATATCCTAGGAATATGCATTTGTGAGACTTAGGAACAAGTTTGGTGCGCATTTCCCTGCGTATGTGCACGTACGCAACGCAACCAAACACTCTCAAGTGCTTGTATGACGGAGGCTTCCCTGTCCATACTTCTTCTGGCACTTTTCCACCAAGCCTCGTGTTAGGTGACCTGTTTATAAGGTGAACGGCTGTCATAACAGCTTCAGCCCAAAAACCATGAGGTAATGCAGCATGTGACAACATAGAACGGACCTTCTCCTGTATGGTCCTGTTCATCCTCTCTGCTGTCCCGTTTTGTGGAGGATCATAAGGAGTAGAGAGCTCCCTCTTGATGCCTTTAGCATCACAAAAGTCCTGAAACTGTTTGG
This sequence comes from Cibotium barometz, assembly GCF_041138505.1. Classification (NCBI taxonomy): domain Eukaryota; kingdom Viridiplantae; phylum Streptophyta; class Polypodiopsida; order Cyatheales; family Cibotiaceae; genus Cibotium; species Cibotium barometz. The sequence continues at coordinate 26,430,398 of NC_141093.1, forward strand.
ACATATACTCTCCACCATTGTCGGAACGCAAAGCCTTCAGTGTTTTGCCAGTTTGATTCTCAACAAGAGCAACAAACTTCTCAAACACTGAGAATGTATCACTCTTCAAACGAAGAGGATAAACCCACACCTTGCGTGTGGCATCATCTATAAAAGACACAAAATATTTTGCCCCTCCCAAAGAAAGCTGAGGCATCTCACATACATCTGTATGCACAAGCTCTAACTGAGCATCTTTCTGTCCAAGAGCTTTCTTGTGGGGGCACTGTAGTTGCCTACCATATATACAATTGCTCCATTCCTTTGACACTCATGTGTCCCAACCGGCTATGCCACATAGAGATTTCCGGCAGCTCGGTTGCATTTACATTAGCATGGTGACAAACACCTGCATGCATGAAGTAAAGAGTGTCCACCTTAGAGCCTCTGGCAACAACCAGTGAGCCCTTACTAATTTTCCACTTTCCACTACCAAATGTGGTAACATAATCAGCATCATCAAGCTGTCCAGTAGAAAGCAGATTCTTCTTGATCTCAGGCACATGCCTGACATCATGGAGCATAAGCTGTGAGCCATCTGAAAATACAAGCCTCACATCACCTCTGCCAAGAATCTTGCATGCATGGTTATCACCCAAATAAACAACTCCTTCATTGCCAGCAGTATACCTGACAAACAAGTCTCTGCAACCTGTGACATGAAAGGAGGCACCTGAATCAATGATCCATGAGTGCATACCATGACCACCTGTAAGAAGTGAATGGGCATCAAGTGAAGACGTAAAGAGGACCTCATCCTCACTGCCACCTGCATGTGACACATTGATTTCTTCAATCTTGACTCCACTTTTGCCCTTTGGCTTTACATCTTTGGCTTCATCTTTCTCTTTGTCTTTGCCTTTTCCCTTTTCCTTTTGATCATTTTTCCATTTGTAGCATTGCTTTTTAATGTGTCCCTTCTTGCCACAATAATGGCATTCCAAATCCTTTTTGGAGCGAGACTTGCTCCTTCCCCTTTCTTGGCTTTTCCCCCTTTGCTGGGATCTCCCACGTGCATTCATTGCATTGGACTTTCCAACAGAGTTGTTCTTCCTGTTCATCTCTTCTTGAAGAAGAGCACCCTCAACATCTGCATATGACAGCATAGCATTCGAATTGCTAGTGGCTGTCCTAAATGTGTCCCAACTCTCTGGCAAAGTGCATAAGAGAAAAGTGGCTTTGAACTCATCGTCCATCGCCAACTTTTGATTAATGACCTGGCTGACAATACCATTAAACTCATTTAGATGGGCTGTCATAGACGCCCCTTCCTTCATCTGAAGACCTATGAGTTTCTTCAACCAATACACTTTGCTTCAGGCACTTTGCTGGGCATTCAAGTCCTGCAATCTCTGCCACATTCCCCAAGCTGTCTTCTCTTCACGAATGCTGAAAAGTAATGAGTCTGACACAGACAACATGATAGTAGATCTTGCCAGCTCATCCATATCTTCCCACTCTTCAGCAGTAAGAGAAGCGGGCATCACACCCCTTTCTTTGATAGGCTTGTGCTGCTTTTTCTGGAGCAACACATTGTAGCACTGGGTTTCACATATGGAGGCAAAGGAGTACTAGTGATACCAGTTGATGGGAGAATTAGGGTTAGGTCATGTGGGAGACATACACAGAGAAACAACAAGGGAGAGAGAGAGAGAGAGTTGTGGGGATAAGTCAACTCATGAATGCATGAGTGTGTGACTCCCCTATCACACATGTATATTGCACTAGTACACATAGTGCACTTAGTACATTAAAAGTACTAAGTGTACTATGTACTATAACTTATGGGCTTGTACACACTATAAGGGTGGGCATAACGCCTTTACCCCAACATGCTTTTGGTGCAGTGTTTGCACATTTTGCAGGGAGTCAGGCATTGACAGGTTGCATATTGCTATGGCAACCATAGGTGAGAGCTCTTCATTGCTTTACATCATGGAAAGTCAAATGCAATGAATGCACGTGGGAGATCCTAGCAAAGGGGTAAAAGCCAAGAACGGGGAAGGAGCAAGTCCCGCTCCAAAAAGCACTTGGAATGCCATTATTGTGGCAAGAAGGGACACATTAAAAAGCAATGCTACAAATGGAAAAATGATCAAAAGGAAAAGGGAAAAGGCAAAGACAAAGACAAAGATGAAGCCAAAGATGTAAAGCCAAAGGGCAAAAGTGGAGTCAAGATTGAAGAAATCAATGTGTCACATGCAGGTGACAGTGAGGATGAGGTCCTATTCACGTCTTCACTTGATGCCCACTCACTTCTTACAGGTGGTCATGGTATGCACTCATGGATCATTGATTCAGGTGCCTCCTTTCATGTCACAGGTTGCAGAGACTTGTTTGTCAGGTATACTGCTGGCAATGAAGAAGTAGTTTATTTGGGTGATAACCATGCATGCAAGATTCTTGGCAGAGGTGATGTGAGGCTTGTGTTTTCAGATGGCTCACAGCTTATGCTCCATGATGTCAGGCATGTGCCTGAGATCAAGAAGAACCTGCTTTCTACTGGACAGCTTGATGATGCTGATTATGTTACCACATTTGGTCGTGGAAAGTGGAAGATTAGTAAGGGCTCACTGGTTGTTGCCAGAGGCTCTAAGGTGGACACTCTTTATTTCATGCATGCAGGTGTTTGTCACCATGCTAATGTAAATGCAACCGAGCTGCCGGAAATCTCTATGTGGCATAGCCGGTTGGGACACATGAGTGTCAAGGGAATGGAGCAATTGTCTCGTTTGGGTTACTTGCCTTCTCTAAAGTTTTCAAGTTTTCAGTTTTGTGAGCATTGTATATATGGCAGGCAACTACAGTGCCCCCACAAGAAAGCTCTTGGACAGAAAGATGCTCAGTTAGAGCTTGTGCATACAGATGTATGTGAGATGCCTCAGCTTTCCTTGGGAGGGGCAAAATATTTTGTGTCTTTTATTGATGATGCCACACGCAAGGTGTGGGTTTATCCTCTTCGTTTGAAGAGTGATACATTCTCAGTGTTTGAGAAGTTTGTTGCTCTTGTTGAGAATCAAACTGGCAAAACACTGAAGGCTTTGCGTTCCGACAATGGTGGAGAGTATATGTCCAAACAGTTTCAGGACTTTTGTGATGATAAAGGCATCAAGAGGGAGCTCTCTACTCCTTATGATCCTCCACAAAACGGGACAGCAGAGAGGATGAACAGGACCATACAGGAGAAGGTCCGTTCTATGTTGTCACATGCTGCATTACCTCATGGTTTTTGGGCTGAAGCTGTTATGACAGCCGTTCACCTTATAAACAGGTCACCTAACACGAGGCTTGGTGGGAAAGTGCCAGAGGAAGTATGGACAGGAAAGCCTCCGTCATACAAGCACTTGAGAGTGTTTGGTTGCGTTGCGTATGTGCACATACGCAGGGAAATGCGCACCAAACTTGATCCTAAGTCTCACAAATGCATATTCCTAGGATATGGTGACAGAGGTGAAATGGGATATAGACTTTGGGATCCCGTGAATAGAAAGATTATACGCAGCAATGATGTCATTTTTTATGAAACATGCATGTATAAGAAGCCTGCAAGGCAACAGGAGCCTAGCAGAGTCATCTTTGATGATGATGGACATCATGGACAACAACCAAGGGCTGTAAATCAACCATTACAGCAGCAAAACCAGCCCTTAAATGGTGCTGAAAATGGTCCAAATGGACAGCCAGAGATGGCAAAAGATATCCCTATGGATATGCCACAGTTAGAGGAGATACCGGGCATGATTTTTCAGCCTTATGGCATGGAACAGGAGCCACCAATAGGTGATATGCAAGCTGGACAGCAACCTGCAAATGATGGTCATTGGGTACGGAGGTCCACAAGACCCTCCAGAGCCCCTGACAGGTTTGTTCCAGGGGTTGACTACTTGATGCTCACTGACTGTGGGGAGCCCTCATGTTATAAAGAGGCTTTACAGAGGGCAGACAAGGCTCTTTGGGAGTGTGCCATGAAGTCAGAGATGGATTCTCTGCACAAAAATGGAACATGGAAGTTGGTGCATTTGCCTGCAGGCAAGAAGGTTTTGCCATGCAAGTGGGTTTACAGGCTCAAAGTTGCACCAGATGCAAAGCCAAGATACAAAGCCAGGTTAGTGGCTAAGGGCTTCAAGCAGGAATATGGTGTGGACTTTGAGGAGATCTTCTCTCCAGTGGTCAAAATGACCACACTTAGAGCTGTGTTAGCTTTGGTTGCACATGATGATCTGGACTTGATTCAGATGGATGTGAAGACTGCTTTTCTTCACGGTGATCTCCATGAGGAGATATATATGCAACAGCCAGAGGGTTATGCAGTGAGTGGAAAGGAGAAGCTTGTATGCAAGCTGAAAAAGAGTCTTTATGGGCTCAAACAGGCACCAAGGGAATGGTATCATAAATTTGATACATTCATGAAATCCCAGGATTTCAGGAGAAGTGACATAGATCACTGCTTATACACCAAGAAAGCTTTGGATGGCAGTCTATTGATCCTCATCTTGTATGTTGATGATATGTTGATTGCCGGGAAATCTCGTAAGGAGATGGATGCCTTGAAGCAGAGGCTGCATCAAACCTTTGATATGAAGGATTTAGGTGATGCAAATCACATTTTGGGTATGCGGATACTTCGGGACAGAAATCAGCATGTGTTGTATTTGTCTCAGAAGGAATACATTGGCAAAGTTTTGCAGAGGTTCAATATGGACGGGGGGAAGAAGACTAGTACTCCTTTGCCTCCATATGTGAAACTCAGTGCTATGGACAGCCCACAGTCAGATAATGGCAGGGCTGATATGGCCAAGATTCTGTATGCTTCAGCTTGTGGCAGTCTCATGTATGCCATGGTTGCTACTAGGCCGGACATTGCATTTGCAGTGGGAGTGGTTTCTAGATACATGGCCAACCTTGGCAAGAAGCATTGGGAAGCAGTGAAAGGTGTCATGAGATACCTGAAGGGCACACAGGATATATGCATTTGCTTTGGCAAACAGGATGCATTAGTGCATGGTTACACGGATTCGGATTATGCCGGTCATCCAGATACCCGGAAGTCTACTACCGGTTATGTGTTTACATTCACAGGAGGTGCTGTGTCATGGATATCCAGGATGCAGAAGTGCACTGCCTTATCTACTACAGAGGCCGAGTATATTGCAACCACAGAGGCTTGCAAGCAGGCATTATGGCTATCTCGGTTAGTGGTTGATTTGGGCTATACAGGGGATATTCCATTGTTGCATTGTGACAGTCAGAGTGCCATCTAGTTGGCAAAGAACCCTGTCTTTCATGCAAAGACGAAGCATGTGGATGTGAAGTATCACTTCATCAGAGGTGTGATAGAGAACAAGCAAATTCAGCTTGTTAAGATTCATACTGATGACAACCCGGCTAATCTGTTGACAAAGAGTTTGCCTCCGGAGCGGTTTGCTCATTGCAGACACTTGATGGGCATTGGATGAGGCCAGTTTCAGCCTTGATATGGCCTTGTATATTATCATGTACATGCTGATTTTTCTTTTCCTTCATTTAAGGGCACTTTGCCTTTAAGTGGGAGGTTGTTGGGGTAAAGGCATTATGCCCACCCTTATAGTGTGTACAAGCCCATAAGTTATAGTACATAGTACACTTAGTACTTTTAATGTACTAAGTGCACTATATGTACTAGTGCAATATACATGTGTGATAGGGGAGTCACACACTCATCTTGATGAGTTTACTTATCCCCACAACTCTCTCTCTCTCTCTCTCTCCCACACATGAATCTCCAACCTAACCCTAATTGACTAGTACTCCTTTGCCTCCATATATGAAACTCAGTGCTATGGACAGCCCACAGTCAGATAGTGGCAGGGCTGATATGGCCAAGATTCCGTATGCTTCAGCTTGTTGCAGTCATGGTTGCTACTAGGCCGGACATTGCATTTGCAGTGGGAGTGGTTTTTAGATACATGGCCAACCTTGGCAAGAAGCATTGGGAAGCAGTGAAAGGTGTCATGAGATACCTGAAGGGCACACAGGATATGTGCATTTGCTTTGGCAAACAGGATGCATTAGTGCATGGTTACACGGATTCGGATTATGCCGGTCATCCAGATAACCGGAAGTCTACTACCGGTTATGTGTTTACATTCACAGGAGGTGCTGTGTCATGGATATCCAGGATGCAGAAGTGCACTTCCTTATCTACTACAGAGGCCGAGTATATTGCAGCCACAGAGGCTTGCAAGGAGGCATTATGGCTATCTCGGTTAGTGGTTGATTTGGGCTATACAGGGGATATTCCATTGTTGCATTGTGACAGTCAGAGTGCCATCTAGTTGGCAAAGAACCCTGTCTTTCATGCAAAGACGAAGCATGTGGATGTGAAGTATCACTTCATCAGAGGTGTGATAGAGAACAAGCAAATTCAGCTTGTTAAGATTCATACTGATGACAACCCGGCTGATCTGTTGACAAAGAGTTTGCCTCCGGAGCGGTTTGCTTATTGCAGACACTTGATGGGCATTGGATGAGGCCAGTTTCAGCCTTGATATGGCATTGGATGAGGCCAGTTTCAGCCTTGATATGGCATTGGATGAGGCCAATTTCAGCCTTGATATGGCCTTGTATATTATCATGTACATGCTGATTTTTCTTTTCCTTCATTTAGGGGCACTTTGCCTTTAAGTGGGAGGTTGTTGGGGTAAAGGCATTATGCCCACCCTTATAGTGTGTACAAGCCCATAAGTTATAGTACATAGTACACTTAGTACTTTTAATGTACTAAGTGCACTATATGTACTAGTGCAATATACATGTGTGATAGGGGAGTCACACACTCATCTTGATGAGTTGACTTATCCCCACAACTCTCTCTCTCTCTCTCTCCCTTGCTTCTCTGTGTATGTCTCCCACACATGAATCTCTAACCTAACCCTAATTGAATAGTACTCCTTTGCCTCCATATGTGAAACTCAGTGCTATGGACAGCCCACAGTCAGATAGTGGCAGGGCTGATATGGCCAAGATTCCGTATGCTTCAGCTTGTGGCAGTCTCATGTATGCCATGGTTGCTACTAGGCCGGACATTGCATTTGCAGTGGGAGTGGTTTCTAGATACATGGCCAACCCTGGCAAGAAGCATTGGGAAGCAGTGAAAGGTGTCATGAGATACCTGAAGGGCACACAGGATATGTGCATTTGCTTTGGCAAACAGGATGCATTAGTGCATGGTTACACGGATTCGGATTATGCCGGTCATCCTTATCTACTACAGAGCCGAGTATATTGCAGCCACAGAGGCTTGCAAGGAGGCATTATGGCTATCTCGGTTAGTGGTTGATTTGGGCTATACAGGGGATATTCCATTGTTGCATTGTGACAGTCAGAGTGCCATCCAGTTGGCAAAGACGAAGCATGTGGATATGAAGTATCACTTCATCAGAGAGGTGATAGAGAACAAGCAAATTCAGCTTGTTAAGATTCATACTGATGACAACCCGGCTGATCTGTTGACAAAGAGTTTGCCTCCGAAGCGGTTTGCTCATTGCAGACACTTGATGGGCATTGGATGAGGCCAGTTTCAGCCTTGATATGGCCTTGTATATTATCATGTACATGCTGATTTTTCTTTTCCTTCATTTAAGGGCACTTTGCCTTTAAGTGGGAGGTTGTTGGGGTAAAGGCATTATGCCCACCCTTATAGTGTGTACAAGCCCATAAGTTATAGTACATAGTACACTTAGTACTTTTAATGTACTAAGTGCACTATATGTACTAGTGCAATATACATGTGTGATAGGGGAGTCACACACTCATCTTGATGAGTTGACTTATCCCCACAACTCTCTCTCTCTCCCTTGCTTCTCTGTGTATGTCTCCCACACATGAATCTCTAACCTAACCCTAATTCTCTCTCCCATTCATTATGAGTTCACATGCTAATAATTATTGGTGCAGGTTCACACTCACTTATAAGTGACCGGACAACTTATAAGTGAGTACACATTGAGCAGGACTTATTTAATACACGTGGCAGCCAAAAGCTGGGCTCTGGACAATATTTGGGCCTTCTTCAAGTAGGCGCCTCCTTCTGGACCTAAAAAGCATACAAGTGAGCTATTTCCGGCAAGGAGCCTCTATTATTGAGAAAAACTCCAAATTGGAGGGGGGCCCATGCTTTTCAGTGGTGCATGAGGGTTGGTCGGCTGGTTTTCAGCCTGTTGGCAAGCTTCTACAGCCATCCATCGCGACTCAAGTTCATCGGGTGCATGGGAGAAGCTGCCTGACTCTTTCTGTGTGTCTTCTACTGCTAGCCGGCTGGTTTTACAGCCTGAACAGAGGCTGGACAGGGGATAAAAACAGAGAGGAGGAGCTGGTTGTGACGATCTGGACAAGTTTCCTTCAGACTTGGAGCTTGCAAGTTTGTGTGCTGCTACTGGTTGCATCTTTCTATGGCTGCTGAGGGCTGGTTGACTGCTGTAAATAGCCTTCCATGGCTGGTCAACTTGCCCTGTGAGCCAGACAGGAGGAGAGTGAAGACACAAGGTTGTTCCGGGCTGATGCGGGAGTGCTATGGGCTGTCCATAATTGTCTTGCATGTGCTTGATGCCGGAAGTGCCTTTTATGCTGAGGATTTTCAACAAAACTCTGCATATGTATTTGTTTTGCTTTCATATTGTATTGGAAGAGACAGGTGCTAGCCAGTGGAGAATCCCTAGGCACCCATGAAGTTGTATTTGGAAGCAGACTCCTGGGTCAGCCCATCTTCTAGCCCCTAGTGTGGTGTACTGTGCAGATTTGTCATCTCTTTTGGTTTGGCATGCTTATATGTATTTTCAGTTTTCATGATTGATAAGATTTTCCGTGTCCAGTTGCCCTTCCGTTTACATACTCCTCCCTTAGGCCTACAAGAGATCGAATCAAAGTGGCCTTCAGCAACAATGCAAAATGTCCAGTGATGCGCATAGGTCATATCCCCTTTCTTACCAAGGAAGGTTCTACCAAGCAGCTTTCGGATGTTCTCTATGTCCCAGACCTTAGCAGAAACCTCTTGTCCATTTCGGCAATCAGGATCGAGATTTGAAGGTGATCTTCCGCAAAAAAGATGCAGTCATCATGGATCGAGATGATAAGGTGGTGGGAAGAGGCATACAAAGGAACAACCTGATCAGTCCTTAGCTTCTTCACCTTCATGCCAGTTTCCGATTCCACAAGGGCAACCCACTCCTTGAATTTCCCAAACGCTTGTGATTTCTCCTTGAGAAAGTAAACCCAAATCTTTCTACTGTAGTCATCGATCAAAGACATGAAGTAGAAAGAACCACCCAGTGCCATGGTTTGCATCTGCCCACAGAGGTATGCATGAATGAGCTGAAGAGGAAATGTAGACTTACTATTAGATTCTTATGGGAAGGGTTGTCTATGCTGCTTGCCTGTCATGCAAGCATAACAAATCTCTATGTTGTCAACAATTGGCGTCATGTCCACCACCATCCCTAACTTCTGCATCTTAGCCAATGTGGAGAGACTAAGATGCCCAAAGCGTTCATGCCACAACCTGCTATTCCCTGCATTTGTTACAGAGGTACGAGCGGTAGGTGAGTGAGTGTATATATGATGGTGAGTGAAAATATGTACAAGAGGCCCTCTGATGTGAGGAAACTCTGAGTAGAAGACCAGTGTAGAAGCAAAGACAATGTTGGAGCTGAAGCACGGTCGATGACGAAGGCTCGCGTCGATGTGAGGCAAAGGCACTCCGTGAGATGGTCGGTGTCAAAGGCTCATGTCAGTGGATGCAGAGGCACTCCGAGGTGGTAGTGGGCAGCGAAAGGTGAAGTGATGCAGACTCTGGTGACAAGGGTGCTGCGGTACCTGAAGGGTGATGAAGCGCAGACAGGGCTGCCAACCCGAGGGGTGCAGGCTCTGGTGACGAGGGTGCTGCAATCCCTGAGTGGTGATGAGGTACAGAGAGGGCTGCCGTCCCAAGTGGTGTAGTGGTGCAACCTCTGGTGACAACGGTGCTGCAATACCTAAGTGGTGGTGAGGAGCAGAGAGGGCTGCCCGAGTGGTGTCGATGGTGAAGATAAGCAGAGAGGGTTGCTGTCCCAAGGAGAACTATAGAAGAAAAATGCAAATGTGTTGTAGTAGACAGTGGGTTGTTGTCCCAAGGTAAACTGTAGAAGAAAAACGATGATGTACTGTGGCAGAGAGTGGGCTGTTGTCCCAAGGTAAACTTTAGAAGAAAAATGATGATGTACTGTAGCAGAGAGTGGGCTGCTATCCCAAGATATATACTGCGGTGTTGTACTTTAGCATAGAGTAGTGTGCTGGAGGAGAGAGCCAATCATGATGCAACAGATGTAGTGCAGGCCCCAGCAACAGCAACAAATGTGGTACCTGATGTGGTCTATGAAGTGGTACAAGTGCTCAATGATGAGGCTATGCCATATATAGTACATGGACTGCAGGTCGACCCAGTGCAAGGGTCAATCGGCCAGCATGAATGTTAGCACATTCATCCCTAGTTTCTACCCATTTCTAGTGTCCTTTTGGTCCCTTTTGCATGGCCCTTGATTGTGAGCTAGCCACCCATATTTTATATATTTTTTTGGGATTTTTCCCAACCCGTATGATGGAGGAGCCTGATTCTATGCTATGTGATGCTATTGAGGAGGCTACTACTACTGTGAATGTTCCTATTTTCCTTACTCTGTGTGAGGATTCTGGATTGTGGTCAGGTGTGTCCATGACCGTACCCGGGGCACAGTTCTAGGGCTTGAAGGATTGGGATTTGGATTTGGTTAGGCTTGTGGAGTCCCAACATCAATTTTCAGAGAGGGCAGTTGAGTTCTTACATCTGGCAATGCCGACCTTCGAGGAGGATGCTACTGTACACATTGGGCTACTCTTGGTACAGAGTTGGAGTAGATGGACTCTATTTCTTTTGAGGGTATTATCTTCTTGGAGCTACAGGCTTCTAGGGATTTATGTGGCACTGTGTTTACATTTGGGTTTGGCACCAATATTTGGAGCAGCACGACGCAGCCTACATGGTTGTTTTCTTCTAGTGGAGCAATGTACCTGGCAGCTTGTTCTGTTGCTTTTGTAGCTGAGTTGCTGTGGAGATCGCCTGTGGAGCTTTCTTGGTACCTGTTGTTGCTGCATTCTTTTGTCTTTGACAGAGGACGACTTCTTTGGCTTCTCAGAATTTGTTCAACATCTGGTGCTGAGAGGGGGTGTTAGCACATTCATCCCCAGTTTCTGCCCATTTCTGGTGTCCTTTTGGTCCCTTTTGCATGGCCCTTGATTGTGGGCTGGCCACCCGTACTTTATATATTTTTCTGGGATTTTTCCCAGCCCGTATGGTTTTTTCCCAGTCGGCCAGTTCAGTTCTCCAGTCGGCCAGATTCAGTAGCTCCAATCGGCCAACACTCCCCACCTATAAATAGGTGGGCTGGCCTCTCAGTCTTGTATCTTGCCTTGTATATCTTTTGCTCCCTCACTTATGAGACTGCTTGTGTCTCTTGCTTGGGACTATATTGCTTTAGTATAATCAGCATAGTTGCTCCATATCTCTCTCTCTCTCTCTTGCACTCTCTATTCAGCACACTCTAGTGCTCTATTGCTTCCGCTCTGTGCACTCTTTCAAGCAAGACCCAAAAAACAAGAATAAAACCAAATAAATCCAATAAAATCCCCTTCTTAGGGCTGGACAAAATGCCATTTTCACACATCCGAGTACTCACATGTCTCTCCCTTGGCCCCAGGGGTCGTCCAAGGAGAGAATATCCGATGCGTGGTAGGAAAAAGTAGTGCCAACCAGAATACCAATCATGCCATCACGACCACAAGCCTACTCATCTACATAGAACCGATCTAATCTAGATAGGTTAGGACCAGTACTCCTCCTGTCAGATCTAGAGAAACATAGAATCCCGGGATTGCGTCCAAACTCTAGAAGATGCGAAGGATCCAATCCCCTGAGAGTCAAAAATCAACTCCTCCCAAGCCAAGTACTCTGTACGTGATACTGTAGCCATGCTACCTCCAAGTCTGTCCTGTGATGACTCTAGCATGTTAAAATTCCCACCCCTACACCAGAAATCCGCCTGCGGCAAGGACTGACGAACTATACCCTAGAAGGTGGCTCTGCTTGCTGCAACGTTCGGTGCGTATACATTCGAGAAGTATAGAGAATGTGGGGGAAAAGGAGAGCTTACGTTCCTTGCAAGCAAACACACACACACACACACACACACACAAGAGAGAAAAAGACACTTCCGGAGGACCCGAGGTTTCCACAGAATTGTAAATGAGAGATGTGCACACCTGACACCGCATAGAGGCCGGAATGGGCCGAGCCCCCGCCTCCCCTTGGAGTATTTGATTACCCTAGGGCCCTGCATAAACTGACTCACAAGTCCAATAGTATAGCTCAAGTCTGGCTAGTAATGGTCATGTAGAGCAAGCTACCCACTATGCACCTGTACGTAGTGGGGTCCTCCAAAAGCTCACCTATATCTGTGGAAAGCTTTGTATTTTGTTCCAATGGCACGAAAATAGACTTACAGCCTGTTAGACCATACTTGAACAACATGTCCAAGCCATACTGCCTCTGTAATAACAAAATGCCATGAGGTGATCTCACCACCTCTATGTCCAAGAAATACCGCAACTCACCCAAATCCTTCATCTCAAACTTCTGCTTCAAAAGCCTCCTGACATCATGTATGTCAACATCACTATCACCAGTCATCCACATAAATGACTAATAGCATGATCCCTCTGTCTGTCTTTTTCACATAAAGTGAAAAATCTACAGTGGATATCTAAAATCCAATGATAACAAGATACTCCCCAATCTTGTTTGACCATGCTCTGGATGCCTGCTTCAAACCATACAGGGCTTTGCATAACCTACACACAAAATCTGGGTGTGCATCACTCTCATAACCTGGTGGCTGCATCATGTATACTTCTTCTTGCAAATCACAATGCAAGAAGGCATTCTTTACATCCATCTGATGTAAAGACCAATCCTTTGCTGCAACCATAGCAATGATAGCTCTCACGGTTGCCGTTCTCGCAACCGGGCTGAATGTCTCCTCATAGTCAATGCCACAGGTCTGCGCATAGCTCTTGGCAACCAATCTCGCCTTAAGCCTACTCACTGAACCATCTACGTTATGCTTTCCCTTATATGCCCACTTACATCCAATTGCCTTCTTTTCCTTGAACAAAGGCACTAACTCCCACGTTGCATTTGCGTCGAATGCTTCCATCTCCTCATTCATGTCATCTTCCCATTTTTTATTTTCAAGTGCCTCCTCAAAATAAGTGGACTCCAACTCCTGTATTGCTTTAACCATGTAAGCATAATGATGGACTGTATATCTATCATATCTCAACCTATCAACAGGGTACTTAACCCTCGTAGACCTGCGTACACCTAGATCACTATCAGGTATCCTCAAAACAGCCCTGGTTCTTCTTACACCAGGAGGAACCACAAACGAAATGCCAAGCTCCTCATCAAGGCTCTGCTCAGAGCCACAAGAATCACCATCCACATATGAGTGACCTACTGACAAATCAGGCACAAAAAGTTGATCTATCTTTCTCTCCCTTTGCGTAATGCATGCGTACCTACATCTGTCTCCTTAACCTGCCTAACCATGGACTAACACTAGATCCACTACTAGAGGACTCTCCAAATCCACTAAGCACCTGTGATTGCTGCTTTACGTGTGGTACTTCTTACATCTGCATCTTCAGTTTCCTTCCCTACCGGTGCATACCAACTACTCATCTCATTAAAGACAACGTCTCTGCTTACTCGCATCTCATGAGTGGTAGGATTATAACATTTCTGCTCCAAAGCATAACCAATGAAGATGTATTTCTTTGCCTTTGGATCCAACTTTGTTCTCACTTCGTCGAGAATATGCACATATGCAATACACTCATACACTTTCAAGTAAGACACATCCGGTTTTATGCCTGTAAACTTCTGTTCAAGCATCATACCATGAGCAGCTGTAGTAGGTATCCTGTTCATAATGTACACAACAGTTGCTGCTGCTTCTACCCAAAAATAATGTGGCATATTCTTTTCAGACATCAAGACACATGCCACTTCTGCAATGTGCCTATTTTTTCTTTTTGCAACACCATTCTCTTGTGGAGTGTACCTACATGTAAACTGTCTCTTGATTCCCTACTTTCTCAAGAAATCAGGGAACTCGTTGGAGAAATACTCTCCCCTACCATCTGATCTCAAGCATTTTATTTGTATGCTTTTTTCCTTCTCGACCGAGACTTTAAATCTTTGAAAGTGAGTAAACACCTTACTTTTCTCCTTCATGAAATAAACCCACACTTTCCTAATGTGATCATCAATGAATGTAACATAATACCTACAACCTGCAATTATTGCAATCTTGGTCGGTCCCCATATATCCGAATGTATAACATCTAATAGCCTTACACTAACATGCTTTTCATGTGAGAAAGAATGTTTGGCCTACTTACCAAGCTGGCATGCTTCACATACTTTGTGCATACCATCAGCCTTAAACTTTGGAAAACCTGCAACAATATTTTGGACCTACATAAACTTTAGTTGTTGCTGTATATTCACATGACCAATGCGCTTGTACCATATGTCAATATCTGCAATGACACATGTTCCATGTACAAACATGACTGCCTTTACCTCAAGCATGTTCACATCCAAAGTAAACATCATGTCCTTTCTGTTATTCTTTGCAACCAAGCAACACTGATTTTTGAAGTCTTCCACAAAACATTCTTGAGGATTAAACCTCACTTGCAGACCCTACTCAACCATCTGTCCAACACAAACCAAGTTCTTTGTAATATTTGGAGCATGAAGTACATCTGCCAAGTACTTCATTTTGTTATCCTACATAGACAATGGCACTTTACTAACATGCGCAATGGGATGCGCAGTATCATCACTTGGTTTTTTCATTTTCTCCATGTCTCTAAATCACTCACCATGACTAGTCATGTGGTTAGAGGACCAGAATCCACACACCATATATCTTTAGATCCTGACACATCTCCTATTGTGGAACTAAGCATGTGTTGCATCACAAACAAGTCTCGAAAGTTGGGAGCATTCTCCTTGACTGCAATGGAGATCTTGAATGGCTTATACTCTTTGCCCAACCCATTCAGACAGACGCTCACTAAATCATCATCTTCCATCGATACATTAATAGACCCAAGGAATTCAACAATGCTCTTCATCTTTAAAGCATACTCATTGATAGATATGGTTTTCTTCTCCATAGTATGCACCTCTTGTTTTAGTTGAAATTTCCTTGCCTTTGTGTTGGTCTGGAACATCTGCACCAAGTCATGCCGTGCAACTGCTGGAGTGTTGGCATCCTGTATGTGTCCTATCATTGTGTCTGTGTCATGTGACACTAATTGAAAGCCAATACATACTTTCCTTGCACCATAGTCACAAGGGATGGAGGAGACGGACCCTTGGAACGAGGGGACGCCGTCCCAGAAACACTTTGGGACGGGGACGGATGGACATCCCCAGCTGGATATCCCTCACAAGGGACAACATTCCGGGGATAGATCCAAGAGAGGACAGTTGTGAGGGACAGCTACATGGGAGCGCCCCAGGTTAATGTTTGGGCAACAGTCACATTTTTTACCGTTTTTTTTCTGGCCGTTTGGAGGGGGCTTTTCGTGGGTCCTTAGCCTTGGCCCATAGGCCTTGAGCCTTTGAGGCTTGAGGCCTTGGCCTCTCTCTTGCCTCCCTCCCTATAAGAACACACACACACACTCTCTCTCACACTTCAAGCTCAAGCTTGCCTCACACACACACTCTCTCTCTCTCCCTCAAGCGGCAAGCCTCAAGGACCAAGAACTCAAGTTTCAAGCTCTCACACAAGAAAGCTCTAGCCTCTCAAGACTCACACACTCTCCCTCATATATATTCTCTGAAGCTTCACACACACACACACACCCACCCACCCACACACTCAAGTTCTCCCTCAACTTTCAAGGCTCGAGCCTCACTCACTCTCTTTCTCTCAAGCTATGAAGTGACAAGGAGGCAATGGGCATCCATCATCCATGGCATCCTCCTCATGTGGCGGGCTCAAGTTCCAACTTCCCATAGAAGGACAACGGGATAGACATGGTGGGATGAGGTCAATCACACCCCATCCCCTCATGGAGGCGGTGCACGGCCATGCACATGGGCATGCAAGCTTTGCCCGTATAGACAAGTGGGTGGCACCGACAAAGTAATTTTGAGGTGTCGTTCCTACCTCCGTCCCCGTTCCCTACATACGGTCGTCCCCCATCCCGCGTCCCGTTCCCGTCCCCGTCCCCGTCCCCGTCCCCCGTCCCTTGTGACTATGCCTTGCACCCTGGTTTCAGTCCTTGAATGCCTTTACATCTGCTAGAGTGACATTCTTTTCAAGCAACTCTGGAGGCTCCAACATAGTCCCAAAATCCTTTACCCATCAAGAAATTGGTCATTCTAATCTTCCAAGCATAGAAGCTGTTCTTGTCCAGCTTCTCACTAACAATCTAATTGATTTCATCAAACATCTTTGCATGTAGCAACCACACACCTGCAAACAGATAATTTCTGTATGCAACCTATAACACAGCAATATCTTCAGTGATTGCCACAACGGTACTTCCGCACAATCTGTATATCACCAGATGTGACCACAATACCTGTACATACACCCAAGATCAGCAATACATGTGCACACTGCAAACACTGTCTGCACTCCCAAAATGCACTGCTGCAGTGTAATAACTAGATTTCGAGCAAAGGTTCTCTACCAGAACTTGCCGGCTCTGTCGAAAACACCTTGCAGTAACCAAACGGAGACCGAAACGCGTTTCTAGCTGCAAAATTTCAATACAAAGTGCTATGCACCTAACAGGCACCTCCAAGCTTACAAAGACAACTCCTCGATCGGAAATGTGTAGCTCTCGGAGCTACGCAGGGAGTGTCGTACCTAAACAAGAAGGGGAAGAGATGATGATGCTCTTACCCATGTACAACTTCCTTGCTTGCTTCGTTCTTGCCTCCTTAGCTCTCACACGAACCGGAGCTCTAATACCATAAAGAGAATGCAAAGGAGAGGGATAGCTTCAGTTCCTTGCAAGCAAACACACACACACAAGAGAGAGCAAGACAAAAGAGGTGGATGGCTGAATTTTCTTTTATCTTCTTCACTTCTCTATAACCATAGAACTAAAAAGATAAGAGTACATCCTATAAGGGAAAGTACTGTCCTACAATAACATACAACGGTTGGTCCATCTCCTGCGCTGGTCTCAGCCAAGGTCGGGGCCTAGTGCTTTGGTACCTTGGGGCCTATGTAACCCCCAACCACCCCCCCCCCCACCCCCCCGGGGGAGAAGGGATTCCATCACTCTCCCGATAGCACCACCTATCACCGGGAGGAGAGAAAGATATTCCTAAGACTTGGAAAGTAGACTGTACAGGAAAGCCTGAGACGCCAGCCAGAGGGTCAGACACTGGGTCAAAGCCGTGTTGCCACCTCACAAAGGAAACCTGGGCCATATGCACTGCGACGAGGCTCAGCTACATGCCTCTGTCTAAAGAGGAGGCGAATCGAACTCAATCTGATAGTTGCCACGACCCAGAGAATGAATGTTAGTGATCTTTCCACATGCACCGAGAAGGCTTGCCTATAACAGATCCCTGAATTGTCAGTGCACCGAGCGGCTGCCCACAATCTTGCATACCAAGGTGGAGGCCTCCAAAGAAGCGGTAGTAGTAGCAAGGAGCTAGAGATTCTCTTCTAAAAAGGCAAGGGACGGTAGCCTCGGGCGGGGATGACAGAGTGGTTGCCATGGAGTCCTCCTAGGAGTTTAAGACCGGAAGATTCCGAAAATTGCCACATAAAAATCTAGAAAGCTATAAGCACCTGACTAGGAAGAGAAGGGGGGGAGCCGGCAGAAGCACAAAGGGAAAGGGGGGGGGGGACTCTTTAGCAAGAGAAGGCCGCTAGGAATGGCTACAGAGGAGGGCAAGATGAACAAAGAGGTGGCTAGGGCTCACAGCAGCTGGGGCAGCAAGGCACGACCGGGAGGCAAGCTTAGAGGGCGGCAAGCGAAGGAAAGCAAGGCGGCCGCGCAAATGAAGGTAGGGCAGCAGCAAAGGTTGGGTGCAAAGGCTACGCGGAGGGCATGGTGTCAGAAAGCGCAAACGAAGGCAGGGCAGAAGTAGAGGTTGGTGCAAAGGCTACGCGGAGGGCAGGGTGTCAGAAAGGGGGAGGGGGGGATTCCCCGAAGGAACTAAGGGGGGGTCCATCACCGTCGATGGGCTGCTCAAATAAATGCTCGAAATGGTTCTCTGACACAACCGTATCTTCCTAGATCCTACCAGCCTGGCACGCCTATCAGCACCGTTCTGCTCTTGAAGACGCCTCGAGTCAACAGTCTACCAATCTCCGGCACACTGGTCTCAGCCGAGGTCGGGGCCTGGTGCTCTGGTACCTTGGGCCTATGTACTACCCACCCCCCTAGGGAGGATTTGAGCGGGGACTGGAGGGGGGACAACTCAAGGCAACCTCCTAGACTCGCAATGAGGACAAGCTCTAGCGAGGTGTCCCATCTGGCAACGGATGAAACATTGACCGGGGAGGCTAGAGTACTCAACTCTCTACAAAATAGGGTCACCCTGCAGCCTAGGGAGCGAAATGGTGTGAGGCATTGACTCTAAGGAGGCAATGCAGATACGAAGGGACAGTCGTCCGTGCAAGAACCGAGCGGCGGTGGGGGGGGGGGGGGGGATTCCATCACTCTCTCGATAGCACCACCTATCATCGAGAGGAGAGGAAGATATTCCTTCCTAAGACTTGGAAAGTGAAAGCCTAAGATGCCAACCACAGGTTCGGATGCCGGGTCAAAGCCGTGTTCCCACCTCACAAAGGAGACCTGGACCGTACGCATTGCGACGGGGCTAAGCTACATGCCTCTCTCCAAAGCTGCAAGCGAATCAAACTCAACCTGATAGTAGCCACGCCCCAGAGAATGAATGCCGGTGATCTTTCCACACACGCCGAGAAGGCTTGCCTATAACAGATCCCTGAACTGTCCGCGCACCGAGCGGCTAACCACAATCTTACACATACCAAGGTGGAGGTCTCCAAAGAAGCGACTGTCGTAGCGAGGAGCTAGAGATCCTCGTCTAAAAAGGCAAGGGACGGTAACGGCAACCTCGGGCAGGGATGACAAAGCGGCTGCCATGGAGTCCTCCTCGGTTTCAAGACAAGAAGATGCCAAAAATTGCCAGAGATAAAAATCTAGAAAGCTATAAGCACCTGACTGGGAAGAGGGGGGGGGGAGCCGGCAGAAGCACGGGAAGGGGGGGGGGGGGGGGGGACTCTTTGGCAAGCGAAGACCTCTAGGAATGGCTAGAGAGGAGGGAAGCTAGACAAAGAGGTGGCTAGGGCTCAAAAGAGCTGGGGCAGCAAGGCGTGACCGAAAAGAGAACAGGAGGGTGGCGAAGAATCAAGGAAAGAGGAGGGAAGTGGGCGCAAAGGCCGCCTCCCTACTTTCCTCCGCCTGCCACCGCAAACGAAGGCAGGGCAGAAGCAGAGGTTGGGTGCAACGGCTACACGAGGGCAGAGCTGTCCGTCAAATAATGTAGTCTAATATTATTCCAATCGAGTGATGTGGTCGATTGGGTCCAGCTAGATCCAACGTAAAGTGGCAGACACGGGTTGACTTGAGCTACAACTCCCATTGGAGGCTTTATATATAGATGCATAGCACTACCCCTTAATTGTTATCAAAAGATCAATTATTATACTACTTTCTTTGCATGTGCGCCTTTGGATACCCAGGGCATATATCCTCCATCTCAAGCACACCATCGAAGCCCCTCACTCGAGTGGGATGCAGTGGCCATCAATTGTAATCACCAGTTTGCAACTATAATTGAGTATTATTCTCCATCTACGCCTAGTCTTGTCTTGTGGGGATGCTACATTAATATTGTCGCTAAAGATCCTAGTCTTGCCCTTTATATATGCACGTTAAGCAATTATAAGTTTTGAGTGTGTTAATGCATAGATCAATACTTTCTTATGAATCTTACAGCCCATCAGTATGGACAAGATGAACTCCATTGGACCAATCTTCTATCCATATCCCATGCACAACCACAATAATCCATGGGCCATGGGCAACCAAGGTGGGTCCCAGTTGACTACTCTGCTATCCATAGCAAAGATAAACCCGCGTGACTGATCCTTGTGGAACATGGGTATATGTGACAAATAGCCCATCGCCCTGCGAATCCCATCTAGACCATGAGCCCATATGATTGATGCTACTATCCGAAGCCCAAAGGCTCCCTTGGGGATTGGTCAAATGGTTCCCAATCTGATTGGTTGCCTAAGGGCTATGTGATAGCGGATCAGATAGAAAGGGATCTGACAAATGGACCCACTTGGGTTAATTCATGGGGTAAGGAGTTTGAAATTAGGGTGTTTACACACTTGGGTGGAAGCCCACGAAAAAGTTTTGCCCAACCAATCAGATCACCATAATCACCGCAAAATCACCCGTCTGTCTAACATTTCTTTAGAGACTATGACCACGCCCATGCACCCTCAGCTGTGTTTGAGGACTGGAGCCCAACAACCACCATTCCAGTTCCGGGCAGAATAGCCTACTCACAACTCTCAATTGCAGGACTCCTTTTCCGTGGGCATGCCCGCGGTTTGTAAAGGGTATTGTCGCCCAGCAATTGTTTATCAAAAAGATGCCTACCCACAGCTCTCAACCTTTTTCTTCGTGGGCAGGCCCTTAGTCTGTAAACACCTTTAGATCCTAGCTTACTCGATCAAATAGCTCTTGCGAAATCCTCATCATAAAGTGCAAAAGTTAATAGGAAAGCAGGTGGACCGTCGTACCTTCAGCAAACCGAGTGTGTCTTCTGCCATCCTGCCTTTGCTGGGAAGGGCCAGGCGTACAACTGAGCGATCGCTTTTCTGCGGCACCGGGTTATCACCTGCTTCGGTGACCATTCTGCATCAGTGTGCAGCCCCCAAGTCGCGCCCAAAGAGGAGGCTTGGACGAAAACCCTCGAGAGAAAAACAGAAAACCCAAAGTGAAGGGGTATAATACCTGCATTGGTCTGGGGCTGGGCGATGGTACAGGGGGAGGAGCATCGGAGGAGGGGGAGATCTCGCCCACGATCAGCAAGAAAGGGGGGTGAGAGGCAGCGTTGCAATGCTAGGCCACGAGAAGAAGAAGAGAAGCAAGGCAGGAAACCAAGGTTTTGCTGAAGCTCAGGCACAGACCACGCATTCTGCAAGGCCATGGCCAAATTGCTCACAGTTGTTTGACACAGGGTATTACTTATACTTGACCCTGGCCTCTTTGATTTGAACTCAAACTTTGTCTTATGATAGGCTTTTCAAAGGTCTCCATAGTGTTGTGGTATGTCTCCCATTGATACACTCTTGCATGTTTTCCATGTGGAGAGAAGAGTTCCACAATCCTCCAACTTCCAAAGCTCGACCTATGTGGTCAACTTCCAAAGCTCAACCTATGTGGTCAGAGGAGCTTAATGAGATCTTCCCCTGCTGATAAAATGCTTATCTCATGTGTGGTGCCTCTTTTTCAATAAATTTGTAAACCATCACTATTAATAAAGCTATGCTAGCAAAGAAATTGTATTCATCATCGTCAATAAATTTGAAAACCAACAATATTAATAAATCTATGCTAGCCAAAAAAAAAAAATTGAATATGCATAGGTTGGCACCAAAGGCCTGTAGCTTGATGGTGAAGCTTTGAAGATATGTTGGTGGTGACATCAAGAATGTGACATCAATTCTTGATGTTACCACTTGAGAGAGAAGTGTACCCCACAAATTCCACTAAGGGTAGAAGCTTCACCAAGGTGTACCCTTAGCAATTAATCATGCAAGCTCCCTTACTTTAAAAGGCACCAAAAATAATAGAAATGATGGTTTTAACCAAAAGCTAGGCATGAAACTCATTGGGCATCATTATCAAAATTTGAGATGCTTAATGCAAGGAAGTCCATTACGCAGCTCATATATCATTACTACCTAGTTCTTTCAAGTCCTTTTGATTTGATCCTCCATAGGCATCAATCTATGGTAATGACCATTACATGTAATTTTTAGTGATCCAACACCTTTAGAGACCTACAAGAAAGTTAAAGGTGGTTGCACACATTAAGGTTTTCCATGATAGACTTACAACTTTCCTACCAAAATCGATACAAGTGGCAATCTTGGGAAGGTTCCCAAGCCATTCAATGAGTAAGGTACAACATAAATTGTGAGTCCTCTCTCTCTCTCTCTCTCTCTCTCTCTCTCTCTCTCTCTCTCTCTCTCTCTCTCTCTCTCTCTCTCTCTCTCTCACACACACACACACACCACATATCACACTCATTATATCCTTCTTCCATAGTACTAAAAGTACCATAGAGAGGAGTTTTTGGGAGAAGACCCTAGCTTCTCCACCAATGGAGGCAAGGTAGAAAACCCTAGCTTCTCCATAAGACAAGAATAACTAGTTGGAAGAAGGAAGAATGCATTCCTTGCTTCTTCCTGTTGTGCAAGGCTCAAGTTCCCCCAACTCAATAAACACTTTATAGAATTAAACCATGCATTTAAAGTAAGCTACAAGGGACTAGAAATTTAATTTTATCTTTGAGAACAATGTGGACACAATGAGATCGTACACTTACCGATCATATATTTTTAATACAAAATTATGTGACAATGGTATACATAGCTAGAGAATACATATGGATAGCGAAATAGAGATTTCATTTTTACTCTTAGTAATTGTGGACCATGTCCATCCTCTTAGTAATTGTGGACCACATCCCTCCTCTTAGTAAGTGTGTACTATTAGTAAATGTATATTAAATCCCTCCTCCTCTCGTTGACTAGTTAGACTAGTAGCCATCTATAAGGAAACATAATGCACAATATATGATACGCTTCATGAATGGAGATGGGAAAACATGTCGATACTTTGAAGATATCTAAGAAGTCCTCATCTCAAGTCCCTCCTCTTCCCTGAGACTAGTTAGCCTAGTAGCCATTCATAGGAAAACATAATGCATAATATATGCTACAATTCATGAATTGAGATGGGAAGGCATGTTGATACTCTTATAACATCTAGGAGCAAGTCATTCATCTCAAGTCCATCCCATTCACAATATCTTAAAGGAGTGTGCAACCCATTTTCATACACACATGTTAAGAGGGTAATGCTTTAAACACACCCTAGAGAATAGATATTTTATAGTTCATTCTAGCATCTATTTATGTAGCTTACCTTGAAAGGAGTGGATCACTACAATTCTATGCTATGACCTTGTACATCCAATCATGTGTGCCTTTATCATACAACCAATACACCACAAAGAACATAGAGCATACCATACACATAGGAAGCTTGTAACTCATTTACTTAACTATAGGCTAGATAGCTCTAGCTTGCCCTAGATTGTGAGAGTCAAGTCACATGATACACATGATATAATGCCTTCACACCATATAACACATCGTGGGTACGTCCCATACCATGCACATTACTCATTAATTGAATGGGATAGACTAGAGACTTGTAGGGCTATGTTTAGAGTGGTAAGTTTTTAACTTTGAGCTTTGTATGTCTATAGTTTGTCTTAATGCTTGCATAACCTTTGGTGGGGGCTCTAGGTGCAAGTTGGATCAACAAGGCTTTTGCAATCTACTCCTATCACAAGAAAATAACATCAAAAGGCTATTACAATCTACTCCTATCAATAAAAATAACTTAAAAAGGCTATTATAATCTTTTCCTATCAATAAAAATACCAAAGGCTATTACAATCCACTATCAACACAAATAGCTTCAAAAGGCTATTACAACCTCCTTCTATCAACAAGGCTAATACTATCACAAGAAAAATAACTTCACATAGGCTCTCTCTCTAGGAAAATTACCACCAATGTAGTTTATTATGTAGTAAAACAAAATAAAATTGTAAAAAGTTGCACATGGTTGCCTACATAGATAAAGATTTTATAGTTTTTATCATCAATTGAAGGGGTTGTAGATTAAAATGTATCGTTGTTCTACCAACACTTATCTACATATTCAAGCCATTAACAATGCAATTAGCTATTTGATATCTTATACATAATGATGTGTCAAAAGCAACTTGGGATAATTAGATGTATAAAGGCTTTTCTCGCTCTAATACCTCTCATAAGAAAAAGGGGCAAAGTCTTTTTTGGAGCTCTTATTTCCTTAACTTGATGCCATATAATATATATCAATTTTGTTGATAATCAATTAATCTTATGTACAAAGGGTGTTTTCATAATGTTTACACTTCATTAAAGTGAAGTAGAAAGAAGTGAAGCAAAAATACATTATTGTTCTATAGTTTTGCATGGATAACAACCATCATAATTGACAATGGATTATAAATATTATTCTATGTAATTTGTTTTATTAGAATTTTATAACATGTAGATTTATTATTATTTTAAAAATTCTAGCAGAACTAAGTATATGTGTTATTCTATGTAATTTATCTTCTTAAATGTGTAAATATGTAGACATATGTGTATATATTCTTTATTTTAGCACATTATCACCTTAATATATGGAGTAAATAAGTAAAAGTGTGGCCATGACATAAATTCAATCTTTTCTAAAGATTTAATTTATAAAAAAATGTGGATTGACAATGGACAACGATTTGTTTTTTCCACTTCTTGCTTTTCAAACCTCTTCATATTTTTTTAACATATAAGTATGTACTCTTTCAAATAGCTTATATCTTACCATAAGTACTATGTGGTAGGCATCCCAATGCATACATATTTTGTATTCTATTAAATGAATTATTTTCCCTATTTTGATTGGGTTGCATGTTTCTATTGGCAAGGTCTATTTTTTATAACATACATTATGCCAGCTTTGTTGGAACTTGGGACAAGAGTAGCTGGAAAAGACTTATTTACATTTATTGGAACTTGTGAAAAGAATAGCTTTTAAAATAGTATCTACATTCAAGTAATTAATTAATCCGTTTTGCTTCTTTTTCTATTCTCTCTCCAATGTTATTAATATAGACTCAAGATAAGTAATTTTTTTGTTTGTTATTCTTTGATTACTTTTTTTAAAATAATGTGAGTAGATATATTGAATTAAGGTGCCACAAGGGTAGATTCAAACCCATAATCTCCTTCTTCGGAGGCGTGGGGGCTACCACTAGAGAAGCTGATATTCCTTGATTCTTAAAACTTCAAATGATATATTTGCTTGGTTCAATGATATATTTGATATGGATTTCACTAAGATAACATGTCAAAGAATTTTAAAATATTATTAACACCCTTAAATGATGTTCTCATAATAAATATAATTAAGTTAAGAGTTAAATCCGCATCATCATCTTATGCTTTTGAACATGTGAGCCAATTATTTTTGAGGACTTGTTATAAGCAAGGAAACTATTAATGATATATTTGATATGGATTTCACTAAGATAACATGTCAAAGATTTTTAAAATATTATCAACACCCTTGAATGATGTTCTCATAATAAATATAATTAAGTTAAGAGTTAAACCCACATCATCATCTTGTGCTTTTTAACATGTGTGCCGATTAATTTTATAATATTATTAACACCCTTGAACTATGTTCTCATAATAAATATAATTAAGTTAAGAGTTAAATTCGCATCATCATCTTGTGCTTTTTAACATGTGAGCCAATTATTTTTAACATGTGAGCTGATTATTTTTATGGACTTGTTTTAAGTAAGGAAACTATTAAGTGCACTATTGAATGGTATAGATGATAAAATATAAAATTAACTTATTGGTAAATTGATATTATGCATAGTGAATTGTGTATTATTTTTTTAAGTATGTCTTCCATGTTGACAATATGAAATATAATTGTTTAATGCTTAATGTAGAAGTTTGTATAATATGATATTACTTTTCATATGTGCAATTTATAGTAGCCTTTTGGGACATGTTTTCTTAGAGAGCAAAATTGTTAATAACTCTCTAGTTTAATAATATAATCGACAAAATTTATGAATTTCTAATTAATTTGAAAATCTCTCACCAATCTCTCTCTCTCTCTCTCTCTCTCTCTCTCTCTCTCTCTCTCTCTCTCTCTCTCTCTCTCTCTCTCTCTCTCTCTCTCTCTCTCTCTCTCTCTCTCTCTCTCTCTCTCTCTCTCGCCATCAAACCATCCCCAGTTTCTTCCAGGCCCAAGAGGTGGAGGCCACAATCCCCTCATCAACTCCAAATCTAGGATATGCTCCGCGTTATTTCCACGTAACATAGCTGAGGGAACTTTACACCATGTCTTTTGTTTATTTCTATTTCCTTGGATGCACAGCTCATCATCTTCCTCTTAGGATGGTTATGTTGTAAAGTACTCAAGGCCAAGGGGCTAAGCTCCTTCATATTTGGCATCAAATCCATAGGAGAAAACCTGTATGGTGACACCAAGCAAGTGATAGGGAAAGTGTCACTCAATAGTTATGGTGGCCACATGTTATGATATGTCAGTGATTCAAGTCTATAATGGATGCAAATACTAAAAGAGTGAGAAATCTATTACAATGCCTTAATCAAACTGGTTATATTTTATTGCATAGTGCATAATAATGGTAACAAAGATGTTTGTATAAAGGATGTGAAGTGCATTAGAGGAGAGAGTAGCTACATAAGATGTTTATATGAGGGATATGGAGTGCATTGAGAATGAGAGAAAAGCTACATAAGATGTTTGTATGAGGGATGTAGTGTGTATTAGATGAGATGTATATATAGTTTGAGCAAAAATATCCTAGTAGGGTTTTCTGAGCGGTTATTTATTGGACTCGTGTAAACATGATTCTCTCAAAGAAATATAGTTTTAGTGTCAAAATAATGGGGAGTATGCACAACGGAAGCAATAGTTGATGGCAAGATATGAGAGAGAGAAAGAACACAAGATGTATAGAAAGCTTCTATATTACCTTCTATTTCAGCCACTCTAAAAGTGGCTTGACCTTCACCTTATGAATGTCTTGATTGTGTTACAAAAAGTGAAGCCTCCTGCCCTTTATATAGGGTTCACCAAGGGCTAGGGTTGGTGGGCCAACCCTAGATCCCTTTTTCACCCACATGCCCACTTTATTTGGGGTGTGTTCACACCGACATGACCTCTTTCTCTCACCCTTTATCACTTGTACATCATATATTTCAACACCCCCTCTCAATGCCACCATGGAACAATGCCAAACATGGAGCAAGGTGAGCATTGGACATACAAGAACAAAATGACCCCCTCTTAACCATAGGATAGATGACAAGGTAAGTAGCCTTTATAAATTAGGCTTTACAAAAGTGATGAGTTATAGAGAAATGTGGTTCACTTCCAATTCTAGTAAGCATGCTTCACTCCTCAACTAGAAGATTTGTTTATGATGTGAGGAACTTCCAAAATTTCCCTCAACCTTAGTAACATCTTTGGTACCATTTCTTCCATAGTGGTTTTGTGCACCACCCTTGTTGCTCCTTCGTTTTGATGAAACCATCTTCTTGCAAAAGATAATCTTTAGGTGGGATTCAGATGTACCATTCTTCATTACATAGGCTTGAGTTCTCGATGCAGATGTAGATCCACCCTTTGCTTTGACCTTTACCATATATCTTACTTGAACTTGCCAAGTATCCTTGCCATCAAACTTCTCAATTGAGGCTCCAATCTCCTTTGACATGATTGATAGGGGCTGGAGAGGTCTTACCACTTGCAAAAAACAAGGGCAGTGTTAACTCCATTTACAAGGCGAAAAATAATAATTCAAGTTTGATAAGCAAAAAAACACATTGATTTTTGATGAACAAGAACCGTCTTGAATCTCCTTGAAAAAAAAGGTGTAATAAAGTTCACCTTTGAAAGGTTTAAAAGCGTTAGAAGAAAGGGTTTTTTTTTCCTTTAAAAAGAAAACATTGATGAGATAAAACGCAAAGGTTTTGAAACCTTTATAATGGCCTTTTTTTTCTTCTCTGTTAAAAAATGCGCGACTGCGTTGCTTGCTCGTGATGCGCGGATGTTGAGGCTACTTACTCTGTTGAAACTTGCCACACTTTTTCTCAAGCAGCAGAGAAGGACGCTTAGCACATGTCGCTTAGCATAGGGTGCTCGTTGTTGATGTTGGACGGCCGGCAACGGCGGCAACAACGGACGGCGAGCAGACGGACGACGACAGTGTGCGTCCGCTATCGTGACTGTTGTGACTGCTTGCTTAGCTCGTCAGCCCAAAATGTTGCTTAGCCACCGTACAAGGTGGCACCCACCATACTGGCCAGCGATGGCAACAGCAACGGAATCTGTGATGGACGAAATTTCGATGGCAATGGAAAAACTGGATGGCCGATGGAAAAACGCACGGCTGCGTTTTTTTTTCTCCTCTTTCCTTTGTCTTCAACCTTCTTGTTTGTGAAGCTAAGGAAACAATAGCTTAGCAACTTCAAAAGACTCTCATACCTCTTCTTCACCACTCCAAAGCTTCAAGGAGATCATCGACGGAGAACAAGGATGGAATTTTTTAAACTAAAATTCGCATTTTCTTCTTCTTTTTCTCCTCCTCTTTGTTGAAGCTCTTTTATTGCCTTTCTTCTTTGTGCCTTTTTTATTCTCACCTTCTTCTACCACCGTTCTTCTTGATGAGGATGTGAATGGCTTCTGATAGTGAGAGAGAAAGAAAAGGGGATTGAAGGAGAACTTAGCCTTTGCAAGGCTCTGATACCATGTCAAAATAATAGGGAGTATGCACAACGGAAGCAATAGTTGATGGCAAGATAGAGCAACATATATGAGAAAGAGAAAGAACACAAGATGTATAGAAAGCTTCTATATTACCTTCTATTTTAGCCACTCCAAAGTTGGCTTGACCTTCACCTTATGAATGTCTTGATTGTGTTACAAAAAGTGAAGCCTCCTGCCCTTTATATAGGGTTCACCAAGGGCTAGGGTTGGTGGGCCAACCCTAGATCCCTTTTTCACCCACATGCCCACTTTATTTGGGGTGTGTTCACACCTACGTGACCTCTTTCTCTCACCCTTTATCACTTGCACATCATATATTTCAACATCTAGTGCATAGTCTCTAAAGCAAGCATGCAAGTAATGACATATTATATCCTATAATTGTGAGTGGTTGATTTAAATATATTTTGAATACTTAATTTCTTAAAATATTACCAATATTTAACTTATATTTATGATAAATCTAGCATCACAAGTTACTTAATTTATATAAAACACACGTCAAATCTCTACCTTATTAAATCTAACCTAGATCCCTTTATAAGATTTAAGTAAATATATATGACCTGACTAAGAAAAAAAGATTGATACTAAAGTAATAAATAAAAGAAGTGGTAGAGTGTTCTAAGTAAATTAATGTTGTTTAAATATATACTTTTTTTAAAAAGAAGATTAAAAACATATAAAAAAGAAACTATATTGTATCAAGAAAAAATAAGTATTTTTATATGATCTTTTATGTTAAATAATCCTTAAAGAAAATATCATTCAAAAATAAATAATAAAACACATATACATTTTGTTAAAAGATCACATGCATATCTGATTTTAAAAATAATCGAGAGAGAAATTATGATTATAATAGTGATTTGTGAGATAAAGTTTACATAAAATATCACTATTATAAGTTTTTTGCCTTTACAAAAAATACTCACATTTGTATTTTAAAAAATCTATTGTAAATGATGAGATTTATAAAATTCAACCCTTTTAATGTTTTCAAATGGCACTTTCCCTTCGATTTCAGTGCTTGGACACACCATATATAGGAATTATGGCTACATTAAAAAATTTACAAACCTAATTTTACTAAGGAAACTATATTTAAAGACTACAAGTCATGCGTTTTTACCTTTGGGCCTCAACATACAAGAAAAGATTATACAATTTTTGTATGGAAATAACATGCAAAGAGAAACATTTATATTGGTTTTCTCTAAAGAACTTGACATAAAACTCAATAACTTGTATTATGCTTTCATTTTTTTAAATAATAATCTGTAACTTCTCCTACTTAATTGTCTTATACATATTGTTTTCACAAAAAATAAGGTTTCAAAAGGGGTGCATGGCCTCTCAATTTTTTTTAAGAAATTTATAATTTTATGGTTGTTTATTGTATTTTGAAAACATGCATGGTGTACATTTTTTCAAGAAATAAAAAATGAGAAGAAGAAATTCACAAAACCTATTTTTTTAAACAAAAAGAGTTTTGAAAAGAGGTAAAGATATTTTGAGAAAATCTTGAGGAAAGTTGTAATTTGGAGTGTTTGTTTTGTTTTTCAGCATGCATTGTGCATATTTGTTTGAGAAACTAAGATAGTTCTTAATGGGTAGAAGAAGTCCAGAGAGTGGAGCACAAGTATGAATTTTTCAAGATCGAATCGCACGGGGATGATGCACATATGGGAAAATATGATCTACATGTGAAAGATAAACCATGTTGTACATGTCCAGATTTTGTAGATAGAGAATCCAAGAAGAAACTGTACTTGCATGCAAGCACTTGTACTTCAATTATTTACGTGTGCCAGGCTTAAGCTAGAGCGAGAATATGTTCATCCACCAACCTATCCTATCCGATCTTGATCTTTACAATGTCTTGTCTCGTGAGAACGCACCCTAATTTAGATAATTGAATGCATGGATAATCAGTTGACCTCTAGTATTTAGGGACCTATGTAACCTTTGTGGAAGTAACCTCATTGTAGAGGGTTCAATTGTGCAATGTATATTTCCTTCAAATCCTATAGAGGGTTCAATTGTGCAATGTATATCTCCTTCAAATCCTATAGAGGGTCCAATCTGTAGAATGTTGTCATGTATTGATGAATGATATTCACGTTATGAGAATTCATGGGTTTGGAATCTTGCAACAAGAGGAGAGAAGAGAGAGGGTGAAGGTGCTCCAATACATACTCTCTCTTCCCCAAACAAGTTCAAAAGATGTCTTTATTATTGTGGTGTAGAAATTTGAGGAAAGATATCTTTATTATTAACATTAAAAAAGATAAATATTATTTTTTATTTTGTTTATTAAAAAAGAAGAGTGCACCTCTCTCATTGTTATAAATATAGAGGTAAGCTCCAAAGCACTTTGTTATACACCATTGCCACCAAGCCTTGTTAGTAGACTACACCACCCTAAACCCTCCTTCATTTTGTTTGTGATGGCCTCATCAAATGTTAGCATTGAAGTCGTTACTGCGCGTATCCAGAGGCAAGGCACTAATGTGGAGGTCAAGCAGAAGACCACAGATGGTGCACAAGCATGGAAAGGTCTCACATCCTTTCCACTTCCTGGAAATGATGATGCTATTTCTCAAGTTAAGGTGGGCTCGATTGCAATATGGCAAGCCCATGGTTTTATAATGAATCGTCTGATCGTGTCTTACTAAGGAAGTGTAGAAGGGTACGAACATTGTTTGCTTACTTTGCACCTACACCTTAGAGAATAAAGCGAGGCCCATAGTAGTAAAGATGATGGTTTTCACATTTCTATATTTGGAAGATGTACGTGAATGAACTTGGTTTTATTTTTCAGTTTGAACCAATAATCTCAATGTAGAGGATGTGATGTTGATATGTTTTTCTGTATTCACTTCCTCTGGCTCACTATTGCCCTCTCCCTCTCAAGTAATTATGTCATGTTGCTCTGTCCAACTTGCTTCGCGCCTCTCTCTCTTCATGGAGGGGGGTTTCACATTTCTGTATTTGGAAGTTGTACATGAATGAACTTGGTTTTATTTTCAGTTTGAGCCATTAACCTCAATGTAGAGGATGTGTTGTTAAAATGTTTTTCTATGTTCACTCCCTCTGTCTCACTGTCACCCTCTCCCTCTCAAACAATTATTTCATGTTGCCCTCTCCAACTTGCTTTGCCCCTCTCTCTCTTCATGGAGGGGGGTATCTTTTTGAAATCCGCTCGCGCGATTCCCAAAAAACGCTCACTCGAAAATGTTTGCCAAAAAAAACCCCCTTTGTGTACAAAGGGTGTTTTCATAATGTTTACACTTCATCAAAGTGAAGCAAAAATACGTTGTTGTTCCATAATTTTACATGATATTTTTTGCATGGATATAACAACTATCATAATTGACAATGGATTATGAATATTATTCTATGTAATTTATTTTGTTAAAATTTGATAACATGTAGATTTATTATTATTATTAAAATTCTAGCACATCATGGGCTAAGTATATGTGTCGTTCTATATAACTTATCTTCTTAAACGTGTAGAATATGTAGACATATGTGTATATATTCTTTATTTCAGCACATCGTGTGAGGAAAAGATGAAAAGTAGCTTCTTTTCTTAACCTATTATCACCTTAATATATAGAGTAAATAAGTAAAAGTGTGGCCATAAATTCAATCTTTTCTAAAGATTGAATTTATAAAAAAATGTGGATTGACAATGGACAATGATGTGTTTTTCCACTTCTTGCTTTCAAACCTCTTCATATTTTTTTTAACATGCAAGTATGTACTCTTTCAAATAGCTTATATCTTACCATAAGTACTATGTGGTAGGCATCCTAATGCATACATATTTTATATTCTATTAAATAAATTCTTTTCCCTATTTTGATTGGGTTATAAGTTTCTATTGGCAACATCCATTTTTTTAAACATACATTATGCTAGCTTTGTTGGAACTTGGGACAAGAGTAGCTGGAAAAGACTTATTTACCTTTATTGGAACTTGTGAAAAGAATAGCTTTGAAAATAGTATCTACATTCAAGCATTAATTATTCCATTTTGCTTCTTTTTCTATTCTCTCTCCAATGTTATTAATGTATACTCAAGATAAGTAATTTTTTTGTTTGTTGTTCTTTGATTACTTTTTTTAAAATAATGTGAGAGTAGATATATTGAATTAAGGTGCCACAAGGGTAGATTCAAATCCATAATCTCCTTCTTGGGAGGAGTTGGGGTTACCATTGTAGAAGTTGATATTCTTTGATTCTTAAAACTTCAAATCATATATTTGCTTGGTTCAATGATATATTTGATATGGATTTCACTAAGTTAACATTTTAAAGAAATTTAAAATATTATTAAAATTGTTAAATGATGTTCTCATAATAAATATAATTAAGTTAAGAGTTAAATCCGCATAATCATCTTATGCTTTTTAACATGTGAGCTGATTATTTTTGTGGTCTTGTTATAAGTAAGGAAACTATTAATGATATATTTGATATGGATTTCACTAAGATAACATATTAAAGAATTTTAAAATATTATTAGCACCCTTGAATGATGTTCTCATAGTAAATATAATTTAGTTAAGAGTTAAATCCACATCA
This sequence comes from Cibotium barometz, assembly GCF_041138505.1. Classification (NCBI taxonomy): domain Eukaryota; kingdom Viridiplantae; phylum Streptophyta; class Polypodiopsida; order Cyatheales; family Cibotiaceae; genus Cibotium; species Cibotium barometz. Next base: position 26,463,890 of record NC_141093.1, read on the forward strand.
TTGTCTTGTGCTTTTTAACATGTGAGCCAATTGTTTTTTTGGCTTGTTATAAGTAAGGAAACTATTAAGTGAACTATTGAATCATACAGATGATGAAATATAAAAATAACTTATTGGTAAATTGATATTGTATATTGTGCATTGTGTATTTTTAAGTATGTCTTCCATGTTGACAATATGAAATATAATTGTTTAATGCTTAATGTAGAAGTTTGTATAATATGATACTAATTTTCATATGTGCAATTTGTAGTAGCCTTTTGTGACATGTTTTCTTAGAAAGCAAAAAATGTTAATACCTCTCTAGTTTAATAATATAATTGGTAAAATTTGTGAATTTCTAATTAAGTTTAAAATCTATCACCAATCTCTCTCTCTCTCTCTCTCTCTCTCTCTCTCTCTCTCTCTCTCTCTCTCTCTCTCTCTCTATGTGTGTGTGTGTGTGTGTGTGATGCCCTTAATGTGCCAGCAAGGATACGAGGATCAGGCCATGGAAACGAAAGTTATGCTTAAAACGATAAGCTGTCTAAAGTTGAGAGCTATTTACATAGCATAGTGATACACACTGACACATTGAGGAGATTCATAGATGTGAATGGCTATTTGTGGTGAAAAATCAAAGGATAATGAGGGTCTTGGGTTTTAACTATTGATAGGAGTTTAGTTATGTGTGTGCATGCAGGATTAAAGGGCATGGTGTGAAATATTTATGTGGACAAGTGGGTTCACATACTAGAGTTACATTAAATATATATATAGTAGGTGTGCGACTTTACACCATGTCTTTTGTTTATTTCTATTTCCTTGGACGCACAACTCATCATCTTCCTCTTACGATGGTTATGTTGTAAATTACTCAAGGCCAAGGGGCTATTTACTTGGAGGCACAACTCATCATCTTCTACTTGGGATGATTATGTTGTAAAGTATGTAAGGCCAAGGGGCTAGGCTACTTCAAATTTGACATCAAAGCTATGGGAGACAACCTACATGGTGATGCCAAGCAAGTGGTAGTTAAAGGCAAAGTTTTTCTCAATAGTTATGGTGGCCACATGTTGTGATATGTCAGTTATTCAAGTCTATAATGGATGCAAATACTAAAAGAGTGAGAAATCTATTACAATACCTGAATCAAACTGATTCTATTATATTGCCTAGTGCCATGGCTAGAGATGCAATAATGGCAACCCATAAAATGTTTGTATAAAGGACGTGGAGTGCACTCGATGAGACAGAAGCTACATAAGATGTTTGTACGAGGGGTATGGAGTGCATTGGATGAGAGAGAAGCTATATAAGATGAGAGAGAAGCTATATAAGATGAGAGAGAAGCTATATAAGATGTTTATATGAGGGATGTAGAGTGCATTAGATGAGATGCAAATATAGTCTGAGCAAAAATCTCCTAGTAGGGTTATTTAAGAGGCTATTTTTTCGACTCGTGTAAAAATTATTTTCTCAAAGAAATATAGTTCTAGTACATAGTCTCTAAAGCAAGCATGCAAGTAATGACACATATTCTACCTATAATTGTGAGTGGTTGATATAAATATAGTTTTAATACTTAATTTCTTAAAATATTACCAATATTAACTTATTTTCTCAAAGAAATATAGTTCTAGTACATAGTCTCTAAAGCAAGCATGCAAGTAATGACACATATTCTACCTATAATTGTGAGTGGTTGATATAAATATAGTTTTAATACTTAATTTCTTAAAATATTACCAATATTTAACTTATATTTATGTTAAAGCTAGAATCATAAGCTACCTAATTTATATATTACACATGTTGAATTTCTACCTTATTAAATCTAACCTAGATCCCTTCATGAGATTTAAATAAATATGTATAACCTAACTAAGAAAAAAATGATTAATACTAAAGTAATAAATAAAATAAGTGGTAGAGTGTTCTAAATAAATTAATGTTGTTTAAATACATACCTTATTCTAAAGAAGATAAAGAGCATATAAAAAAGAAACTATATCCTATTCAAGTAGATTAAATGAAAAAAATAGTATTTTTATATGCTCTTTTGTGTTAAATAATCCTCAAAGAAAATAAATAATGAAGCATAGATACATTTTAATTAAAGACCACATGAATGTCTAATTTTAAAAATAATTGAGAGAGAAATTATGATTATAATAGTGAGATACACTTTACATAAAGTATCACTTATATAAGTTTTTTGCCTTTATAAAAATACTTACATTTTTATTTTAAAAAATCTATTGTAAATGATGAGATTTATAAAATTTAACCCCTTTAATGTTTTCAAATGGCCCTTGCCTTTCGATTTGAGTGGTTGGACACACCATATATAGGACTTATGGCTATTTTGAAAAATTTACAAACCTAATTTCACTAAGGAAACTATGTTTGAAGACTAGAAGTCACGCATTTTTACCTTTGGGTTTTGACATACAAGAAAAAGATTCTACACTTTTTGTATGAAAATAACATGCAAAGAGAAACATTTATATTGGTTTTCTCTAAAGAACTTGACACAAAACTCAACAACTTGTATTCGGCTTGCTATTTAAAAATATCAATAATATACAACTTCTCCTACTTATAATTGTCTCATGCATTTTTTTTGGGAAACGTTATAACTTTGGGATTATTTATTGTATTGAAAGCATAAATACTTGAACCTGGACACTTGAGCCTACATACATGAGTCTAAAGGCATGAAGCTGGAAATATGAGCCTAGAATTGTGAGCCTACATACATGAGTCTAGAGATGTGAACTTGGACATGTGAGCCTACATACTTGAGTCTCTAAATGTAATTCTAAAGGCATTAACCTAGATAGGTGAGCTTGCAGATATGAGGTAAAAAAAAAACGTGTCAAAGGCCATTTTTAAACTTAATCTAGAAGTACTTATCTAGAAGTACTAAAGGCCTTTAATGTGAACCCAATGGGACTAATTATTGGAAATGACAATAAAATTGACTATAGTACATTACATTAGTGACAACTTTGGTAGCTATGAGAGCTACAAGCAGACAATGAAGTTATTGTCTCAAATTAAGATATAAAACCCACAAAACCGTCAATCCTAGCAAACAGAGCAGCCAATTGAGTGTTATAAGCAAGTGTGGGAAGAAATGTGCTAACAAAACACAGACGGGAGGGGAGGAATAATGGAACACTTGAAAACAGAAGCCGCCATGGTCCTTCGAGCTTTAGATTCACTATTGGTCTGTAAAGAACACCCATAAATTTTATGAAGAAGGCATTAAACTGCCCTATTTTTGGTCGAAGCTCCAACAAAAGGACGAGAGGAACCTCAAGGTTTGCTCCCTCAAGAAACAATTAAACCATGTCTGACACCATAATCTTTCAAACATTTAGTGTCAATCCTGAGCTAGGTCTATCCCAAGTAGGCCATTAGTCTATCAACAATCATAGTTTATAGCAGTCAGGGCATGTCTCTTATGTCGTACCATTAGGGAAAATAGATCCTTAATACAATCATCAACAAGTGTACATAACATAGGCAAGAGTCTTGCTCTCCACAAGAGCTTATTATAGAAGCACCTTTATCACTCACGGAGCCAAGTTCTTGTTCTTCTCTGTTTGAACAAGGAATATGGAACTTGGGGACTACCTAAACACAAAGGGGTCCACGAGAACATTCACATAATGCTATTGAGATATCGAGCTCAACTAGTGCTGTGGACATTGATGACCCATCTGGGTGATAGCTTTCACACTTATACCACTGGCATGGTTGGTGAGATTATGGTTAATATGCAGCCATTGGATGATAGGCTCTGTGAGAGGACATCCACTTTGGAGTACTAGAGTTATGGTATAGTTATAGCGCCCAACTCATATAGTTGGATTCATAATATAGACCTACCATATTATAGTTATAGCGCTAGCTCTCATATAGTCGTATGTTATTATAGGAGAGTACTTTCTCTTGATATATGTACTCTTATATTTTAGTTATATGGTTGTAGAGAAGAGAACAAGATAGAAGAAAATTCAGCCATCCACCTCTCTCTTGTGTCTTACACTCTCTTGTGTGTGTGTATGTTTACTAAGGAACTCAAGCTCTCCCTCTTTCCTGCATTCTCTTTATGGTATGAGAGCTTCGGTTTGTGTGAGAACTAAGGAGGCAAGCAAGAGGCAAGAACAAGTAAGCAAGAAAGCGGTACACGGGTAAGAGCATCATCATCTCTTTCCCTTCTTAGGTACAACACCCCCTCGGTAGCGCCAAGAGCTACACATCTTCGATTGAGGAGCTGTTTGGAGATTCCTATGTGATACACAATTGTTTGTACTATAACTTTGAGGCCAGATTTGCATTTTAGGTGCGTTTTGGTCTCCGTTCGATCACTACAAGGTTTTTTGGGTAGTTTCCAGAAGTTCTAGTAGAGAATCGTCTCTGGTCGAAATCTGGTTATTGAAGTGCAGCAGTGCATTTTGGGAGTGTAGATAGTGTTTGCACATGTATTGTTGATATTGGGTGTATGTACATGTACTTTAGTCAGACAAAGTGTTATACAGGTTATACTAAAGTACTGCTCAGCTCACTAGTCGCACAAAAGGTACTGCTATTATAAAACATATAGAAATTGTCTATTGGCAGGTTTTCGATTGTTGCAAAGTAAAAATGTTTGGCGGACTCAATTAGATTGTCAGTGAGAAGCTAGACAAGAACAACTTCCATGCCTGGAAGTTCAGAATGACCAATTTCCTAATGGGTAAAGGATTTTAGGACTATATCAAAGGAGACAATGAGGAGCCTCTAGAGTAGTCTGAAGAGAATACCTCGAGTAGTCTGAAGAGAATACCACTCCAGTAGATATAAAGGCATTCAAGGACTGGAATCAGGGTGCAAGGAAAGTCATATATCAGCTTTCGATCAGTGTTAGACACAATGATAGGACACATACAAGATGCAAACACTCCAACAGTTGCATGGAAGAACCTCGTGCAAATGTTCCAAACCAATACAAAGGCAATGAAACTGCAGCTAAAATAAGAGTTGCATACTATGGAAAAGAAAAGCATGTCTATCAATGTGTATACTTTAAAGATCAAAGGTATTATTGAATCCCTTGGGTCTATCAATGTATTGGTGGAAGATAATGATTTAGTGAGTGTCTATTTGAAAGGGTTGGCAAAGAGTACAAGCCATTCAAGACCTCCATTGCAGTCAAAGAGAATGTTCCCAACTTTTGGGACTTGGTGTGTATGCTGTGATCATAGAAGAAAAGTCTCTCGGTGTGAGGAATCTTCTTTACAAAGTAAGAACACATCAGAATAGGCCTTCTACTCTAATTCCAGCATAAGAAGAGGTAAAGGTCATGGTCGAGGCCAAGGTGGTGGGGTTGACAAGAAAACCAGAATTCTAGACAACAGCAGTCCAATGATTCGTAGTATAGCAATTACACACAGGTGGAAGAGGCCAGTCTAAGAAATCAGAGTGCAAATAGCATAGAGTGCTATTATTGTGCAAACTAGGACACATGGCAAAGGACTGCTTTAAAAAGCAGAATGACATTAAAAGTGGAAAGGATTAGCAAGGCAACTATGCATCATCTACTAGTAAACAAGGTGGTGATGATAGAAGTGACCAGTTGCTTGTGATGTAGCACATGCTCAGTTCCACAACAAGAGATGTGTCAGGACCTCAAGATATATGGTATGTGGACTTTGGCACCTCTAACCACATGACAATCATGGTGACTGGTTTTTAGAGATGTAGAAAATGAAAAAACCAGGTTATATAGAAACATGTGACAATACCGTGCATCTCATTGCGCATACCACATGAGCAGTCATGGTGAGTGGTTTAGAGACATGCAAAAATAGAAAAAACCATGTTACATAGAAATATGTGATGATATAGTGCATCCCATTATTGCGCATGTTGGTAAAGTGCCATTGTCTATGCAAGATGGTAAAATGAAGTATTTGGCAGATGTACTTCATGTTCCAAATATTACAAAAAATCTAGTTTTTGTTGGACATATGGTTAAGTAGGGTCTGTAAGTGAGGTTCAATCCTCAAGGATGTTTTGTGAAAGACTTCAAAAATTAGTGTTGCTTGGTTGCAAAAGGGTAATAGAAATGGCAGGATGTTACTTTGGATGTGACCATGCTTAGGGTAAAGGCAACCATGTTTACATTATGGAACAGGTGTCATTGCAAATATTGATAAATGGCACAAGCACATTGGTCATATGAAGATACAATGGCTGAAGTCTATGCAGGCCCAAAATATTGTTGCAGGTTTACCAAAGTTTAAGGTTGATGGTATGCATAAAGTATGTGAACAAGAGTTACCGCCATTATCTTACATCAAGGAGTCAAGGTACATACACCAAAAGGTCATACATTCAAGATATGAAGCAATGGTGTCCAAACCTACAACTTGGACGGGCGCCCATAATGGTGTGACGAAATACTTATGGGGCGATTCCCACTTCAAGAACGTGTGGTAGCAAGTTAGGATGAAGTCCCAAGTGATGTAATTCATGGATATATTATGAGAGTAGTCATTGTAATAGCATTAGGCCTCTTATGAGCCTAAAGTTAGGATGAAGTCCCAAGTGATGTAATTCATGGATATATTATGAGAGTAGTCATTGTAATAGCATTAGGCCTCTTATGAGCCTAAAGTGCTCGGCCGGCCACAGTGTAAGTGAGTGTGAACACTTATGGCCATGTATATAAGTGAATTTCTCTCATAATACAAGATACTCTCCAGTGTGCAATTGAGTCTTGGTCTTGCTAATCTCTCTCTCCCATCTTGTGTGTGTGAGTGAAGTGAGGTGAGGAGGGACGAGTTGCTTTAGTGTAGTGCAACGCGGCGGTGTGACAACGCTCACCGGGAGGTGCGGTGGAATTGCTTTTCAAGGAGTTGTAGAGCTTGGAGACCTCAAGGGTTATGAGCTCGGCCATTGGAAAGATCCTCACGACAGTTGTGGTTCACTAGACAATCTCTTGTTGGATGTGTTTTAAAGAGGATTAGGGTGAGCCATAACATTTTTGACACTCGGGGGAGTCATCCGTTGGCTTTTTCCATCGTTTTTCTCTAATCTATGCATTACCCATTGTCCATTGTCTTGATTTAATGGTTTTCCATAAAAAAGATGTGGATTTGATGGAGATTTGTATGTGATTTTATGAGAAATAGTTATCTTTTTTGTTTATAAAGAACGTCTTTTTACTTAATTTCTAGCTTAATTTGTTATTTTTGTTGTTGTGATAATGTTGTTTTTAATGTTTCTAGGACTTGTACATAGAGTATATTAGGTTTAGTTTGCATCCATTACATCAAACAATGTAATTTTTAGTGAATGTTAGCTCTCTTTAGAGTTAAACATAGAACTAGAATAATTAATTTTAACTTAAATTGTGTGTTTTTTGCTGGAATTGTATGCATTAGAGTATTAGCAAGCATTAGGAGTAGCTTAATCCATCAAAAAAATTCTCAAAACCATAAAAAAACCCTTGAAATCAACTAATTTCTCTTAATTGATTGGTTTTTATCATTAAGAGTAATTAATTCACTTCAAAAGGTAAAAAATTTAGAAAATGTGTTATTTGGGGTCCAAATTCATCATGTAAGTAGTGTTTTTGAGTGTTTTGAGAGCATCTAGATACATCAAAACACCTAATTACATTAATTTCTTTATCAATCAAAGGAATTTGATCCTCTTGTGCTTAATTTCACCTTAAAAGAAGAGACCAAAATTAAGAGTCTAATTAATCTCTAATTATATATTAATTTATACATTAGTTGATGCACATAACTTACCAATTCCTTGCTCTATCCAATGATGTGCTCAATTGTGTGAATTAATTAGAGATTAGTAGTTAATTAGAGCCTTTGATTAGTATAAAAGAAGGAAATTAGAGATTAGTAGTTAATTAGAGTCTTTGATTAGTATAAAAGAAGGAAAGATTAGTAAAAAGATTAATATTTGATTAATTTTTAATCTTTTTTATATAACTCATTAAGGGTGATGAGCATTGAATGAGTAGATGCCCATGAGTTATCTAATTGTCCATTTTGAGGGTGTAAGGGGGTGTCATAAAAAGGTTGACTTTTTTTTATTCCCGCTTGCCTTTTTGGGAAAATGCCAATATCTCCCTAATTTAAAATTTAAAAAAATTCCCCCCCAAAAAAGTAAATTTGAATTTCCCTCAAGACTCAAAAAATAAATATATCGAAAATCGATTCACGTCTTAAGCGTTTCACGTGCATGAACCCTTAAGTGTCTCACGGTGTGAAATAGTCCCTGCACTTAAAAATAAATAAATCGAAAATTGGTTCACGTCAACTGTTTTACGGTGTGAACCCTTAAGTGTCTCACGGCATGAAATAGTCCCTGTGCCCAAAAAAAACAAAAAATAAAATCGGTTCACATCTTAAGCGTTTCACGGCGTGAATCCTTAAGTGTCTCACGGTATGAAACAACCCCGTGTCCAAAAATAAATAAATAAATAAAATTAGTTTATATCTTAAGCATTTCAGGGCGTGAAACAGTCTCCACACTAAAAAATAAATAAAAATCGGTTCACGTCCTAAACATTTCACGGCGTGAACCCTTAAGTGTCTCACGGCGTGAAACAGTTTTGCAAAAATAAAAAATAAAAAATAAAAAAAAATCAAATTTGATAAAATCCGTGAAGTCCGTTTCTCGCCGTGAATTGCATCCTGCTAGTTCATGTCGTGAAAAGTGGTTCGTCCGACAAAAAAAGAGACTCTAGAAAACAGCCATGTTTGGAGGCTTGTATCTCCTAAAATGTGAATCCGATGAAGGCGCTCTAGTACTCATTGAAAAGCTAGCATTGAGCTATTCAAAATTGGTCTCGACCATCTAAGGTCAAAATCGATCGTTTTGGCCTCTAACCAGTAGCCTCAAAAGTCGACCCGAAAATCGAGGCAAAAATTGGTCCTTAAAGCACTAAAAATTTCCCAAAACAATGCGAAAAAGACTACGAACTATATTCAGGCTACATTTTGAGAGTCTAAACGACAAAATCATGAAAGACTCAGAGAGACAAAGTTGTAGCATTCCAAAAATACTACAACTCTCTCATATTGAGTTTTTTAAAATTCCTTTTGGAACACCTTAAAAAATGGGTTGTGAAACATGAAAAAAATTCTTGAAATTTTTTTTCATCTTGAGACAATGATGGAAAATAGGTTTTAGGACCTCCTCTTCCATCTGGAAAGCTACTAGCATGCACCTTTTGTGGAAAAATATCTCTCAGAGGTCGTTCACGTGCGTGTAACGTCTAAGCTAATTAGGGCAAACGGACATTAACCCAACGAAGAGTATGCCAGGCCTCCTAAGGCTATAACAGGCTGTGAGAAAATCTAAAAAGAAAAAAAAACACGTATGCTTGCTCATTAAAGGAGCAATTAGTAACATCAAGATATGGCAATGATTGAGGGATTACTAGGGCTCACCCACGGACTGAACCCAATGGCTAACATCTTCGAGCCATTGAGATCTAACATCAACTCCTCCTAGGCAGAGTGCTTAGCCTCAATTTATAGAAAATGTGGGAAAGTTATGGCAAAATTTTATCATTAGAAAATGAAGGTTTATGCATAAATTAATTTTTATACTAAAAGTGAAATTTTGAGTATTTTTATTTTATAGAAAATACGGGAAAACTATGGCAAATTTTTTATCATTAGAATATGAGTTTATGTATAAATTAAATTTTATACTAAAAGTGGAGTTTTAAGCATTCTCAATTTATAGAAAATGTGGGGAAGCTATGGCAAAATTTATATCATTAGAAAATGAATTTATGCATAATAATTTTTATGGTAAAAGTGGGATTTTAAGTATTATCATTTCATAGAAAATGTGGGGACTATGGGAAAATTTTTATCATTAGGAAATGAATTTATGCATAATAAATTTTATGCTAAAAGTGGAGTTTTGAGAATTATTCATTTGTGAGAAAAATAAAGAAGGTTATGCATAAATCTTTATAGAGAATTATGAAAAGGATCATGAATATAATTCATTTAGATAAAAAAAAAGGAATAAGTATGTGTGCATAAATATGTTATGCTAAAAGAGGAATTTTCATGATATTTTATTTTGAGAAAACTGAGATAAGAATGTGAAAATATTCATGGGAATGCATCGAGAAAACATATAAATTTTAATTAGAAAGAGGAATCACGAACATATTTAACTTTTGGAATTATGAAGTATATGTCTAGATTCTCGAAAAATAGAATCTTGGGGTACATTCTGAACGAGAAAAGGATTTCCCAAAAAAAGACCAGAAACATGCGTAGTTTGATGAACATAAACATTGTGACTGACTTATTCCTAGATTCCCTATGAAAGGAATTTGGAATTCTTTAAAGGACCAAGGGTCCAAAAGAGTACGAAATTTAACTGAATTGAGTTGGGAAAAAAGTTTACCTTTAACTAAGCCAAGTAATGGCCGAGACTTAGAAAGTCTGTCAGTATGAAAAGTAGAGTAACTGTACTTTTAATCTGGTTGAATATGGAACAAAGATTTGATAAATAGATTAAGGAAAGTTGATAATCAAACCTGATTCGCTCAAAGCGAAAAGAGACCACCTTGTTTATAGAAATTGGAATTGATGTGGAGTGATGAGAAGTGATGTGTGGGATGTGTGGAATGATGTGAAGTGATGTGTGGAATGATGTGGAGTGATGAGAAGTGATGTGTGGGATGTGTGGAATAATGTGGAGTGATGTGATGTGGATTAATATGGATTGATGTGTGGAGTGATGAGGATTGATGTGGAGTGATGAGGATTGATGTGTGGAGTGATGAGGATTGATGTGGTTGATGACAATAGAGTGTGGATTGATGTGATTGATGAGGATTGATGTAAGAATTGATGTGGATTGGTGAGGATTGATGTGGTTGATGAGGATAGATGAGTGGATTGATGTGGAATGATGTGATTAATGAGGATTGATGTGGATTGATGTGGATTGATGTGTGTATTGATGTGGATTGATGTGGAAATGATGTGAATGGATGTGGGATGATGTGAATGAATGTGGAAATGATGTGGGAAGATGTGAATGGGTGAAAATTGATGTGGATTGATGTGGAAATGATGTGAATGGATGTGGGATGATGTGAATGAATGTGAAAATGATGTGGGAAGATGTGAATGGGTGAAAATTGATGTGAAAAAATGAGAAATGACGTGAAATGATGTGGAAGATGTGAAATGATGTGAAATGATACGAAAATATAGGAATTTTGTTTGGAAACTATATTTGTATGTGAAACCTATTTTTTAAAGATTGTTTTATGTCAAGAATGCATTTTGACTATCTTATGGAAAGAGGTCGTGGGGGACCTAAGTGGAAATGTTGCAAGCTGACAGAGAGTCAAAGAAGGACGTCTCACATGGCAAGATCGGCCGAGGTCCATACGGATCTCGGGCTCTGGGTCACCCAAGATACCCACACGTGCGTCGAGGAAGAAAATGAGATGGAGTTGTTTTCTGAACACGGGCATGGATCTAGTTGATTGGCCTTGCTGGTCTTCAACGAATGAGTTCATGGCTTTTTTAAATGAATCTTGTTGGTTGATCTAGCTGATCTTCAACGGAGAGTCCATATGGTTTTTATGAGATTATATTCCTAGGTACTATGGGCTAGCAACTATTGAAAAGGCCCCTGAGTGAGCAGGTGGTGAGCGTTTTGGTTTGCCAATGATGCCATAGGTACGCTGAGGAAGAAATAAATGGAATATGGATTTTATGGAAAGATCTTGATTATATTCCTGGGTACTATGGGCTAGGAGCTATTGAAAAGGCCCCTGAGTGAGCAGGTGGTGAGCGTTCTGGTTGCCGATGATGCCATAGGTACGCCGAGGAAGGAATGCTTGGAAATTGGACCTGGAAATGGAATATTGAGGATTATGATGGAAACACTGTGGTTTTATTACAATTCTATTTTGGAAATAGTTGGATCAGAGAAAAGGCAATTTCATATTAGTGCGTAAGTGGTGTGTCTATTTAATTTTTGCATGAGAGCTGACTAGGGGGCCGGGAACTCTTTTCCCTGGTACCCGCGACAAAACATAACCAAATTTTTATAATGGATCCTATCAATACAGCGGTTGGGGCGGTTGGCTAACCCATGGGATTAGGCTGGATCGATGGATTCCTATAGTAAAATTCAATTCTATTCAAGTTACAATAGTTGAAGTAAGTCACATGATAATCCTTGTTCTATGGAAAAGAGTCAACAGTTGTGCCTCTTTTGATGGGGGAAAAAGCGTTGGTCTCTATGAACAAAGTGCAAGTTCCTCCTTTGATTAGGCCATGTGACCCACGGGTTTGGTCAGAATACAAAGGATAGTTAAGGCTCTTGACTATGTTAGAAGATTTTTCCTGGAGGAATCACCTAAGCTTTCTGGGCAAGGGAAGTTTTTTCCGGGTTCGGTTTTGGGAGAACCGAGGGATTAGTCTCTTGTTCGAACATTTGTGGGCGAGGCCCCGAGTGGGAAGCTCTACCCTATGTGCAAGGTTGCTACTTCCACTGCAAGCACTCCATAGTTCGATGCGCAGAGGGCCCAGGGATCTCACAGCTGGTATCAGAGCAATTTGGTTGAAGTTGATAAACCAAGAAGCAAGAAATGTCAAAATTTTATGAATTACCAGTTGAAAGACTATAATTGAGTGATGAAACTCGTACAAATTGATATCCAGAATGGGAATTCATAAATTGGGAATTGGGTTTCTAGATGGAAGTACCATGTTTGTGTGGAATCCCGGACTTGCTAGATATGATGGTATTTGTCTTATAACACCAAGGATCGTGACTACCCATATATACCGTGGATGGACATACTGCAGCTCTTTATTGACAATATATACGAGTGAATCTAAGACCTTGAAGTTATGAGCAAAAATGTTATCCTAGATGATGATTTTGAATGTTGGTTGATATGATTTTAGAATTCTGGTTGAGAATTGATGAATTGATTTGGATTCTCATTGAAGAATGATGCTTTTTGAGTTCTGGTTGAAAGTAGATAAGTTGAATAAGTCATGATGATGATGAATGGAGAGAATCCCAGTGATGATGTTAGTAACTTGGGAAGACGATCAAGACTTTCAGCAGATCACTATGGGATTAGTGGATCGTGCTGCTAACAGATTGTTCGTAGCTTGACCTTTGGCCCAGTGGACCCAATTGTAGAATAACGAATCAAGAACCTATATAACTGAAATTTTTGTGGAGAATTGTTCAGATGTTAAATGGAAATTATTGGTCTGATGGACCATTATTGTGTTAAGGATATGAATGAACTATTTTTTGATAATGAGTTTTGTATGTTTCTTCTTATAGAAGGGATCTTTATCCCAAGATTCTGAGAGGGTTGACCAAACTTTAAGGAATCCCAGAATCAATTAGATCTAAAGTTTAATTCTTTTTTGGATTTGAATTATAAATAAAGTGGTCTTTTCACTTGAGTGTCTTGTTAAGTTGGAAAAACGGACTTGACACAGAAAAGAAGGAGTTCCACCCCAGATAGCCGCACAGCAAGAGCCACCACAATAGCTAATGTAGTGGGGGAAGAAAGAGGATGGATAGATTGATGTCACCATTGATGATCAAGTAAAAAATCTTCAATTCCCTGTTAGGAATTTGATTTTTTATGGAATTAAGTACCGCCTTGGGAGTAAGAAGATGATTTTATCGAGATTATCCTCCAGCTGCGAGATGAGGACATCTCGCGTTTTTTAAGTGGGGTAGGATGTAAGATTCCTCTCTCTAGCTCTTGAGATGTAAAGATATAAGAATCTCCCCTTCAGTCTCTTGTAATCATTCCCCCCTTCAGAAGTGGAAAAAGATCTTGTTTGATCCTGTTTTGGTCTAGAGAAAGAAAATATTCTAGAGAGAGATAATATAGTTTTGAAATATTTTTGGATATTTGAGGAGACTTTTTGGAGGTTTTGTGGCACCTCAGGAGAGGGAAAACCCTCCATCAAGGAGGCGCCTAGAAATCACATCAAGGCGACATTTTTTAATGCAAAAATATCAAAAAGTGGCTAGATATTTCATCTCTCCTCTCTCCTCTTCCAAACTAGATCAAAAAGTGGGCAAAACTAGTCTAAAACTTGTCCAAAATGGATCAAACTGAAGCTGGAAGCCTCTAGATCCCAATTGGGCTTAGTTGGTGGCCTCCCTCACCTATAAATAGACACCTATTCCTTTGTATTTTCATCTATGCTAGTGTAATTTTCAATTTAGTGTATTTTCCTTTTTCCTCTTCATTGGCTCTCCATTGTGAAGCCTTGGTGCTTCACTAAACCTCTTCTTCTATTGAAGATTACACTTTTCCCTTGGTGGCCAAGCCTCTTCCTTGAGGGCTACACAACTTTTGCAAGGTAAAGAATCACACAAACCAAGGGTAAAGAATCAGGCAAACCAATGAATCACACAAACCAAGGGTAAAGAATCAAGCAAACCAATGATGTTTATGCTCTCTTTTTGATATTAATCTTCTTCCTAACCTCCCTTATGCTTGGGAAGCATTTTATTTTGTGGTTTTTCTCTTAAAACCATGCTTTTCTTGATTTATGATGATCTAATGTTTATGCTTAAGCTTAGGGTTATGCATAAACTAATCTTTTTATTAAAAGTGAAATTTTAACCATTCTCAATTTATAGAAAATACGGGGAAACTATAGCAAAATTTTTATCATTAGAAAATGAAGGTTTATTCATAAATTCAATTTTATGCTAAAAGTGTAACTTTGAGCATTCTCAATTTATAGAAAATGTGGGGAAACTATAGCAAAATTTTTATCATTAGAAAATGAAGGTTTATTCATAAATTCAATTTTATGCTAAAAGTGTAACTTTGAGCATTCTCAATTTATAGAAAATGTGGAGAAGTTATGGCAAAATTTTATCATTAGAAAATGAAAGTTTATGCATAAATTAATTTTTATCCTAAAAGTGAAATTTTGAGTATTTTTATTTTATAGAAAATGTAGGGAAACTATGGCAAATTTTTTATCATTAGAATATGAGTTTATGCATAAATTAAATTTTATGCTAAAAGTGGAGTTTTAAGCGTTCTCAATTTGTAGAAAATATGGGGAAGCTATGGTAAAATTTATACCATTAGAAAATGAATTTATGCATAATAATTTTTATGGTAAAAGTGGAATTTTAAGTATTATCATTTCATAGAAAATGTGGGGAAGCTATGGTAAAATTTTTATCATTAGGAAATGAATTTATGTATAATACATTTTATGCTAAAAGTGGAGTTTTGAGCATTATTCATTTGCGAGAAAAATAAAGAAGGTTATGCGCACAAATTTTTACAGAGAATTATGGAAAGGATCATAAATATAATTCATTTAGATAAAAAGAGGAATTAGTATGTGTGCATAAATATTTTATGCTAAAAGAGAATTTTTCATGATATTTTATTTTAAGAAAACTGAGATAAGAATGTGAAAATATTCATGGGAATGCATCGAGAAAACATGGATAAATTTTAATCAGAAAGAGGAAAGCATGCTTAGCATGGATGAGTGTCTTATAGGATCACGGGTTATGATCAAACCTTATAATGCTAATCCTAAAAAAGCAACCAAAATGCAAGAACGAGAGGAGTATCGCTTCCCCTTTCAAGAGGAAGACGTACTCTCTATAGAAGAGTCGTTAGTGGAAGATTGCACGAATTATGCAATTAACAAAACATGTGAGGAATTTGATGAATACCTTACAAAATTAAAGTAGTCTCTCAAATCCTCATTTGGAGGAGCGCTCTTCTTTGATGGTGAAGCCAGCATAGCGTCAACACTTGCACCTTTAAAGGCTAAACATGAGCTATACCAAGACATAAAGAGCTCCATAGAACAGGACTGTGAGAATTCACAAGCCTCCAAATAGAACTCAGTTAGAATTGTCAGAGGACCAAGTGTGCCATTGTACACATTGGGTACCATTGAAAAAGCTGAGAGCCAAAAGAAGGATGAGAGTAAATGGAAATATGAAACCAAAACGAGATTTGAAGCTAAAACAAAAATTGAAACATCCATGGTTCCTGAAGATTCTATCATAGTATGGTTAGATTTCCCTACAAGCAATGATGTTAAGTGCAAACGTGCATTAATTAACCCTCGAGCTAGTTATAACATCATGACAATAGACACTTGGGTGTCATTGGACAACCTAAACTCATCCCTAAAGACAATGGTCTTGTAAGAGGAGCCAATGGACAAAACATTGAAGTTCCAGGTTACTTTAGCTATTAAAATCAAGTTTTTCATAATGTTTCTCTTTGATAAAGTAGAAAATGTTTACATTAGAATGATTTAAATACTCTTGGTGAACTTCTGATTTATTTTAGAGAGTTAAAAAATAAAAAATGGTCAGCCATACAAAGGAGGTTATGGCAAAAAATTTCTAAAATTATGAAAAATAAGTTTTACTTTTTTATTCAAAAAGAGTAATTCCCATCGTATATGTATTCATAAAGTGTTATTTTTCATACTAGGTATAGAAAAATGCATACTAAAAATAGTTCAATAAAAAAAATATTACTTTCTTTAGAATTAAATTATATGCATAGAAGGGAGCATATTGAAATTTTTATTTTGATTATTAAAAGTGTGATTTTCATCATAAATGATTTTTATGCATAAATGGATGCATAAAAGATATTGAGTGATTTTCATCATAAATGAATTGTATGCATAAACATATGCATAAAAGATATATTTTTTATATTAAAAGTGTGAGTTTCATCATAAATGATTTTTATGCATAAATGGATGCATAAAAGAAATTCTTTTATATTAAAAGAGTGATTTTTATCATAAATGATTTGTATGCATAAAAGATATTTTTTTATATTAAAAGTGTGATTTTCATCATAAATGATTTTTATGCATAAATGGATGCATAAAAGAAATTCTTTTATATTAAAAGAGTGATTTTTATCATAAATGATTTGTATGCATAAAAGATATTTTTTTATATTAGAAGTGTGATTTTCATTGTAAATGATTTTTATGCATAAATGGATGCATAAAAGAAATGATTTTTATGCATAAATGGATGCATAAATGGATACATAAAAGAAATTCTTTTATATTAAAAGAGTGATTTTTATCATAAATGATTTGTATGCATAAAAGATATTTTTTTATATTAGAAGTGTGATTTTCATCATAAATGATTTTTATGCATAAATGGATGCATAAAAGAAATTCTTTTATATTAAAAGAGTGATTTTTATCATAAATGATTTGTATGCATAAAAGATATTTTTTATATTAAAAGTGTGATTTTCATCATAAATGATTTTTATGCATAAATGGATGCATAAAAGAAGTTCTTTTATATTAAAAGAGTGATTTATATCATAAATGATTTGTATGCATAAACATATGCATAAAAGATATATTTTTTATATTAAAAGTGTGATTTTCATCATAAATGATTTTTTATGCATAAATGGATGCAAAATTCTTTTATATTAAAAGAGTGATTTTTATCATAAATGATTTGTATGAATAAACATATGCATAAAAGATATTTTTTATATTAAAAGTGTGATTTTCATCATAAATGATTTTTATGCATAAATGGATGCATAAAAGAAATTCTTTTACATTAAAAGAGTGATTTTTATCATAAATGATCTGTATGTATAAACATATACATAAAAGATATATTTTTTATATTAAAAGTGTGATTTTTATCATAAATGATTTTTATGCGTAAATGGATGCATAAAAGAAATTCTTTTATGTTAAAAGAGTGATTTTTATCATAAATGATTTGTATGCATAAACATATGTATAAAAGATATTTTTTATATTAAAAGTGTGATTTTCATCATAAATGATTTTTATGCATAAATGGATGCATAAAAGAAATTCTTTCATATTAAAAGAGTGATTTTCATCATAAATGATTTTTATGATGATAAAAGTGTGACTTTCATCATAATTAGATTTTATGCATAAATAGATGCATATAGAATGATTATATTTAAATAAGGGTTCTCTTAATCCTCTGTTTAATTTTCGCAAAAATTGGAAAAATGAATAAGTAGATAATCTGTGAGAAGACATGCTACCGTTTCATATTCACTAAGATGGTAATGAGAAAATTCAATTAAACTATCGAAGTCGGAGATCGAGATAAATGATTCCTCATAAGAAATTCATGTTTTAGAAATCTGTAAGCAAATATTCGTCGAAGGAATAAAATAATCATAAGAAATGATTATTTTATTCCTCATAAGAAATTCATGTTTTAGAAATGTATAAGCAAATATTCGTCGAAGGAAATTTAGAAAAAGAGAAATTGAAATATTACCTTTCGAGAAAGATAGTTTAAGAAGAACCTTTCCAGACCCAAACTCTGATTCAGACTTTTGACCAAGACCTAATTCCTTCGTCAATTTCAATCAATGACGATGTGCTCAGTTCAGGAAAAATATACTCAAATCTCCCACCGAATCTGAAACTAAGTTAAGACTTTTGATTTTGATCAGAGGATCAAGTTAACAGAATTCGAGGAATTCTGTTTGGAATTCAGACCTGGATCTAGAAGTATTGAGATATGGATTTAAGATTATTCATGGTTTTCAAACAAAATCAAAACTGAAAACTTGCATAGAAACCCTGTTTTCTTAAAAGACTATCTTACGCCAGAATGCTGGAGGGAGCATTTGGCATATATGTTTATCTAAGGGAAGTTCGGTTGCAACAACTTACGGGGAGTGTTCGAGGGACAGCTCACGCAGCAAAAACCTGCCCAGGTCTTGACCAGCTTGGGTATGGTGAAAAATGGTGTGCTTCCGGTACGATGGACGAGGGCTGCCGAAGCGGTCCCTGAGTGAAGTACCAGGACACCTAAGGAGGATCCTAGAGGGTTTTGACCAGGCGATGCACGGGCTCGCGCCTCTATCTGATTCGCATCACATCTATTTACCTCTCATTCTTATCACCTCTATTCACATCACATCCATCCATCCATTCATTCCCATCTATCTGATTTGCATCACATCTATTTACCTCTCATTCTCATCACCTCTATTCACATCACATCCATCCATCCATTCATTCCCATCTATCTGATTCGCATCACATCTCATCACATCTATTTACCTCTCATTCTCATCACCTCTATTCACATCACATCCATCCATCCATCCATTCCCATCTATCTGATTCGCATCACATCTCATCACATCTATTTACCTCTCATTCTCATCACCTCTATTCACATCACATCTCATCACCTCTATTTACCTCTCATTCTCATCACATCTATTTACCTCTCATTCTCATCACCTCTATTCACATCACATCTCATCACCTCTATTTACCTCTCATTCTCATCCCTCTATTCACATCACATCCATCCATCCATTCATTCACATCTATCTGATTCACATCTTATTTCATCACATCTATTCACCTCGTATTCTCATCACTTCTATTCATAGAATTTAAACATAGATTTTAAGAGAATTCTAATTTTTGATATAAAGATTCTTTATGCATCTATTTATGCATAATTCAAATTTAAGGAAAGTAACACTTTTGAAATAAAATTAAATCCTTTATGCATCTTTCTATGCATAAAATCAATTTTATGAGATTAACACTTTTGAAATAAAAATAAATCTTTTATGCATCGTTCTATACATAAATTCAATTTTAATGAGAATAACACTTTTGAAATAATAATAAATCTTTTATGCATCTTTCTATGCATAATTTCAATTTTAATGAGAATAACACTTTTGAAATAAAAATAAATTTTTATGCATCTTTCTATGCATAATTTCAATCTTAATGAGAATAACACTTTTGAAATAAAAAAATTCTTTTATGCATCTTTCTATGCATAAATTCAATTTTAATGAGAATAACACTTTTGAAATAAAAATAAATCTTTTATGCATCTTTCTATGCATAAAATTTAAATTCAATGAAAACAACACTTTCATAATAAAAAGATTTCCAATATGCATCTTTTTATGCATAGAAATTAATTTCAATAATTAATATCAATGATATCCATGCATATTCATAGGCAAATATGTACACGGAGTAAATAAAAATATTACTTTTAGAATGCACAAAGGGTGGGGATTACTCTTTTAGAATAACATAAAGATAAACTTTATTTCCACAAAATTTAAGAAAATTTTGCCATAACCTCCTTTGTATGGCTGACCATTTCTCAATTTTCACATTCTAATATCACTTTAACTTAATCCCAAGTTGACTAATCTACTCAATTTTCACTTTCTAAAGAGTAAACAATAAGAAAAGTTTAAATCAATTTATTTCTTACTTTTTTTAGGATAAAGAAAGGCTGAATTCTTAATGAGAGAAGGGGGTGGCCTTTTCATCAATGCAAAACATCCATATTCACATTAAAAAAGCAAGAATCAAAAAACCATAGATTAGAATTGAAAAAAAAAGTAGAATTTTTAACATTCATGGAGTTTTTGTGAGCTTTCCTTTGGCTT
This sequence comes from Cibotium barometz, assembly GCF_041138505.1. Taxonomy (NCBI): domain Eukaryota; kingdom Viridiplantae; phylum Streptophyta; class Polypodiopsida; order Cyatheales; family Cibotiaceae; genus Cibotium; species Cibotium barometz. The sequence continues at coordinate 26,484,426 of NC_141093.1, forward strand.
GAGGGATTGAGGGTTCTACTCTTGTTTGGATCAAGAGTGGCCACCAATTCTTTGTAGAGGATTTAGTCAAAAACAATTGAATTATGAAGTGAATTCAATGTTTTTGGCTCTGGGGAGGAGTAGAGTAACAGTGCATAAACACTACTAGCCTTTTACAAAGGGGGAGGCTTCTATTTATAGGAAAAAATGAGCCTCTAACCAAGCAAACTGATTCTAGAATTTTTCAAATCAGTTTGGTCAATTTTTGACCATTTTTGGGTTAGTTTAACTTACTTTTTGGATCTAGTTGAAACAGGAGAGAGGAGAGATAAAAAATATCTCATTATTTATGAGTTTTAAACTCCTCCACACATGTGAAATAGGTGCCTCCTTCATGAGGGAAATTCCCCACACTGAGGTGTCAAAAATGCATCATTTCCTCTAAATATCTCTTCTTTTTTAACTAATAAACCTTGTCCTTAGTCAACTCTTCATCTTATGTGATTATTTACTCATTTTCGGGCGATTCTCTTTTATTCTTCAATTTATATCCTCCTTACATTTGGATTAATCTTATTGGTCCATAGGAATCTTAATTGGAGCATAATTCATTTTTTTTGAAAATTTGGACCCTTAGGCTAAGGTCCTTTATACCTATTTTTAATTAATTTCAATTGCACATTGGAAAGTTCTTTTTGAATTTCAATTTTAGGGGAAACCATTTTAGACACTAGGACTTCTATTTTTAAAAATATCTCAATTTTGAATTACCTCTCTCTAGACATTTTCTCTCTCTAGGCTAAAATGGGATAAAACACGATCTTTCTTTTAATTCAGAGGAGGAATAATTACAAGATTAGAAGAAGAGGTTCTTACACCTGCACACCTCAAAACCTGGAGGGAGGAATCTTACATCCTACCCCACTTAAAAAACGCGAGATATCCTCATCTCACAAAATTAGAGGACAACTCTTTTCCTTAAGATCCAACTGATTCTGGGGTTTCTTATAGTCTGGTAAACCCAACAGAATCTTGGGACAAAGATCCCTTATATAGAACTCATCATCAGATAACAATTCACTCAGATCATAACATTAAAATCCTTATCACAATAATGGTCCATGAGACCAAACTTTCTATCTGAACAGTCCTCCATGGGAATTTTCAATTATTCAGATTTTAGATTTGACATCCCTTAACTTGATCCACTGGATCAAGTGTTAACAGCAACAACAATCTATCAGCATAATCCACTAATCTCATAGTGATTTGCTGAAGTCATTAACGTCATTCCAATTATGAACATCATCAAAGGGACTCGTCCCATTCATCCTCATTGTGGTTTTGCTTAGCTTATTACATTTCAACCAAAATTCAAGAATCATCATTTTTCAATCAGAATCCAAATCAACTCATCAGTTCTCAACCAGAATTTAAAAATCATATCAACCACATTCGAATTCATCATCTGGATAGCATTTATGCTTATAATTTCAAGTCTTAGATTTACTTGTATATACTGCCATTAAAGAGCTGCAGTTATACCCTCGGTATATACAGGTAGTCACGGTCCTTGGAATTATAAGGTAAATACCATCATGTCTAGGTCTCAAGCAAGAGTCAGGGATTCCATATAATTGCGGTACTTCCATCTGAAGACCCAATTACCAGTTTATGAATTTCAGTCTGAATATCAATTTGTATGAATTTCATCACACAATTAGATCCTTTTACTGTTACTTCATAAATTTCTAACATTTTTGGCTTCTCGGTTGATCCACATTAGCCAATTCGCTCTGATACCAACTGTAGATCCCTATCCCCCACTGTCCCCCACCACCGCGTAACAAATTCAGGGGTGCTAACAACGGAAGTAGCACTTCTTCCACGGGGCACGGTCCCACACTCGAGGCCTCGCCCACCACAAATATCCGGACAAGAGACTAATCCATCGGTTCTTCCAAAACCGAACCCGAAAAAACTTTCCTTGATCTGACCGAACTCGTAAGTCCCTGTTGAGATATCGAGCTCGTCTAGTCAGGCGGTGGCCACTGATGACCCGCCTGGGGGATAGGCCCCACACTTACACCACTGGCATGGTTGGTGAGATCTTGGGTGATATGCGGCCAGTGGGATGACAGGCTGTGTGACAGCCACTCTAGAGACTGGCATAGTTATAGCGCCAGCTCATTTAGTCGGGTTCACACTATAGAGAACTCGTGTATGTATTTGGTTGAGTACCTTTCATATTGTGTGTACTCTTATTCTTGTATATGGTGTGTTGAGTGTTGAGTAGAGAAGAAGAAGATTTTCAGCCTCTCACCTTGTGTGTTCTCTATTAGGGTTTTGTGAGTGTGTGTGTGTGCTTGCAAGAGCTCAAGCTCTCTTCCCCCTGCATCTTTTCATGGTATCAGAGCCTGGTTCGTGCTAAGGGCTGAGCTGCAAGCAAGAGAACCACAGGAAGCGGTACGAGGGTAAGAGCTTCAACTACTCTTCCCTATTGTGTTGGTGACTACACCCTTGTCGGGAGCTCTACGGGAGGCACCGACAAACGATCTCCGATTGAGGAGCTTTCTTCGCGGGAGTGAAGCTATAGGGCAACTATACAGTCCTACAGACTACAATTTCCGGGCCAAAAACGCGTTTCGGGCGCGTCTGGACCTCCGTTTTTCAGAAAGCAGGCGATTTCGAGCACTGCGGGTAAGTCATCGATTCTCTGCAGAACTCTGTTTTAAGAACTGCAGGAAGACAGATTGACTGTGTAGACACTGTGGGTGCTGCAAAGAGGTCTACAGTTGCCATTGGGTATATGTATGCACATTGTAGTCACTGGTTGTGACATTTGAGAGTACTACAGTATCGCTATGCAGAAAATACAGCAGTTGTGCAGGAAAAACCAAAGTGCAGTTTTTGGTAAAACTGTGTGTTTGGCAAGATGTCTAATGATGGCATAACACAGATTGTGGCTGAGAAGCTGGATAAGAATAACTTCCATGCTTGGAGGTTCAGGTTGACAAATTTTCTGATGGAAAAAGGCTATTGGGACTACATAGAAGGTGAGCATGAAGAGGCACCGACTGCTGCAGATGTGAAAGAGTTTAAAGACTGGAACCAAGGAGCCAGGAAGGTTATGTATTGGCTTTCCATTAGTATATAGCACACCATGATTGGGCACATTCAGGATGCCAAGTCCCCCAAGGAGGCGTGGGACACCTTGGTAAAGCTTTATGAAACAAATACCAAGGCTCGTAAGATACAGTTGAAGAATGAACTTCATACTGTGGAGAAAAAGAGCATGTCTGTGAATGACTATGCGCTGAAGATAAAGGGTATTGTGGAATCCCTTGCATCTATTGGTGTGTCAGTAGATGATGATGACAAGGTGGAAGTCTGTCTACGTGGTCTCGGGCCACAATACAAGGCGTTCAAGACGTCCATTCAGACTCGGGAAAACATTCCCAACTTTACAGATTTGGTGTCTATGCTGATTATCGAAGAGAAGAGCTTGGGTGAAGACCAACAGTCTTCACAAAGCAGAAACAGTTCAGAGTAACAGGCCTTCTACACGAGTTCAGGAAGAGGACGAGGTAGAGGAGGCCGTGGACGCGGTCAAGGAGGTGGCCGAACAGGTAATCAGAATTATGGCCAGCAGCAGCAGCAACAACAACAGTCCCAGAATCAACAACAACAACAACAACACGCAGGTGGAAGAGGCAAATTCAGAGGCAGGGGGAGTCAAAGAGGCCGTGGAAATTGGCAAAGGCAATATAATGATACACGTGAATGCTATTATTGTGGTAAGCCTGGACATGTGCAGTCAGAATGTTATAAGAAGCAGGCTGACATGCAAAATGGGAAAGTGCAGCAAAACAACTATGCATCCTCAAGCAGAAGTAATGAGGATAATGAAAGGTTGTTTGTTATGCAGCATGTTGTGAATGCCATGTCTGAAAATGTTGATGCAGCACAAAAAGATAATGTATGGTATGTGGATTCAGGTGCTTCGAACCACATGACGAGTCATGGAGAGTGGTTCAAGGAGATGAAAAACCCAGAAAGACCAGGTTTTATGGAAACAGGGGATGACACTGCTCATCCAATTGCCCACGTTGGAGATGTGCCATTGTCTATGCAGGATGGCAAAGTGAAGTACCTTGCAGATGTACTTCATGTACCGAACATAACAAAGAATCTGGTTTCAGTTGGCCAGATGATTGAGCAGGGTTTGCAGGTTCGGTTTAACCCTGATGGGTGTTATGTTGAAGATTTCAAAGACAAGTGCAGGTTGGTTGCAAAAGGCAACAGAGTGGGCAGAATGTTTACGTTGAATGTAGACATGCCTGAAATGAGTGCTGCGATGTTTGCAAAAGGCTCAGGAGTTGTTGCAGACACAGACATATGGCATAAAAGGATTGGTCATGTGAATGTGCAGAGATTGAAGTCTATGCAGACAAAAGGAATTGTGACAGGACTGCCAAAATTTAAAGTGGAAGGTATGCAGAAAATATGTGAAGCATGCCAATTTGGGAAGCAAACAAAGCATGTGTTTCCACGTAACAGATATGTGAGCAGAAATGCACTAGATATTGTGCATTCAGATGTATGGGGTCCTACGAAGACCATATCTATGGGAGGCTGCAGGTACTATGTGACTTTCATTGATGACCACACAAGAAAAGTGTGGGTATATTTCATGAAGGAAAAGAGTGAGGTGTTCACTCACTTTCAGAATTTCAAGTTTTTGGTTGAAAAGCAAACAAGAAAATATGTAAAGTGCCTACGATCAGATGGAGGGGGAGAATACTTCTCCAATGAGTTCTCTGAATATTTGAAGAAGAATGGTATTCGGAGACAGTATACATGCAGATACACTCCACAGCAAAATGGAGTTGCTGAGCGGAAAAACAGGCACATTGCTGAGATTACGCGAGCATTGATGGAAGAGAAGAATATGCCGCATTGCTATTGGGCTGAGGCTGTTTCTACAGCAGTATACATCATGAACAGGACTCCAACTACAGCCATACATGATGTAACTCCAGAGGAGAGGTTTACTGGCAGAAAACCAGATTTGTCTCATCTGAAAGTCTTTGGATGCATTGCATATGTGCATGTGCCAGATGAGCTGAGAACTAAGCTGGATCCGAAAGCTGAAAAATGTGTGTTTATTGGATATTCCCTTGAGCAAAAGGGATACAGGTGTTATAACCCTGCTACACGTGAGTTGAGGGTAAGCAGGGATGTTGTCTTTGATGAGATGAGCAGCTGGTATGCTACTGAAAAAGAAGCTATTGGGGCTGATGTGAGTGGAAGTGTGGTTGCACAGAATGCAGGTCAGTCAGCAATCACAGTCTTTGAGTGGACCAGGAGAGTCCTCATCTAGTGGGTCTGTTGATAGACCATGGAGTGGCAGGTTGCGTCACAATACCAGTCCTGCAAATGTGATTAGTACATCACGTAAAGGAAAAGAGAAAGTGGTTGAGCCCCTTGGTATGCCTGACATTTTTGCAGGGCATTCTCATGTTGATGGAGAGTCTAGTGGCTCAGATATGAGCCTTGATGAGGAGCTTGGGATCCCAGCTATGAGAACACCTGGTGTAAAGAAGGCTATGGAAGCCATGAATGAGAAGCTGCGAAGATCTGGGAGAGTGAGAAATCATGTGCAGAGATTTACCTATGATGGTTATGTGGCACATCACTATGCATATATGGCAAAGGTTGTGCAGGTTGTTGAGCCCACATGCATTGATGAGGCTATTGGAAATGTGTGTTGGGAGAAAGCTATGGATGAGGAGATGGATGCACTATATGGAAATGAAACTTGGGATTTAGTGCAATTGCCAGAAGGCAAGAAAGCCATTGGATGCAAGTGGGTGTACAAAGTTAAACATAACAGTGATGGAAGCATAAACAGGTACAAGGCTAGATTGGTAGCCAAAGGATATGCGCAGACATATGGGATTGATTATGAGGAAACTTTCAGCCCAGTTGCCAAGATGGCAACGGTGAGAGTTGTGATAGTAGTGGCTGCGTCAAAGCAATGGTCCTTACATCAGATGGATGTAAAGAATGCATTCTTGCATGGGGATTTGCAAGAAGAGGTGTATATGTTGCAGCCACCTGGTTATGAGGATGTGGGTCACCCCGAGCATGTTTGCAGGTTGAAGAAAGCCTTGTATGGCTTAAAGCAAGCACCAAGAGCATGGTCTGACAAGATCTCTGAATATCTTGTCACTATTGGCTTTCATGTAGCCAATGCAGATTTCTCATTGTATGTGAGACATGGTGATAGAGGGGTTGTGCTTGTTGTCATCTATGTAGATGACTTGATCATTATGGGGGACCATGATGCAGAGATCTTTGATGTAAAGATCTTGCTAAGACAGAAGTTTGAGATGAAGGATCTGGGGGAGCTCAGATATTTCTTGGAAATTGAGGTGATTAGGTCACCACATGGTATTGGATTACTACAGAGACAGTATGGCTTGGACATGTTGTCCAAGTATGGTATGATAGGCTGTAAGCCTATTTCTGTGCCATTGGATCAGAATGGCAAGTTGAGTGCAGATTCAAGAGAGATCTTGGAGGATCCTACTATGTACAGGAGCATAGTAGGAAGTTTGATCTACATGACGATCACCAGACCAGATTTGAGCTATGCTGTTGGGTTGGTGAGTCAGTTTATGCAGGTTCCACGGAAATCGCATTTGGATGTTGTGAGATGCATACTGAGGTATGTGAAGTCTACTTTACATTGTGGACTATTCTATGAGACTGGGACAGAGATATGTGTACATGGGTACACAGATGCTGATTGGGCTGGTAGTATCTCAGATAGAAGATCTACCAGCGGATTCATGTTTTCTTTGGGGAGTGCTGCTGTGACTTGGAGCAGCAAGAAGCAGCCTACGGTTGCTCTATCGAGTACGGAGGCCGAGTACAGAGGAGCTTCTATGGCAGCATGTGAGGTAGCTTGGTTGAGAAAGCTACTTGCAGATTTGGGTCTATCATTGGATAGACAAGTTGTCATTTTCTGTGACAACATTAGTAGTATACAGTTGGCCAGGAACCCAGTCTTTCATGCTCGTACGAAGCACATAGAGGTCCACTACCACTTCGTCAGAGAGAAGGTCTTAGCAGGAGACCTTGACCTTGTTTATGTCAGCACAGAGGATCAGGTAGCTGACATCTTCACCAAAGCATTGGGTACAGAGAAGCTCCGCAGATTCAGGGCTTCGCTTGGTGTACATGAGATGGAGTTGAGCTCGAGGGGGAGTGTTGAGATATCGAGCTCGTCTAGTCAGGCGGTGGCCACTGATGACCCGCCTGGGGGATAGGCCCCACACTTACACCACTGGCATGGTTGGTGAGATCTTGGGTGATATGCGGCCAGTGGGATGACAGGTTGTGTGACAGCCACTCTAGAGACTGGCATAGTTATAGCGCCAGCTCATTTAGTCGGGTTCACACTATAGAGAATCCGTGTATGTATTTGGTTGAGTACCTTTCATATTGTGTGTACTCTTATTCTTGTATATGGTGTGTTGAGTGTTGAGTAGAGAAGAAGAAGATTTTCAGCCTCTCACCTTGTGTGTTCTCTATTAGGGTTTTGTGAGTGTGTGTGTGTGCTTGCAAGAGCTCAAGCTCTCTTCCCCCATGCATCTTTTCAGTCCCATAGTCAGATCAGGGAAAAGATTACACTTGGATCATAGAGACCAACGCTTTTTTCCTCATTGAGAGGCACAGCCGTTGATTCTTTTCCATAGAGCAATTTTTGTCTGGGATTTATTTCATCTATCGTACCATAACAGAATTGAGTCTCAATTTAGGGATCCATCAGTCCAACCTGTCCCGTGGGTTAGCCAACCGCCCAACCACTGTAGTGATGGGATCCAATTAAGAATTTGGTTAGGTTTTGTCCCGGGTACCAGGGAAAAGAGTTCCCAGGCCCCCTAGCCGGATATTCATGCAAACTTAAAACTAGTCACACCACTTACACACCCAATATGAAATTGACTTTTTTCACAGAATCAATTATCTTCTTTAAAAACAATCATTTAATGAAACCATTATGTCACTGATCATAATCCTCAAAATCTCTGGTTGAATCCTTATTTTCAATCATTCCTTCATCGGTGTACCTATGGCATCATTGGCAACCAGACACCACCTGTCCACGCAGGGGCCTTTTCGATAGTTCCTAGCTCATAGTAACCGGTAATATATTCACATATCAAAAATGGAATCTCCGTTGAAGATCAGCAAGATCAACCAACGGATCCATATTAAAGAGCCATGGACTCATCCGTTGAGGACCAGCAAGGTCAATCAACCAGATCCATGCCCGAATTCAGAAAACAACTCTTACTCCTTGTTCCAATATCTTCCCCGATGCACGCGTGAGTATCGTCGGCAACCCAAAGCCCGAGCACCGTATGGTTAGCACCCTCTAAGATCCTTCGTAGGTGACCTAGCGCTTCACTCATAGGTCGCTTCCTTGGTCCCTCATCCACCATACCGGAAGCTCACCATTTTAATCGAACCGAGGCTAGTCAACACCTCGACCGACCTTGCTATGCGAGACGTCCTCCATTGACTCTCCGTCAGCTGTTGTAATTATCAGATTAGGTCTCCACGACCTCATTCCTCACAAGACGGTCAAAATGCTTCTCCAGCATTCTTGACATAAAACAGTCATTTAAAAACAGTTCAAAAATACAGTTTCTAACGAACTCTCGTCTTTCCACATTGCTCCACATCAACCCACATTATTTAATTCCACAACCATTTCATAAGTATTCCTATTCTCATCCAAACACATCATTTTCATCTCATCACATCTTTCCTCAATTTCCTCATCGAATCTCATCCACTCACATCCACCCATATTCACATTTACCCATATTCACATCTCATCACATCACATTCATTCACATCTCATCCATTCATACCACATCATATTCACTCACATCTCATCCATTCAGACCACATTCACATTCACTCACATCTCATCCATTCATCACATCACATTCACTCATATCTCATCCATTCAGACCACATCACATTCACTCATATCTCATCCATTCATCACATCATATTTACTCATATCTCATCCATTCAAACCACATCACATTCACTCATATCTCATCCATTCATCACATCACATTCACTCATATCTCATCCACCCATATTCACATTCATCACATCACATTCACTCACATCTCATCCATTCAGACCACATCTCATTCACTCACATCACATCTCATTCATTCACATCTATCCCGATTCACATCCCCTCACATCACATTCATTCATATCCATCATATTCGCATTCATTCAAATCCATCATATTCACATTCATTCATATTCATCACATTCACATTCATTCATATTCATCACATTCATATTCATCACATTCACATTCATTCATATTCATATTCATATTCATATTCATCACATTCACATTCATTCAAATCCATCACTTTCACATTCATTCATATTCATCACTTTCACATTTATTCATATTCATCACATTCACATTCATTCATATCCATCACATTCACATCCACACATATTTATGACGCATCACATCTCTTTCCATCACATCACATTCTTTCACATACACATCTATATCCATTCTTTCACATACACATCTATATCCATTCTTTCACATACTCATTCATATCAATTCTTTCACATATACATTCACATCCATTATCATCGCATACATTCACTCACATCCCATATCAATCATTTACGTTCTGATTCACATGACATCACATCTCATCCATTCATTCACATTTATCTGATTCACATCACATCTCATCACATCTATTCACATCACATCTCATCACATCTATTCACATCACATCTCATCACCTCTATTCACATCACATCCATCCATCCATTCATTCCCATCTATTTAATTCGCATCACATCTCATCACATCTATTTACCTCTCATTCTCATCACCTCTATTCACATCGCATCCATCCATCCATTCGTTCCCATCTATCTGATTCACATCACATCTCATCACATCTATTTACCTCTCATTCTTATCACCTCTATTCACACCACATCCATCCATTCATTCATTCATTCCCATCTATCTGATTCGCATCACATCTATTTACTCTCATTATCATCACCTCTATTCATATCACATCCATCCATCCATTCATTCCCATCTATCTAATTCGCATCACACCTCATCACATCTATTTACCTCTCATTCTCATCACCTCTATTCACATCACATCCATCCATCCATTCATTCCCATCTATCTGATTCGCATCACATCTATCATTCTCATCATCTCTATTCACATCACATCCATCCATCCATTCATTCACATCTATCTAATTCACATCACATCTCATCACCTCTATTTACCTCTCATTCTCGTCCCTTTATTCACATCACATCCATCCATCCATTCATTCACATCTATTTAATTCACATCACATCTCATCACCTCTATTTACCTCTTATTCTCATCACCTCTATTTACCTCTCATTCTCATCACCTCTATTTACCTCTCATTCTCACCACCTCTATTCATATCACATCCATCCATTCATTCACATCCATCTAATTCATATCACATCCATCCATTCATTCACATCCATCTAATTCACATCACATCTCATCACCTCTATTTACCTCTCATTCTCGCCCCCCCTTTATTCACATCACATCCATCCATCCATTCATTCACATCTATTTAATTCACATCACATCTCATCACCTCTATTTACCTCTCATTCTCATCACCTCTATTCATATCACATCCATCTAATTCATATCACATCCATCCATTCATTCACATCCATCTAATTCATATCACATCCATCTAATTCACATCACATCTCATCACCTCTATTTACCTCTCATTCTCGTCCCCCCTTTATTCACATCACATCCATCCATTCATTCATATCTATTTAATTCACATCTATTTAATTCACATCACATCTCATCACCTCTATTTACCTCTCATTCTCATCACCTCTATTCATATCACATCCATCCATTCATTCACATCCATCTAATTCATATCACATCCATCTAATTCATATCACATCCATCCATTCATTCACATCCATCTAATTCATATCACATCCATCTAATTCACATCACATCTCATCACCTCTATTTACCTCTCATTCTCGTCCCCCCTCTATTCACATCACATCCATCCATCCATTCATTCACATCTATTTAATTCTCATCACATCTCATCACCTCTATTTACCTCTCATTCTTATCACCTCTATTCATCCATCCATCCATCCATCCATTCATCCATTTAATTCTCATCACATCTCATCACCTCTATTTACCTCTCATTCTTATCACCTCTATTCATATCACATCCATCCATCCATCCATTCATTCACATCTATCTGATTCACATCTTATTTCATCACATCTATTCACCTCATATTCTCATCACTTCTATTCATAGAATTTAAACATAGAATTTAAGAGAATTCTAATTTTTGATATAAAGATTCTTTATGCATCTATTTATGCATAATTCAAATTTAAGGAAAGTAACACTTTTGAAATAAAATTAAATCCTTTATGCATCTTTCTATGTATAAAATTAAATCCTTTATGCATCTTTTTATGCATAAAATCAATTTTATGAGATTAACACTTTTGAAATAAAAATAAAACTTTATGCAACGTTTTATGCATAAATTCAATTTTAATGAGAATAACACTTTTGAAATAAAAATAAATCTTTTATGCATCGTTCTATGCATAAATT